>NC_084618.1:25880068-25927568 GCF_033978795.1 Nerophis ophidion | reverse complement strand
AACGACATCAACAGATATAATATATACCGTATTTTTTGGACTATAAGTCGCATTTTTTTTTCATAGTTTGGTCGGGGGTGCACTTATACTTAGGAGCGACTTATGTGTGAAATGAACACATTACCGTAAAATATCAAATAATATTATTGGGGATAGGTTGATTGGCAACACTAAATTGGCCCTAGTGTGTGAATGTGAGTGTGAATGTTGTCTGTCTATCTGTGTTGGCCCTGCGATGAGGTTGCGACTTGTCCAGGGTGTACCCCGCCTTCCGCCCGATTGTTGCTGAGATAGGCGCCAGCGCCCCCCGCGACTCCGAAAGGGAATAAGCGGTAGTAAATGGAATGATGGATTATTTAGCTCATTCGCGTAAGAGACTAGACGTATAAGATTTCATGGGATTTAGCAATTAGGAGTGACGGATTGTTTGGTAAACGTATACCATGTTCTATATGTTATAGTTATTCGAATGACTCTTACCATAATATGTTACGTTAACATACCAGGCACCTTCTCAGTTGGTTATTTATGCGTCATATAACATACACTTATTCAGCCTGTTGTTCACTATTCTTTATTTATTTTAAATTGCCTTTCAAATGTCTAGTCTTGGTGTTGGGTTTTATAAAATAAATTTCCCCCCAAAATGTGACTTATACTCCAGTGCAACTTATATATGTTTTTTTCCTTCTTTATTATTCATTTTCGGCAGGTGCGATTTATACTCCGGAGCGATTTATAATCCGAAAAATACGGTACTCAAGGTGTCAAAAAAATAGACTTTCAAATTAATCGCGATTCGTATTTGTAACGATTCTTAATTGATTCTAGAAAATTGATTATGAAAAAATATATATATACAAAACCCAAAACCAGTGAAGTTGGCACGTTGTGTAAAACCTAAATAAAAGCAGAATAACATGTTTTGCAATATTTTCAATTCATATTCAATTGAATAGACTGCAAAGACAAGATATTCAATATTCCAACTAAGAAACTTACTTTTTTTTTGGCAAATAATCATTAACTTAGAATTTATTGGCAGCAACACAATGCAAACAACTTGGCACAGGGGCATTTTTACCACTGTGTTACATGGCCTTTCCTTTTAACAACACTCAATAAACGTTTGGGAACTGAGGAGACCAATATTTTAAGCTTTTCAGGTGGAATTATTTCCCATTCTTGCTTGATGTACATCTTAGGTTGTTTAACAGTCTGGAGTCTCCATTGTGGTATTTTAGATTTCATATAACGTCACACATTTTTAATTGGAGACAGGTATGGACTACATGCAAGCCAGTCTTGTACCCGCACTCTTACTATGAAGCCAGGCTGTTGTAACACGTGGATTAGCATTGTCTTGCTAAAACAAGCAGGGGCGTCCATGATAACGTTGCTTGGATGGAAACATAAGTTGCTCCAAAACCTGTATTTACCTTCCAGCATTAATAGTGCCTTCACAGATGTGTAAGTTACCCATGCCTTGGGCATTAATACACCCCCATACCATCCCAGATGCTGGCTTTTGAACTTTGCGCCTAAAACAATCCGGATGGTCCTTTATCTCTTTGTTCCAGAGGACACGACGTCCACAGTTTCCAAAAACAATTTTAAATGTGCACTCGTCAGACCACAGAACGCTCTTCCACTTTGCATCAGTCCATCTTAGATGATTTCGGGCTCAGGGAAGCCAGCGGCGTTCTGGGTGTTGTTGATAAATGGTTTTCGCTTTGCATAGTAGATTTTTAACTTGCACTAACAGATGTAGCGACAAACTGCAGTTATTGACAGTGTTTTTTTGAAGTTTTCCTGAGCCCATGTGGTGATATCCTTTACACACTGATGTCATTTTTTGATGCAGTGCTGCCCGAGGGATCGAAGGTCCGTAATATCATCGCTTACGTGTAGTGATTTCTCCAAATTCTCTGAACCTTTTGATGATATTACAGACCGTAGTTGGTGAAATCCCTAAATTCCTTGCAATCGCTCGTTAAGAAATGTCGTTCTCAAACTGTTGGACAATTTGCTCACGCATTTGTTCACAAAGTGGTGACCCTCGCCCCATCCTTGTTTGTGAATGACTGAGCATTCCATGGAAGCTACTTGTATAAGCAGTCACGGCACCCACCTGTTCCCAATTAGCCTGTTCACCTTTGGGATGTTCCAAATAAGGGTTTGATGAGCATTCCTCAACTTTCTCTGTCTTATTTGCCACTTGTGCCAGCTTTTTTGAAACATGTTGCAGGCATCAAATACCAAATGAGCTAATATTTGCAAAAAATAACAAAAGTTTCCAGTTCGAATGTTAAGTATCCTGTTTTTGCAGTCTATTCAATTGAATGTAGGTTGAAAAGGATTTGCAAATCATTGGATTTTGTTTGTATTTACCATTTACACAACGTGCCAACTGGTAAATACAAACTGGTTTTGGGGTTTGTCATTGATTTTTATTATCGTCCCTGTTTGAATTGCGATGCACCTAAAAAATGATTAAACTTACACAGACCAAGGACCTCACGTTTTTCATAAAGAACCTAAGTTTAACAGGTGTTGGTAGTTTGCTCTCTATTATAGTCTCGCAGTGAAGTTCAAGTCTACACAGCTGACAAAACACTTAAGTGCACACACACACACACACACACACACACACACACACACACACACACACACACACAGAGTGCAGGAGATATTAGCAGGTGTTGACGTATGATGGACAAGTCGTCTGCTGGCTGGTGTGAGCTCGTATTCTTCACCTCTTCTCCGTCTGACCTTTGTGCTCTGAGGAGTCGTGCGTTGGAAATGTGCATCCTGCAGGTTGCCGAGTTCATCTTTTGTGTGTGTGTGTGTGTGTGTGTGTGTTTTTGTTTGTGTTTGTGTCTGTCTCTCAGGCCAGCAGCACGGTAGAGGTCAACATTGACACGGCGGAGACGTTGCAGGTCAGCAGAGAGGACTTCATGGCAGCGCTGAATAACGACGTCAAACCTGTAAATTGAAACTTTTACTTCACTGCGTGGTGTGGCGATTTGAAAAAAACAACAACAACAAAACTGATCCTCTGCAGGCGTTCGGCACCAACGAGGAGGAATACGCCAGTTTTATCATGAACGGGATAATCCGTTGGGGGGACCCGGTGTCGGCCATCCTTAACGACGGGGAGCTGCTGGTACAGCAGACAAAGAACAGTGAATACACACCGCTGGTGTCCGTGCTGCTGGAGGGTACCCCCCCCCCCCCCCCCCCCCCCCACACACACACACACACACACACACACACCCTCATTAGCGCTAATGACATCTGTCCACCATTCCTCTCTGCAGGCCCACCCAACAGCGGGAAGACCGCTCTGGCGGCCAAGATCGCCGAAGACTCCAAGTTCCCCTTCATCAAGATCTGCTCGCCGGACAAGATGATCGGACACTCTGAGATCGCCAAATGTCAAGCCATTAAAAAGGTTCTTCCTCAACACAACACGCCTCATTGTCAATTCACCCAACAACCAAGCATTCATGTATTAAGGTACTTTTCAAAGTAAAAGGGACCACAAAAAAATGCAATTTGTGGCTTTATTTGAACAGAAAATCGTATGATAGATTAATCACAGGCGTAAAACTCGCATCATTTTGAGCATGGAAATATGTTTTTATAAGGTACTTTATCTTTTCTAAGTAAATAAATTCCTTCTTTTGGTTTTGACAGAAAATAACCACAAGTACTGCATGCAAATGCATATATTTTAAACTTGTACTATCATCTATTACTGAAGTGAAGTGAATTATAGTTATACAGCGCTTTTCTCTAGTGACTCAAAGCGCTTTATATAGTGAAACCCAATATCTAAGTTACACTTAAACATAATGTAACAAATATTTAGTTTCATCAAACAATGTAATTAAATGTAAATGCACTTATATTGGCAAGAACTTATGTATGAATCTGTAATAATAAGGTTGGCAATGTGAACAATGTAATATTAGTTAAATATGTATAAATTTAGGTCGGAAAGTAGTTAGAATCAGTAATAATAATAAACTATTATTTTTTGTGTTTCCTAATAATGCAACAAGTATTATATTATCACACCTTATATTGTTAAAATGAAAATAAATATCTGATTGACTTTCAAGGTGACTGATCCATTAAATGGGACACAGTAAAAATGACAATAGATTTTACAGTAAAAAAACTGGTGCCGTTTTTCCATTTATAGTATTACACCATAAAAACAACAGCAACCATATATATACATGTGTGTGTATATATATATATATATATATATATATATATATATATATATATATATATATATATATATATATATTACTGCGATGAGGTGGCGACTTGTCCAGGGTGTTCCCCGCCTTCCGCCCGATTATAGCTGAGATAGGCGACAGCGCCCCCGCGACTCCAAAAAGGGAATAAGCGGTAGGAAATGGATGGATGGGATGTAAAAAAAACATGGCCACTAAGAAGCCAGAATTTTAACGCTAGAAAAACAGTGGTACCATTTTTCCATTTACAGTAGTATGTTTTAAAAACAAAACAAAACAAAAAAACCACTGTAAATTTTACGGTAAGATTTGGCCGACTGAGTCGCTAGTCGAACAGAGAACGTAAAAAAACGCATACTGATCAAAAGCCCATAAAATAGTATGATAATACCTGAATACCTACTCAGTGGCGTAGTGGTTAGAATGTCCGCCCTGAGATCGGTAGGTTGTGAGTTCAAACCCCGCCGAGTCATACCAAAGACTATAAAAATGGGACCCATTGCCCCCCTGCTTGGCACTCAGCATCAAGGTTTGTAATTGGGGCTTAAATCACCAAAAACTATTCCCGGGCGCAGCCACTGCTGCTGCTCACTTTTCCCCTCACCTCCCAGATGGGTCAAATGCAGAGAATAATTTCGCCACACCCAGTGTGGGTGTGACAATCATTGGTACTTTAATATCATGAGGCGAATCCTTACACTTTCGTAACAAAAATATCAATGTAATCAGTGTAGTATCGACTATGTATGGTTCTTGTTATTGGTAGCGTTATAGTCTATATTTGTATAGATTCACCCATTTGTTTACGTTCAGGAGCGCTAGCTTGCTGTTAGCGGTGAGCTATCGTATCCTCCTACGGTGTGTAGTGAAGCATCTTTGGCTATTCCTCGTCCTGCAGGAATGATACTTGTAAGAAACCTAGTTCATTTGTCGCCATGGAGACATGGATAAGTGATTTAGCAGTATCTAAAACACTGTTGAGGGACCTTAGCCGCTTGCTGGCTATGCTTTGAAGCACCGCTTGCAGGGTGGTGCTTCAATGCTCATAGCTTCACCTTTGTTAGTTTTGAAGCAAAAATACGTCCATTCACCCTCTTTTGTCTCCACACTGTTTCTGCTTGTAAGTGACCTGTGGTCTCAAGGTTGGCAAGTATGATTTAAGGTCAGTCTGCTGCTCTGCACTCTGTGCTGACTAATTACGTCAGCCAGTTACTGAAACCTCAAACTCTAATTTTATTTTCATTTCAATTTTTATTCTCACGTATTTGTGTCGGTCCACTGCAACTACAGCTTGGGCCGCCATGAATAAATGAACGTATGGGTCTCCGTGGATTCGTCCTGTCTTTAACGCGCTCCTGCATACAGTCTGCTCATGCTTTATGACTATTTCCGCCAGGTCTTTGAGGACGCCTACAAGTCTCAGCTGAGCTGCGTGGTGGTGGACGACATCGAGCGTCTGCTAGGTAAGTGGAGCCGCCGGCGTCAGCGCACTCCTTTGTCGGTGGGCGGAGCTCAACGTGTCCTCCTGGTGATGTTCAGACTACGTCCCGATCGGCCCGCGTTTCTCCAACCTGGTGCTGCAGGCGCTGCTGGTTCTGCTGAAGAAGCCTCCTCCCAAGGTACGTTCGAAGGTGCCGCTCCCCGGCTGGCAGATAGGGGGCAGCAGATGTTGAGGGGAGGCGGCGGCGGGCCTTGGCTGCAAGTGGCATGAGAGCTGTGAGAGTATGCTTGTTAGTGTTTGTTGTGCTGCGGCTGAATGGTGGTTTCTCATAGTTCCTTTGCCGCTAGCTTGTTGATGGGCCTGTGAATGAGAGCGCGGCGTGCATATATGGCCGCATGTGCATGAGAAGTGGCGCGGGGGCCGGCTCTTGAATGCCTGGCCGCGGCGCTTCCCCGCCCTTGTGAAGCGCCGGGCCCAGCGGGGAGCCCCTGGCCGGGGGAGGCCGGGGGCGACGTGTAGGAGAAAGGGCTCTGTGAGAGAGCCGGGACCTGGCAGCGCCGCCGCCTGTGTGGCACCTCATCTGCATGCAGCGTCACAAGCCCCCGCGCCATGGGGGGGCAGCCGGCGGCCATAATCCCCCTGTCTGCTCGCCACTCTCCTGGTTCTCCTCCAGCTCGCCGGCTTAGCACAGCTACAATTATTTTCTTTCTTCTTGGCTCATGTTTGTCTTCTGTCCTGCTGTCCTCTCGTCATTGGCCGTCTTCTCCATGGCCAGCTCTCGCATCATAGCATCTCCATCCTTTACCTTCAAAAAATTTTTTTGCACCAAAATGTCAAAAGTGTGCGGGGGCCATTTTCATATGATGACAACATATTATTATTACGTATCTATTATGTCTGTGCATCTTTGGGCACCTATTGATTCCATCCGATTCAAAATCCTGTTGTGACAATTGGATTCAGAATCCATTCTCCATTCGACAAGATTCATGATTCAAACCGATTCTTGCAATGTAATGCACTATTTAGTATAATTACCAAATAATGCATTGCAAGAATTGGGGACAGGTTAGAAAAGCTTAAAAAACGTCTATTTAACAATTGATTGTTTAAAACAAATGTTTTTATACATATTTATTTATGTATGTGTGTATATATATATATATATACACATTAAAAAATGTATATGTATATATACATGTATATATATATATATACATATATACGTATGTGTATATATATACACGTATACATATATATATATATATACATTAAAAAATGTATGTGTATATATACGTGTATATATATACATATATACGTATGTATATATATACGTATACATACGTAAATATATATATGTATGTTAATGTGTATAATTATATATATATATATATATATATGAATGTATATGTGTATATGTATATATATATTTACATATATATGTCAATGTAAACATGTGTATATGTGTATATACTGTATATGTATATGTAAACGTGTATATACTGTATATGTGTATGTATACATATATATGTATACACATCAATATGTATGGATATGTATATTATATATATGTATGTATATTCTGTATATATGTATATGTAAACATGTGTATATGTGTATATATGCAAGCGTGTATATACTATATGTGTATTTATACATATATTTATATATATGTAAAAATGTGTATATACTGTACAGTATTTGTATATGTGTATATACTGTATGTATATATACTGTATATGTATGTATATACAGTATGTGAATGTATACATATACGTATGTGTGTGTATATATTTGTATATATGTACAGTATATATGTGAATGTTTCTATATATGTATAAATGTGTATATTCTGTATTTGTATATATGTAAACATTTGTATATACTGTATATGTGTATGTATACATATACATATATATACATATCAATATATATGTGTGTGTATATATACATATGTATGTATATTATATATATATGTATATATAAACATGTGTATACGTGTATATACTGTATGTGTATATATGTATGTATACATATATTTATATTAGGGGTGTGGAAAAAAATCGATTCGAATACGTTGTGCGATTCAGAATCGATTCTCATTTTTAAAAAATCTATTTTTTAAATGTATTTTTACTTTATTTTTTTATTTTTTTAATCAATCCAACAAACCACTACACAAAAATACCATAACATTGCAATCCAATTCCAAAACCAAACCTGACCCAGCAACACTCAGAACTGCAATAAACAGAGCAATTGAGAGGAGTCACAAACACGACATAGAACAAACCAAAAGTAGTGAAACAAAAATGAATATTATCAACAACAGTATCAATATTAGTTATAATTTCAGCATAGCAGTGATTAAAAATCCCTCATTGACATTATCATTAGACATTTATAAAAATAAAAAAAAAGAACATTAGTGTCACAGTAGCTTACACTTGCATCGCATCTCATAAGCTTGACAACACACTGTCCAATGTTTTCACAAAGATAAAATAAGTCATATTTGTGGTTCGTTTAATAGTTTAAACAAATTTACAATTTGCAATCACTTGATAAAACATTGTCCTTTTACAATTATAAAAGCTTTTTTTTTTTTTTTAAATCTACTACTCTGCTAGCATGTCAGCAGACTGGGGTAGATCCTGCTGAAATCCTATGTATTGAATGAATACAGAATCGTTTTGAATTGGAAAAATATCGTTTTTGAATCGAGAATCGAATCGAATCAAAAAAATCGATATATTATCGAATTGTGACCCCAAGAATCGATATTGAATCGAATCGTGGGACACCCAAAGATTCACAGCCCTAATTTATATATATGTAAAAATGTGTATATACTGTATGTGTATATATGTATATACTGTATGTGTATGTATGTATATGTACCTATATATGTGAATGTATACATATATGTATATGTGTGTGTATTTACTGTATGTGTGTACATATGTATGTTTATATACTGTATATATTTGTATATATGTGAATGTTTGTATGTATGTATAAAAGTGTATATATGTATGTTTGTATATATGTGTATATATATATATATATATATATATATATATATATATGTATATGTGTGTGTGTGGGTGTGTGTATATGTATATATATATGTATATATATATATATATATATGTGTGTGGGTGTGTGTGTGTGTATATATATATATATATACAGTATATATATATATATATGCATACATATATATGTATACATGTGCATGTATATATATACAGTATATATACTGTATATAAATATATATTGTATATATATGTACTGTATATATATGTGTATATATATACTGTATATAAATATATATTGTATATATATGTACCATGTATATATATATATATATACAATATATATTTATATACAGTATATATATATGTATATATACTGTATATAAATATATATTGTATATATATGTACTGTATATATATATATGTGTATATGTATATATATATATATATATATATACATATATATATATGTGTATATATATATGTGTGTGTGTATATATATATATATATATATATATATATATATGTATATAATATGTGTGTGTATCCTTACATTTGTCCCTCTCGGGTGGAAGGCGGCGTACACCCTGGACATGTCGGTCGCCACCTCATCATAGAGCCAACACAGATAGATAGATAACATTCAAACTCACATTCACACACTAGGGACCATTTAGTTTTGTCAATCAGCCAATCCCCAGGTGTGTATGTATGTATATATGTATATTTGTATCACATTTTTTAATTTTTTGGACAAAATGCTGCGGTCCAACAAAACACGCCAATAGGCCCCCTGACCCCACTTTGCTTGAAAACCTCTTAGTTGTATGTGTGGCATGCCCACATGACCGTGTGTCTATCACAGTTGATACGATTCGTGGCATACGTTGTGGTCGTCTCCCGCGAGCAGTATTGACAGAATTTACTCCGGTCCTTCAGGGTCGCAAGCTGCTCATCGTCGGCACCAGCAGTTGCAAAGACGTCCTGAAGGAAATGGAGATGTTGAACGCTTTCAGCACCACCATCCACATTCCCAACATCTCCAGGGGCGAGCAGCTGGTCGACGCCCTGGAGGTAACACACACTTACACACACACATAATGGTTATCATTTGGAATGGGGGCCAAGTATTTGATCATGACTTGTGGGCACCACCCTTTCTACAGGTTGTGGAGGCATAAAAAAAAAATGGGGTAAAATGGCCACTGCCCAGTTAGCTCAAACGCATCTTTTAAATCTCTGGATTGATGAAGTAATGTGCTGATCGAACTTACTGGGGACCCTGGGGAAAAAGAGTTAATAGGGTTCATGGGGACCAAATTTAAATTTTTTTGCATAATTCACACAAATTTGTACGTGACTATTGAGGACCATTTAAAAACAACAACAAAAAAAGGTTCATATTAAATATATTAAAAATCAGTTAGGCATCTTCAGAATGGATCTGACTCAAACAGGTCCCCAGACCATCAGAAGTCCCCTAAAGGTGACTGTGTAAAACAGAGCGATGTCCCCATTAAGTCAGAACACACACACATTGTAAATGTTGGCGGAGAGGCTTTTAAAGAGCTGATGCTCTTGTGTTTGCTCCTCTCAGCTGCTGGAAAGTTTCCAGGAGAAAGAGAGGGCGATCATCGCTGACAAGGTCAAGGGTCAGCACCTCTGGATCGGCATCAAGAAGTTAATCATGCTCATTGAAATGGCGTCACAGGTGAGGTTCTTCCTCTTCTAGTTGACAAGCAATTCTTCTCAACAGACGCCTGCTTGTAACTGAAGGCCTCGATTTGAAAAGTGACATCGCTTTTATTCCGTCATGTGACTTCTTCCCTGAAGTGAAACGCAGTCGTGGTCAACCAAGGCGAGATGGCACAAACTATCCGAGTACAAAAGAGGCTTATATTTTCCTTCAGAAAGCAAGATAGGAGCAAACGTCGGCACGTGGCGATCGCTCCAGCAGCACCGAGAGCGGGCTCAGCCAAACTACCTCGAGGCAATGTCGCAATTTTTAACGCCAACAAAAAAATTGACTTAAAAAAAACAAAAAACACTGCAACGTAAGTTAATTAACGCTCCAGTTTTCCTAAAATGTTCTCAATTGATCTGTTTATTGCTATTCTGAATGTTGCTGGGTGCTTGTTGGATTGATTAATAAATTCTTAAAAAAAAAAAAATGCGCCAGCTTAATGCTAATATACATTGGTTTTGCTTTGGACATGCTACGGATTAGCATTAGCAGTTTTACATGGCGATTTCAACACCTCCAAATGGGTTAATGAAATATACATCGAAGATGCACTTTACAATCAAAAAGCTGGTGAGTAATAAGTACAATACTTACAGTATTAACACTTTTTAGGGCGCAATAAAGAACACACCTCTACTGTCATTCTTGACAATTGAAATATGATAATGAAAGAAGATATTTAAAAATTATGTTTTTTGACACTGGCGGTGGCACTGTTAAGTATTTGGATACTTGCCGCCATCTTGGTAGTATTCCAACGTCGCTGATACTAGCATGATAATGTTAGCATGCTAATGATTTATGCTAGCTTTTTAGTTAGTTTTGTAAGTTTTTACCCGAAAATTTTTTTTTACACTCTGCGCTATCAAGCAAGTACTTGGATACTTGCCGCCATCTTCGTAGTATTTTAACGTCTCTGATATTAGTATGGTAATGTTTTATGCTAGCTTCTAAGCTAGTTTTGTAAGTTTAAACCCAAAAATGAGGGGTTTTGACACTCTGTGCTGTCAAGCAAGTATTTAGATATGTGCCGCCATCTTGGCAGTATGCTAACGTCTCTGATTTTAGCATGATGATGTTAGCATGCTAACGGTTTATGCTAGCTTTTTAGCGAGTTTTGTAAGTTTAAACTCAAAAAGGATTTTGACACTCGGCGCTGTCAAGCAAGTATTTGGATATTTGCCGCCATCTTGGTAGTATTCCAACGTCGCTGATACTAGCATGATAATGTTAGCATGCTAATGATTTATGCTAGCTTTTTAGTTAGTTTTGCAAGTTTTTACCCCAAAAAATGTTTTGGCACTCGGCGCTATCAAGCAAGTACTTGAATACTTGCCGCCATCTTCGTAGTATTTTAACGTCTCTGATATTAGTATGGTAATATTTTATGCTAGCTTTTTAGCTAGTTTTGTAAGTTTAAACCCAAAAATGAGGGTTTTTGACACTTAGTGCTGTCAGGCAAGTATTTAGATACTTGCCGCCATCTTGGGAGTATGATAACGTCTCTGATTTTAGCATGATAATGTTAGCATGCTAATGATTTATGCTAGCTTTTTAGCTAGTTTTGTAAGTTTTTACCCAAAATGTTTTTGACATTCGGCGCTGTCAAGCAAGTATTTGGATATTTGCCGCCATCTTGGTAGTATTCCAACGTCGCTGATACTAGCATGATAATGTTAGCATGCTTATATTTTATGCTAGCTTTTTAGCTAGTTTTGTACGTTTTTACCCCAAAAAATGTTTTGACACTCGGCACTATCAAGCAAGTACTTGGATACTTGCCGCCATCTTTGTAGTATTTTAACATGTCTGATATTAGTATGGTAATGTTTTATGCTAGCATTTTAGCTAGTTTTGTAAGTTTAAACCCAAAAATTAGGGTTTCTGACACTCTGTGCTGTCAAGCAATTATTTAGATACTTGCCGCCATTTTGGGAGTATGATAACGTCTCTGATTTTAGCATGATAATGTTAGCATGCTGACGGTTTATGCTAGCTTTTTAGCTAGTTTTGTAAGTTTAACCCCAAAAATGTTTTTGACACTCGGTGCTATCAAGCAAGTATTTGGATATTTGCTGCCATCTTGGTAGTATTCCAACGTCTCTGATGTTAGCATGATAATGTTAGCATGCTAACAGTTTATGCTAGCTTTTTAGTTAGTTTTGTAAGTGTAAACCCAAAAATTAGGGTTTTTATTTGGATACTTGCTGCCATCTAGCATGCAAACGTTTCATGCTAGTTCGTTTGCTCATTTTAAACCTAAAAATCGTGGATTCGGTTACTTGCCGCCATCTTAGACGTACGTCGGCTTACACCCCGGCCAAAGGTCCACGCCACTGATAGCCGGCCCATGAAATTGTCTGCGGGAATTTTCTAGTTGAGGTTTTTA
This sequence comes from Nerophis ophidion, assembly GCF_033978795.1. Classification (NCBI taxonomy): domain Eukaryota; kingdom Metazoa; phylum Chordata; class Actinopteri; order Syngnathiformes; family Syngnathidae; genus Nerophis; species Nerophis ophidion. The sequence continues at coordinate 25,914,685 of NC_084618.1, read as the reverse complement.
TAGCAATAAATTGTATTAAAATTAATTTTTTAGTTTGTTATGCAGTATATTTGATTCATACTTATTTTTTAACCCAGCCTGACCAAAGCCTAAGCTTATTGGGTTAAATAAATATATAATTTATAATTAAAATAAGTCATTTATTGTTGTTATATTTTTATATACATATTGATACCATTAAATTGAAGAGTAAGATTTCGAATTGAGTGTAATTATTTGAGTGGGCCCCGGGCCCCTCTGTAGTGGAAAAGTTAAGAATGAGTGATTTATATGATGATTTGTAGTTTGATAGCATATAAGATCATAAAAATGGCATCATCGTCCTCACACCTCCTCAAAATAGCCGCAGTGGTTTTTTTTTGGTTTTTTTTCAGACGCTTCCTCCTCGTCCTCCACATCTGGTCGCCAGAGCGTCCCTTGCCGTCGCGCGCAGGACGCCGTGTGTCGTGTCCAATAGGGGGAAAAAAAAAAACGTTGCGGCTTTCGCCGATGATTTGTTGAGCGGCGTCTCGGCGGCCACTCATACTTTGACGACGCTCACGTCCAACTTCCTTCAAGTCACGAGTCCCGACTCACGGGGACTCGCACGCGTCCCAGAAGGCAATAAATGTTGGAGGCGGGGGGTAAAGGGGGGGGTGACAGGTTCAGCTAGCATGTGCCTTTAATTCATGCTAACACAGTCGGAGGTGTTAGTCACGAAGCCTGTGGCGGTTTGGCCCCGTTGTCGTGTTTTGGTGCATTTTTGAGGATTCCGATGTTCAATTTTGGTTTTCCGACCCAAGCCCCCCACCCCAGTCCTCCTTACATCCCCCAACACGTGCACTCCAGTGATTTAGTTGTGCGGTGGTTCAGGAAGCTCTTAAAAAGCACCAGGGTGCAACATGTCGAGGACGTGTAAGGCCCGGATGTTGCGTAATCGTTGCGGTATGCGCGCTCGCCTCCGCGTTTCACGCCGTGCGCCTGAAGAAGCACGAAACCCGCGTGAGACGCCGCCAACATTTTTTTGGGGGGGGTGGCGAGGCCGTCTGTTTTTCATATTTTGATTTTTTCCAAAGAACTACAAAATGCAATTTGGGTAGAAATTTCGTGTGAATGCTGAAGAGCCAAAGCCGAACTGGAAATTTTAACAGTTAGCATGCTGGCCGGGTAGCGTCAAGTAACGAAAAGTATGGGTAAAATTAGCTGAAAAAAACAACCAGCATGCTTACAGTACTATGTTAACATGCTAACAATAGCATTCTTACACTTTGAATTAGCGAAATACCAAAATATATGACACAGAGTTGTTAAATTAGCTTGCAAATCCAGCATGCTGATTTTATCTTGCAAAAATGCTATCTAACATGCATCAAGTACCAAAATATATTACTCTGGTGTGTAAACCCCAACAATTTGTTTAAAATGCTAGCTAAAATGCTAACTAACATGCATCAAATACCAAAATATATTACTATGATATGTGTACCCCACAATTTGTTTAAAATGCTAGCTAAAATGCTAACTAACATGCATCAAATACCAAAATATATTACTCTTAGGTGTGTAACCCAACAATTTGTTTAAAATGCTAACTGACATGAGTCAAGTACCATCCATCCATCCATTTTCTACTGCTTACTCCCTTTGGGGTCGTGGGGGGGCGCTAGTGCCTCTCTCAGCTACAATCGGGCGGAAGGCGTCAAGTACCAAAATATATTACTCTGAGGTGTGTAGCCCAACAATTTGTTTAAAATTCTAGCTAAAATGCTAACTAACATGCGTCAAGAACCAAAATATTGTACTCTGAGGTGTGTATACCCAAACAATTTGTTTAAAATTCTAGTGTGCTAACGTTAGCATGCATTTACTACCAAAATATGACTGAGGTGTATACCTACAAAATGAGCTAGAAAAAAGCTAGCATACTAACTACTTTGCTAACATGCCAACAATAACATACTTACAGTTAGCATTAGTGAAATACCAAAATATGACACTGAGTTGTTAAATTAGTTTACAAATCTTGCATGCCGGTTTTATATTGTTAAAATGCTAACTAACATGCGTCAAGTACCAAAATATATTACTCTGAGGTGTTTGTACCCAAACAATTTGTTTAAAATACTGGCGTGCTAATGTTAGCATGCATTTAGTACCAAAATATGACTGAGGTGTATACCTACAAAATGAGCTAGAAAAGGGTAGCATACTAACAGTACTTTGTTAACATGCTAACAATAGCATACTTCCAGTTAGCATTAGTGAAACACCAAAATGTGACACTGATGTGTATACCTGCTAAATGAGTTAAACAATTAGCATGCTAGAGTGCTAACTACAACATGCGTAAAGTACCGAAATATATCACTCTGAGGTGTTTATACCCAAATGATTTGTTTAAAATGCTAGCCGGCTAACGTTAACATGCATCAAGTACCAAAATATGACTGAGGTGTATACCTACAAAATGAGCTAAAAAAAAAAATTTGCGTTAAGCCATGACACGCCGACAACGTTCAATTCCCCCATCGCGGTGCGCTGGTCGCCGTGGCAACGGTCTGTCGCACCGTCCTTTGAACCGAAGCCGTTTGTTCAGTGACGTGTCGCCCGTGGAAAGGCAACCTCGGGACACACTTCTCCTGTCTGTCAAGGTTATGCTTCTTATTTTGTGCTGCTTCTTGTTCCCGCCAGATGGACGCCCCCTACCGAGTTAGCAAGTTCTTGAGTCTGCTGCGGGACGAAGGAGCGTAAGTCTTTTTTTGTTGTCGTTTTTTTTTCTTACTCCTCTAGCGCCACCTAACCAGGTCAGGGGCTCCGGAGCAAGATTTGTGTTGTGTGAAGAATATCACCATGGCAACATATGCTGTTGATGTAAGATCCAGACCACAGATATACTGTATATATACAGTGGGGCAAAAACATATTTAGTCAGCCACCGATTGTGCAAGTTCTCCCACTTAAAATGATGACAGAGGTCTGTAATTTTCATCATAGGTACACTTCAACTGTGAGAGACAGAATGTGAAAAATCCAGGAATTCACATTGAAGGAAATTTAAGGAATTTATTTGTATATTATGGTGGAAAATAAGTATTTGGTCAACCATTCAAAGCTCTCACTGATGGAAGGAGGTTTTGGCTCAAAATCTCACGATACATGGCCCCATGCATTCTTTCCTTAACACGGATCAATCGTCCTGTCCCCTTAGCAGAAAAACAGCCCCAAAAGCATGATTTTTCCACCCCCTTGCTTCACAGTAGGTATGGTGTTCTTGGGATACAACTCAGTATTCTTCTTCCTCCAAACACGACCAGTTGAGTTTATACCAAAAAGTTCTATTTTGGTTTCATCTGACCACATGACATTCTCCCAATCCTCTGCTGTATCATCCATGTATCCATTTTGGTATAAACTCAACAGGACGATTGATTCGTGTTAAGGAAAGAATGAATGGGGCCATGTATCGTGAGATTTTGAGCCAAAACATCCTTCCATCAGTGAGAGCTTTGAAGGGTTGACCAAATACTTATTTTCCACCATAATTTACAAATTAATTCTTTAAAATTCCTACAATGTGAATTCCTGGATTTTTTTTTCACATTCTGTCTCACAGTTGAAGTGTACCTATGATGAAAATTACAGACCTCTGTCATCATTTTAAGTGGGAGAACTTGCACAATCGGTGGCTGACTAAATACCTTTTTGCCCCACTGTGTGTGTGTATATATGTATATATATATATATATATATATATATATATATATATATACACATTGGCCTATACAAGTACATTTTCATTTGAGTCTTCACTATTGTTGTTGTTGTTGTTGTTGTGTACACGGCGATACTTGGCTTTTACTTTTTACTGTGTGCAGTTAGACCCACCTTGTCAAAATCTAACCAAACTTGTCCCAAACATTTCTGTTATTTTCTCAGACTATCATAGTTTTAAAGTTATTAACTCTTATATTTTTCTTATCTTACTAACTATTATAGTTTTTAAGTTAATAGTTTTTATGGTTTATAAGTTATTACTGTTTTTCAAGGAACTGTTATCATTTATGCTATTAAGTATTGTAGTTTGTATGTTATTAACTGTTAAACTTTGTTAAATTTAAAGTACCAATGATTGTCACACACGTTATTAACTGTTATAATTAAGTTATTATCTATTATAGTGTTTAATGTTATGTATTATATTTTTTACGCTATTAACAATTGTATTTTTATGTTATCAATAATTGTAGTTTTTAATGTTAAGTATTATATTTATTTATGTTAACGATTATAGTTATCTTATTAACTATTGTACTTTTTATGTTAACTTTTATAGTTTTTATGTTATTAACTGTAATTGTTTTTATGTTATTAACTATAGTTTTTATGTTATTAACTATTATAGTTTTTATGTTATTAACTATTATAATTTTTAAGTTATTAACTATTATAGTATTTATGTTATTAACTTGTATAGTTTTCATATTTATAATTAATAACATATTTTTGTTATTACCTAATATATAGTATTTATGTGAACTGTTATAGTTTATGTTATTAACTATTATAATTTGTATGTTACTATTATATTTTTGTTATTATAGTTTTAAGTTATTACCCATTATAGTTTTTATGTTAACTATTAGTTTTTAAGTCATAACCACATAAATTTTTAAGTTATTAAATGTTAGTTTTTTATGTTATCAAATATTACAGTTTTTAAATTAATAAATATTATAGTTTATTTTAACTATTATATTTTTTAAGTTAATAACTTCTATAATTTGTATGTTATTGTATAGTTTATATGTTTAAAACTATTATATTTTTGTTATTAACAATAAGTTAATAACAAAAAACAATAGTTTTTATGGTAACTATTGTAGTTTTTACATTAATAACTATTATAGTTTATTAACTATTGTAATTGTTTTGGTACTATTATATTTTCATTATAGATTTACTTTATCAGCTATTATAGTTCTTATGTTATTAACTAATATTTTTCATGTTAACTATACATTTTTTAAGTTATTAACTATTGTAATTTTTAAGTTATTAAATATTTATTTTTTATGTAATCTACTATTAGTTTTTAAATTAATAACTATAATAGTTTGTTATTAATTATTATATATATATATATATATATATTATATTTATTAACTATTATAATTTTTATATTATTAACTGTTATTGTTTTTAAGTTATTAACTATAGTGTTTATGTTATTAATTATTATAGTTTTTAAGTTATTAACTGTTATTGTTTTTATGTTATTAACTTGTATAGTTTTTATGTTTATAATGAATACTATATTTTTTGTTATTACCTATTAATTATAGTTTTTATGTGAACTATTATAGTTTATGTCACGTATTATAATTTGTTTGTTACTATTATACATTTTTTATTATCGTTTTAAGTTATTAACTATTATAGTTTTATGTTAACTATTACAGTTTTTAAGTTATTAACTACTGTATTTTTTAAGTTAAATGTTAGTTTTTTATGTTATCAACTATTAATGTTTTCAAATGTATAATATTATTACAATTTATGTTAACTATTATATTAGTTATTAACTATTATTATAATGTTTATGTTATTGTATAGTTCTTATTTTTAAAACTATTATATTTTTGTTATTAACTATTATAGTGTTTATGTTAACTATTATAGTTTTTCAATTAATAACTTATAGTTTATTAACTATTTTGATTTGTATGTTACTATTATATTTTTTATTATAGTTTCCCGTTATCTATTATAGTTTTTATGTTAACTATTATAGGTGGCAGAGGGGTTAGTGCGTCTGCCTCACATTCGAAGTTCCTGCATTCCTGGGTTCAAATCCAGGCTCGGGATCTTTCTGTGTGGAGTTTGCATGTTCTCCCCGTGAATGCGTGGGTTCCCTCCGGGTACTCCGGCTTCCTCCCACTTCCAAAGACATGCACCTGGGGATAGGTTGATTGGCAACACTAAATTGGCCCTAGTGTGTGAATGTGAGTGTGAATGTTGTCTGTCTATCTGTGTTGGCCCTGCGATGAGGTGGCGACTTGTCCAGGGTGTACCCTGCCTTCCGCCCGATTGTAGCTGAGATAGGCGCCAGCGCCCCCCGCGACCCCGAAAGGGAATAAGCGGTAGAAAATGGATGGATGGATGTTAATTATAATAGTTTTTAAGTTATTAACCTCTATAATTTTTAAGCTATTAAATGTTAGTTTTTTGATGTTATCAACTATTAAAGTTTTTAAATTAATAACTATTATAGTTTATTTTAACCATTATAGTTTTTAAGTTATTAACTATTGTATTGTTTGTAATTGTCTAGTTTTTATGTTTAAAACTATTATATTTTAGTTATTGACTATTATAATTTATTTTAACTATTATAGTTTCTAAGTTATTAACTATTATATTGTTTGTTATTGTCTAGTTTTTATGTCTAAAACTATTATATTTTAGTTATTAACTATTATAGTTTTTAAATTAATAACTCTTGTAGTTTGTCTATTGTTATTTTTATGTTACTATTATATTTTTATTATTGTTTTAGTTAACAACTATTATAGTTTTTATGTTATTAATTAATATTTTTCACGCTAACTATTATATTTTCTAAGTTATTAACTTGTAATTTTTAAGTTATTAAATGTTAGTTTTTTTATGTCATCAATTATTACTTTTTAAATGAATAACTATTATAGTTTGTTATTAACTATTATAGTGTTTAAGTTATTAACTATTATCCTTTTTATGGTATCAACTGTTGTAGTTTTAACGTTATTAACTGTTGTAGTTTTAATGTTGTTATTCAAAACTAGCCCAACACAAAAACAATAATAGTTAGAAGAACATGGTTGCAGCACAAAGAATTGGACCAAGTTTGGGGAGATTTTGACAAGCTGGATGACATCACCAGACAAAGTGTATTTTAGAATAACTTAAAAAGGAATGAGAGTGTTATTTCAGTCTTTGCAATCAGAAGTGAGGCCAAGTTCACACGTGATGACATCCTTAGTCCACATTCATTATATTTCAATACAACTTTTTGGAATGGAATTGTAACAACAACAGACGTAGCGCCATCGTGTCAACATAAGGCTGTCGTCATTCTAGCCCACCAAATGAATCATTTAGTTTCACATAAAGTCATATTTCACGCCAGTCAAAATCGCCTACGACTGGGGTGCCCAAACTTTTTCCACTGAGGGCCACAGACTGACAAATCAAAGGATGTGGCGGCCAAAACTACTACAGCGTATACACTTTTTCAAAGAACTTAAACATTTTAAATTTCAGTGGAATTTCTGTCTAAATGCTAAAGAGTGAATGCTAACAGTTAGAATGCGGGCCAGATAGCGTCAAGTAACAAAAGATATGAGATTTTTAAAAAAAGCTAGCATGCTAACAGTACTGTGCTAACAATAGCAGGTAGCATTAGAAAAATGCCAATATATATGACTCTAAGGTCATAGCATGGTAAAATGCTATCTGTAATTTGAGACGAGTTCCAAAATGTATTATGTTGAAGTGTACCTGAAAAATTGCCCAAAAAAAAGCATCATGCCAATCTTAGCATTCATCAAGTAAAAAACATATAACTGAAGCTAAAAAAACAACAACAACAAAACTAGCATTAGCATGCTAACAGGTGTCGTTCATCAACTAACAAAACATTTGATGCTAAGGTGTATAATAGTAAAATTAACACACAAAAAAAGCGAGCATGCTAACAGTACTGTGCTACCAATAGCAGGTAGCATTCGAGAAATGGCAATATATATGACACTAAGGTCATAGCATGTTTAAATACTAACTGTAACTTGTGACAAGTACCAAAATGTATGCCGCTGAAGTGTGGACCTGAAAAATTGTCCCAAAAAATGCCAGCATGCTAACGTTACCATTCATCAAGTACAAGATTATAACTGAAGCTAAAAAAATAGCAGTTAGAATTACTCAAATTTCAATATATATGACACTAAGGTCATAGCATGTTAAAATGCTAACTGTAACTTGAAACAAGTACTAAAATGTATTATGCTGAAGTGTGTACCTGGAAAATTGCTAAAAAAAATACCAACATGCTAACGTTAGCATTCATCAAGTACAAACATATAACTGAAGCTAAAAAAAAAAAAATAGCGTTAGCATGGTAACAGGTATTATTCGTCAAGTAACAAAACATTTGATGCTGAGGTGTATACTGGTAAAATTAGCACACACAAAAAAGCTAGCATGCTAACAACAGTACAGTGGTAACAATAGCAGTTAGCATTAGATAAATGCCAATATATGTGACACTAAGGTCATAGCATGTTAAAATGCTAACTGTAACTTGAGAGAAGTACTAAAATGTATTACTCTAAAGTGTGTACCTGAAAAATTGCTAAAAAAAATACCAACATGCCTACGTTAGCCTTCATCAAGTACAAACATATAACTGAAGCTAAAAAAATATAAAAATAATAGCATTCGCATGGTAACAGGTATTATTCGTCAAGTAACAAAACATTAGATGCTGAGGTGTATACTAGTAAAATTAGCACAAAAAAAAGCTAGTATGCTAACAGTACTTTGCTAACAATAGCAGTTGGCGTTAGATAAATGCCAATATATGTGACACTAAGGTCATAGCATGTTAAAATGCTAACTGTAACTTGAGACAAGTACTAAAATGTATTACACTGAAGTGTTAACCTGAAAAATTGTTTTGTATTACATGCTAAGGTTAGCATTTATCAAGTACAAACATATAACTGAAGCTAAAAAAAATAGCAGTTAGCATTAGTGAAAAGTCAATATACCTGTATATGATACTAAGTACCAAAATGTTTTACGCTGAAGTGTGTACCTGAAAAATTGTCAAAAAAATACCAGCATGCTAACATTAGCATTCATCAAGTACACATATATAACTGAGGCTAAATAAAAGAAGTAGCAGTTAGCATTAGTGAAATGCCAATATATATGACACCAAGGTCATAGCTTGTTAAAATGCTAACTGTAACTTGTGACAAGTACTAAAATGTATTACGCTGAACTGTATACCTTAAAAATTCTCAAAGAAATACCAGCATGCTAACGTTAGCATTCATCAAGTACAAACATATAGCTGAGGTGTATACCAGCAAAATTAGCAGGAAAAAAAAGCTAGCATGCTAATAATAGAATGCTAACGATTGTGCCGTGGGCCATTAATAAACAAGCTGCTGTTTTTAGGAATCTGCTGCAAAAACGTCTGTATTTTTTTGAAGTGCACTTGCTATTTTTTCATATCGTTTTTGTCAAAGAGTCTTTCAAAGCCAACGCCACAACTCTTGTGCAGCTTAAATGGTCATCATTCTGATTGGTCAACTTTTATTTATTTATTGTTTTTACTTGGATCTTCCACACCTTCCTCTTCTTGCTCTGTGACCTCCGGCATTTGGAGTAGTAGTAGTAGTAGTAGTAATAAAAGTAGTAGTGGGAGTAGTTGTAGTAATAGCAGTAGTAGTAATAATAGTAGTAGTATTAATAGTAGTAATAGTAGTAGTATTAGTATTAGTAGTAGTAAAAATAGTAGTAGAAGTAGTAGTAGCAGTAGGAATAATAGGAGTTATAGTAGTAAGAGTAGTAATGGTAGTACTAGTGGTAGTAATAGTAGTAGTAATAATAGTAGTACCAGTAGGAGTAATAATAGTAGTAGGATGAGTAGTAGTAAAAGTAGTAGTAGGAGTAACAATAATGGTTATAGAAGTAGTAATAATAGTAGTAGTAATATTAGTAATAGTAGTAATTTATTAGTAGAAGTAGTAGTAGGAGTAGCAGTAGTAATAGTAGTAGAAGTATTAGTAATAATAGTTGTAGGAGTATTAGTAGTGATAAAATGAGTAGTAGTAATAATAGTAGTAGTAGGAGTAGTAATAGTAGTAGTAATAATAGTAGAAGTAGTAGTAATAGTAGTAGTAGCATTAAGAGGAATAATAGTAGCAGTAGTAATAGTAGTAGTAGTAATAATAATGGTAGTAATAGTAGTAGTAGTAGTAGTAGTAGAAGTAGTAGTAATAATAGTTGTAGGAGTAGTAATAATAGTAGTAATAGTAGTAGGATTAGTAGTAATAGTAGTAGTAGTAGTAATAGTAGTAGCAGTAAGAATAGTAGTAGAAGTACAAGTAGTATTAGTAGTAGCAGTAGGAGTAATAAGAGAAGTAGAAGGAGTAGTAATAGTAGTAGTAGTGGTAGTAATAGTAGTAGTAATAATAGTAGTAGAAGTAGTAGCAGCAGCATAAGAGTAAGAATAGTAGTTTAGTAATGGTAGCAGGAGTAATAATAGTAGTATTAGTAGTAGTAATAATAATAATAGTAGTAGGAGTAGTGGTAGTAATAGTAGTAGGGGTAGTAATAATGGTAGTAATAGTAGTAATAGCTGTAGTCTTAATAATAGTAGTAGTAGTAATAATAATAGTAGTATGAGTGGCAGTAATAATAGTAGTAGTAATAATAGTAGTATGGGTAGCAGTAATAATAGTAGTAGTAATAATAGTAGTATGAGTAGTAGTAATAGTAATAATATTAGTAGGAGTAGTAGTAGTAATAGTAGTAGGAGTAGTAGAAGTACTAGTAGTAGGAGTAGTAATAGTAGTGGTAGCAATAGTAGTAGGAGTAATAATAGTAGTTGTAGTAATAGTAATGGTAGTAGGAGTAGGAGTTATAATAGTAGTAGTAATAATTGAAGTAATAGTAATGGTAGTAGTAGTCAACGTTCCCTCTAAAGTACGCGCCTGTGCAATTGCACACTGCTCCCGTGTCCTTTGTGCACGGCAAATCTAGGCCGCGCACAAAATCAAATAAAAATAAAAGCGCATAACAGTGTGCACGTCTGCCGTCGCTCACATGTGCGCCACTGAATGCTCAAGGAGTTTTGGCGTTCGCTCACACATATGAAAATTTGGAGGGGAAATTGGTAGTAGTAGTAGTAATAGTAGTAGTAGTAATAATAGTAGTATGAGTAGTAGTAGTAATAATAGAAGTAGGAGTAGTAGTAGGATTAGTAGTAGTAGTAGTTTGGAGGTATTACCCTGCGTGACCAAAGACATGCTTGTTGCAGACTGGGATCCAGCAGCACGTTTGTGCCAATATAAAGGGGGCGGAGCTCCAGAAAGGGCCTTTGACAGGTAAGACTGCAAGCGGAGAGTTTTATGCTTGAGTGTCCGTCCTCCTTCAACCATGTCTTCATCTTCACTCTCAGGTGACCTCTTCCGTCGTCGGGCGCCCCGCCAACACCAGCCCTCTCCTAACTGTATCTGTGTATATTGACACTTTTAGCATCAGTAATAGTTTTTATGTATATGTCTGATCATTCCATGGACCTAAACGTCTTCAAATGTTCTTTTGTGTTTTTTTTGGTTTTGTGTGCAGCAAAAAGACAAGAAGACAGCGGCGTTGTTCAAATATATAATCTTAGTTCAGTCGTACAGATATATACATTGTATAATAAATAATATTTATAAAAACATAACATTTACGATTATAAAATAAAAAAAAGGGCATTATTCACTTTCGAACGTTTGTACAACACTTTGGATGTAGCGGGCAGGGGGGAGGGGGAGGGGCCAGGAAGATGCTAAGTACGCTGCAGTAGGTCTTCATTAGTACACATGTGGGCCTGCCTGTAATACCACGTTCCACCACAGGGGGCAATAGTGCGTGCGTCTAACATGGACAATGCATTGAGATGAAGCAAGGACTTCTGCTTTTATATCCTATTTAACCTGGTTTTTTAAAAATTAAACTGGTCCTGAAGGTACTTTATCGTGCAATAAAACCATATTCCGATAATACACAGCGCTAATCGCTATCTATATTAAATGCTACCATGAATATAATAATGAACTGATTCATGTTTTTGTTTTAAACTTGGCAAGTTGCTGCCATTTCTGCAGTGGTATGGTGCGTTCCATTTCCGAGTTCCTAGCCGCAAGTTTCAACCCGAGATCGGATTTCTAACCGGGAAAGTCGGAGAATACTCATTACCCCCTCCCCGAGTTGTTTTCTCCAGAGCCACAGCTTTGACGGCTGTCCACTTTGCTTTGTCATATTTGGACAATCACATGACATTTTCAATGATATTAACCATGCTAACATTGCTAACAATAGCCTCAAGTTTCAACTGGAACGCTCCCGAGATCGGATTCATAAGTCGGAGAATACTCACTTGCCGCAAGTTATATTTTTTAAAGTTGGCTATCCCAACTGTTAACCGTAGCTACAGGAAATACGCGTCTTTAAAGATGTATTTTTGCGTCAAAATGTAAATTCCGTGTTTTTTTCTATTTAAAAAATATCAATAAAAATACAATCCGAACAAAATTTGTTGAACGCTCGGCACCGAGTTGCAGGACGGGAAGACGATCAGGAGCACGGCTGTCCACTTTGCTTGCTGGTCATATTTGGACGATCACATGACATTTTCAATGATAATAACCGTGCTAACATTGCTAACAATAGCCTCAAGTTTCAACTTGAAAGCCCCCGAGATCTGATTTGTAACTCTGAAAGTCGGAGAATACTCACTACGCCCCCGAGTTGTATTTTTTTTTATGTTGGCTATCCCAGCTGTTAACCATAGCTACATGAAATGCACCTTTTTAAACACTTATTTTCGCGTCAAAATGTAACTTCCGTGTTTTTTTTTTAATTTAAAATTTATAAATAAGAATACAATCCGAACAAAATTTGTTGAACACTCGGCACAGAGTTGCAGTACGGGAAGACGATCAGGAGCACGGCTGCCCACTTTGCTTGCTGGTCATATTTGGACGATGACATTACATTTTTCATTGATAATAACCGTCCTAAAATTGCTAACAATAGCCGCAAGTTTCAACTGGAACGCTCCCAAGATCGGATTTCTAACTCGGAAAGTCGGAGAATAATGACTAGCTGCGAGTTGTGTTTTTTAAAGTTGACTATCCAAACTGTTAACCATAGCTACAGGAAATACGCACCTTTAAACATTTATTTTTGCGTCAAAATATAACTTCCGTTTTTGTTTTTGTTTTATTTAAAAAATATCAATAGAAATACAATCCGAACAAAATTTGTTGAACGCTCGGCACCGAGTTGCAGGACGGGAAGACGATCAGGAGCACGGGTGTCCACTTTGCTTGCTGGTCATATGTGGATGATCACATGACATTTTCAATTAAAATAACTGTGCTAACATTGCTAACAATAGCCTCAAGTTTCAACTGGAACGCTCCCGAGATCGGATTCATAAGTCGGAGAATACTCACTAGCCGCGAGTTGTGTTTTTTAGAGTTGGCTATCCCAACTGTTGTTACTCGACATGTTTTTATTTGTTTTCCGCTAGCTTCGATGTCCTTGCGCCGCCTCTTCATCCACCGTGTTAAAATGCCGCGGAAGGACCGCGTATTTGTCCACTACTTGTTTATATTCCGAGACGTTTCCGGTGGAGACGGCATTCTTGTTTTCCAACTTGAACGAAGTATGTGCTGCCATTCCCAGCTCCGACTTGATTCAGGGCTAGTAAACATTGATTGATTGATTGAATGACTTCCGATGTAAATGGAACGCACCGTTAATTTGGATTTAAAGACATTACAATTTGCGGCAAAATTGCCAGGGAATATTGACAAATATATAAATTAAGAAAAAGCCTCATGAACAAGCAATTTTACGACCCTCCCTGCAGTAACACTGCGGACCACCAAGGAGTCGTGGATTCCTTGTTTAGTTTAAGACTAGTTTTGTTGTTTTTTGGACTGGCAAAGGTTCAGAATAATGTTGTGGAAGATGCCGTCCAGCTGAAGAATCTGTTTCAAAACATATCTCACAGTGGTGACCCCTGTTTACCATAACTCCGGTGTCCAATTGGGAAGGTAAAAGTTAACCCTGATGAGCGTTCTTAAGTATCTCTCCTGTGCTCCCGAAACGTGCTGAAGCTTGACTTGAGTCAGACCCTGTGGTTGTGGGGAAAGAATTCTGTTCCAGTTCTTTACGGAGTGGGGTTTAGCAAGGTTTGGCTGAAATGTGGCGTTTGTTAGCGCGTGGAATGAGTCTGCCTGTTCGCACACATGCCGCCTCCTGCATACTTGCAGTCCTGGCCTCGTGGGGATATGTCAGCAATGCGGAGCCGTAAAAAAAAAAATCGGGCCTCGACGTCGGTTGCGTTCGTGTCTCATCAGCTCAGTAGTTTGAAGACAGACAGCGACCCACTGCTGCTCTCAGTCCCATTCAGTAGTTAGACAGCGAGGCCTTCTTTGACCCACCTGCTCAGCCCACCTATAGAGGTCGATTTAGTTTAAAAAGAACCATCTCTGTGTCCCTAAAACCAGCCTGACTGGTTGTAAAAGTGGGGCGTTTTACTCCAGACTGTGTTTAAGTGGAACAGACTGATTGAGAGAGGGGGGAAATAAATAAAGACATGGGGTAGGACAAGCTCAGGGAGGGTCAGTGCTGTAGGGAATCAGAGATTATTCCCACGAGGGCGAGGCGTCCACCGGGTGTTGAATCAGAGTGGGACGGGAAGTGCGCAAGGAGGGGACGACGTGCAGGGGTTTGAGGTACGGGGGCGGCCAACGTAGTCCAGCGTGTCCGTGCGCCCCCTCTCCCCCGCCCTCACTTGCACGTGTGTACGTCGTAAACGCGCAAGCACTCCTGACAGCTGACGTAGCAGCACCAGTGGAAGATGCAGTGGCACTTTTCCTTGCGCTTCTCTGTCCGGGTGTTGTGCCCGCGGCCGCAGCACAGCAGGTCGCAGCCTTCGATGCCGTGCGAGGACACGTTGCAGGCACGGTCCCGCGTCCCGAAGGAGCCCGTCTCATGGTTGGGCTCGCAGAAGTTGGGCGAGCCCTCGTAGTAGACCAGGTCTCGCTCGGTGGGATGCTTGAAGAAGGTGTACTTGACCCGCAGGGTCTCCACCCAGCCGCGGGACTCCCGGTGCTTCTCCACCACCATCTCGGAGGCGCTGTCGTACTTGTCCTTTAGGTAGTCGCCCAGCATGCGGAAGTCGGGCTGAGCCCACCAGCAGGTCTTCACCTCGCAGCTGCCGGACAGGCCATGGCACTTGCAGCGCAGGTGCATGTGGTCCAGGATGGTCTGAGGGACAGCAAGGAGAAAAGTCAGTACATCGGTTTCTCTCTCGGAGCTCAGATGGAATGGCAGATAGAAACATTCCAAAGCCTGCAGGCAAATCTTGCCTTGACGCCACAGACAGAAGTTTCATCAGCGGATTCACGAGAAGAATCCGCTGATGAAACCCAGAAAAGGAAACTTCTAAGTGCAGCTGCAAATTCTCTTTGGCTCACATCATCAGTGGGACGCCCCCAGGCCGCTTCCACCTTTGTCTTGCTCTCAGTCAACATCCATATTTAGTCCCCCAAAATCCCCGTGCTCAGGCAGGTGGCACCGCAGCAGCAGGACAGGTGACATCATACAGGAGGCTGGTGGTGCCTCGGGGCCCAAACAGACAGCATGAGCAGGCCAGGTGGCCAGGAGACGACCCTGCAGGCTTTTTCTTGCCCCTTTTCTTAAATCTTACAGATTATTTTTTAGCAGGGAGTTTTCTGGCTGTGTGACGTGCAGAGCTGAGGTGTGTGTGTTCGTAAAGCAACTCATTGAAAAGTCATTCATGTCAAGTGTTTCCTTTGAGGTGAAACGCAAACTTGAAAGTCATTAGTTTAGTCACCTTGGCGGACTGGGAACAGAAGGGGGCTTTTCCCAAAGTGTTCTCCAAAAGTCGTAAGCTTATCGTCCAAAATATTTCGCTAAGACTCATGGACTCTAATCAGACCTCTAAATGGTTGATTCATTGAGATCACTGACTTTCAGGGGCACGGTTCAGGTCGCACGGTCGTCTTCCAGCCTGATACTTGCTGGGTTGATCCACAGTCCCCCTGTGACCATGTCGAAGTTCCCTTGGGCAAGACACTGAACATTCAGTTGTTCCTTGTCCTGGGTCATCAGTATGTGAATGAGGTGTCAAAGCGCTTTGAGCACCTTGAAGGTGAAAGTGAAAGTCCATTTCCCACTTTACCCACTGTAGGGTTAGATTTAGAAGGTACTTTGTCGTAGTTTCCCAATCCCAACCTGTTTTCTCCAAGCGTCTAGAGCAGGGGTCACCAACGCTGTGCCCGCGGGCACCAGGTCGCCCGTGAGGACTAGATCAGTAGCC
This sequence comes from Nerophis ophidion, assembly GCF_033978795.1. NCBI lineage: Eukaryota > Metazoa > Chordata > Actinopteri > Syngnathiformes > Syngnathidae > Nerophis > Nerophis ophidion. The sequence goes on along the minus strand of NC_084618.1, from coordinate 25,898,526 downwards.
CGCTGGCCTGTTGTAAAAATAGCTCAAATAGCAGCACTTACCAGTGAGTTGCCTCTATTTTTTAAATTGTATTTATTTACTGGCAAGCTGGTCTCGCGTTGCTCGACATTTTTAATTCTAAGAGAGACAAAACTCAAATAGAATTTGAAAATCCAAGAAAACATTTTAAATTTATTTTTCACTTCTTTAAATAAATTAATTTATTTTTTTACTTTGCTTCTTATAACTTTCAGAAAGACAATTTTAGAGAAAAAATACAACCTTAAAAATGATTTTTAAACACATATACCTTTTTACCTTTTAAATTCCTTCCTCTTCTTTCCTGACAATTTAAATCAATGTTCAAGTAAGTTTTTATTTTTTTATTGTAAAGAATAATAAATACATTTTAATTTAATTCTTCATTTTAGCTTCTGTTTTTTCGACGAAGAATATTTGTAAAATCTTTCTTCAAATTTATGATCAAAATCAAAAAAATTATTCTGGCAAATCTAGAAATTCTTTAGAATAAAATCAAAATCTCATTTCAAAGTCTTTTGAATTTCTTTTAACATTTTTGTTCTGGAAAATCTAGAGGAAATAATGATTTGTCTTTGTTAGAAATATAGCTTGGTCCAATTTGTTATATATTCTAACAAAGTGCAGATTAGATTTTAACCTATTTAAAACATGTCTTCAAAATTCTAAAATTAATCTTAATCAGGAAATATTACTAATGATGTTCCATAAATTATTTATTAAAATTTTTCAAAAATATTCAAATTAGCTAGTTTTTCTCATCTTTTTTTCAGTTGAATTTTGAATTTTAAAGAGTCGAAATTGAAGATAAACTATGTTTAAAAACAACATTTTCATTTTTTCCCTGTTTTCTTTTCTTTTAAACCGTTCAATTAAGTGTTTTTTTCATCATTTATTCTCTACAAAAAACCTTCCGTCAAGGAAACAAAATGTACGACGGAATGACAGACAGAAATACCAATTTTTTAATATATATACATATATATGTACATAGAATATATCAATTTATTTATTAAAGGTAAATTGAGAAAATTGGCTATTTCTGGCAATTTTTTAAAGTGTGTATCAAACTGGTAGCCCTTCGCATTAATCACTACCCAAGAAGTAGCTCTTGGTTTCAAAAAGGTTGGTGACCCCTGATCTACAAGGTACCAATACGGGGTCCAAAAATGACCAAATTAACCCATAGTCCTAAAGATAAATTGGGTGACCAAAAAGGTCTGGACTCTTTGAGCACATTTCGGGTGTATCGGGACTTTTAGCATTTTGGGGTACTCTGGGACGATTTGGGATCTGTTCCAACCTTTAGAGAGAAGATGGTCCATTTGAGGGTAATTGGGGACCTTTGTCATTCCCTGTCTCCTTGGACTATTTTGGATACAAGTAGGCCCCAATACCTTAGTGGCCACTTGTGATTAAAAACGGGCCCCTGAAAGTTTAGGCCCCATTTAATAAGTGCACCAAACTCTCTGAGAAACTCTGCTTTCCGTTACCCGTTTTTTTATATCTACTAGGTCTTAGTTGTTGACCTGATGGTGTCAGAGATGGTACCAGATGAACAAAAATGGTCCTGTTTATTAATGGGGTTCCCAAAAAGGTCTGGACTCTTTGAGCACATTTTGGGTGTATCGTGACTTTTAGGGGGGAGTGCATTTTGGGGTACTCTGGGACGATTTGAACCTTTATAGAGAAGAAAGTCCTTTTGGAGGTAATTGGGGACTTTGGTGTGTTAGTCAATCCCAAACTCCATTGACTATTTTGGATACATGTAGGCTCCAATCCCTTTGTGGCCCCCTAAAGTTTAGGCCCTATTTAATTAGTTCCCAGAACTCTCTGAGAAACTCTGCTTTCCATTACCCGTTTTTTTTTTAGGTATCTACATGGTCTGAATTGTTTGCCTTGATGGGTTCCGAGAAGGTCCCAGAAGAACTCAAATGGTCCTGATGATGAATGGGGTGCCCAAAAAGGTCTGAAAGTAAACCTATAGGGGGTACATAACAAACCTTTTTTTAATGTATCTACAAGGTCTGAATTGTTGGCCTTGATGAGGTCCCAGATGAACCCAAATGGTCCTGATGATGAATTGGGTTCCCAAAAAGGTCTTGACTCTTTGAGCACAATTTGGGTGTAGTCATTCCCTGTCTCCTTTGACTATTTTGGATACAAGTAGGCCCCAATACCTTTGTGGCCACTTGTGGTTAAAAACGGGCCCCTTAAAGTTTAGGCCCCATTTAACAAGTGCACCAAACACTCTGAGAAACTCTGATTTCCGTTGCCCGTTTTTTAAAAGTATCTACGAGGTCTGATTGTTGGCTTTGCTGGGCCCAGATGAACCCAAATGGTCCTGATGATGAATGGGGTTTCCAAAAAGGTCTGGACTATTTGTGCACATTTTGGGTGTACCATGACTTTTAGGGGGGGAGTGCATTTTGGGGTATTCTGGGACGATTTGGGGTCTGTTCGGACCTTGAGAGAGAAAATGGTCCTTTTGTGGACCTTTGTGTGTTAGTCATCCCCAGATTCCATGATCTATTTTGGATACAAGTAGGCTCCAATACCTTCATGGCCACTTGTGGTTAAATGCTGGCCCCTTAAAGTTTAGGCCCCATTTAACAAGTGCACCAAACACTCTGAGAAACTCTGATTTCTGTTACCCGTTTTTTTTTTAAAGTATCTACGAGGTCTGAGTTGTTGGCGTTTATGGCGTCTGAGATGGTCCCAGATGAACCCAAATGGTTCTGATGAGGAATGGGGTGCCCAAAAAGGTCTGAAAATAGACCTATATTTGGAACACTGGGACTTTTAGGTGTACGTCCATTTTTAGGGCTACTTTGGGAACTTTAGGAGGAAGATTCAAGTAATTTTGACCCAACCTGTCTGAGAGTCTAATCTCTGATCATAATTGGGCGGATGTCCCGAAACTTTAAATTATCGAGTAATTCCAAAGTGTGCTTGTGTGAAGATACAGGTGCTGGTCATATTATTAGAATATCATGAAAACGTTTATTTATTTCATTAATTCCATTTAGAAAGTCAAACTTGTAGAATGTTTACATTCATTCCAAACAGACTGATACATTTCAAGTGTTTTTCGCCAAAAGGAGATGATTATAGCTGACAACCAATGAAAACCCTAAATTCAACTTCTCAGAAAATTTGAATATGGTGAAAAGATCTGATATTGAAGACACCTGGTGCCATACTCTAATTAGCTGACTAACTCAAAACACCTGGAAAAGCCTTAAAATGGTCTCTCGTTTTGATTCTGTATGACACACAATCATGGGGAAGACTGCTGACTTGACAACTGTCCAAAAGATGACCATTGATACTTTAAAGAAGGAGGGCAAGACACAAAAGGTCATTGCCAAAGAGGTTGGATGTTCCCAGAGCTCTGTGTCCAAGCACATTAATAGAGAGGCGAAGGGAAGACAAAGATGTGGTAGAAAAAAGTGTACAAGCAAGAGGGATAACCGCGCCCTGGAGAGGATTGTCATACAAAACCGATTCAAAAATGTGGGGGAGATCCACAAAGAGTGGACTGCAGCTGGAGTCAGTGCTTCAAGAACCACCACGCACCGACGTATGCAAGATATGGGCTTCAGCTGTCGCATTCCTTGTGTAAAGCCACTCTTGAATAAGAGACAACGTCAAAAGCGTCTCGCCTGGGCTCAAGACAAAAAGGACTGGACTGCTGCTGAGTGGTCCAAAGTTATGTTTTCAGATGAAAGTAAATTTTATATCTCCTTTGGAAATCAAGGTCCCAGAGTCTGGAGGAAGACAGGAGAGGCACATAATCCACATTGCCTGAAGGAGCTGCAACTAAGTATTGATTGCCGTACATGCTGAAACTTTCCATGTTCATACTTTTCAGTTGGCCCACATTTCTAAAAAATATTTTTTGGTACTAGTCGTAACTAATATTCTAATTTTCTGAGATACTGAATTTGGGATTTTCAGTAATTGTCAGTACTAATCATCAAAATTTAAAGAAATAAACATTTCAAATATAATATGTAAGTTTCACGTTCTGAATATAATTACTGAAATAAACTTTTTCATGATATTCTAATAATATGAACAGCACCTGTATTTTCAAAGACATTCTAGAGTGGGTTTACCGTGCGTCCTGCTTCATTGTTGTGTCGGTTCATGGCCGAGCGGGCGTCTGGTCGGTTCTCCCTGGCGTCCGCAAACTCCCTGGACACGATCACCCCAAATTCGGCGTCTTCGCTGCAGCCGCCCCACTTCCATCCCTCCCCTGGGGGTCCTTTGTGGTGGGAGTCGCAGCCGCACATGGTTGACGTCCCCTCGGCGCAGGAGCGCGTGACGGCAAAGGCGACGCCGGCTGAAGCGATGGCGTGGACGAACGCCGACTCTCTGGTTGCTGAGGGAGACACGGACCAAGCGGCAAACAGGCGAGGGAGGAAAAGAGAGTGTGTCAATCGTGTTAAACATGGTCAAGAGCTACATGCCAACATCCTGACGTTGCTTTTCAAAGTGCTCTTACAGTATGTGACAAAGAAGCCTTCAAATCATTTTCCAATCATTAAAAATAATGCCTGTGGCTGATTTATAACGCGTGGAGCGCCTCGTAGAGGACATGTTTCCGCATGTCCACTCTCCTCTAACATGAAATTAAATCAAAACTTGTGACCAGTTTCAACAGCTTGTTGCAAGTCTTGGTTTTGCTTGCGTCACCACAAAAGGATGCGACCGGTCAGTCCCGCCGACAGTCGGGGCGTAGAGTTTGAAACCCCTGCTCACCTGGCTCCCCTAGCCAGGAGTGTAAACACTTTGTTTATTTCTGACTGCGTGAGGACTCCTGGGAAAAGCCCGGTCTCAGTAGTGACATCAGTCCTTTGTGGTGGTGTCAGGGTCTAACGCTCAGTGGGATCTCATGACCTCCTGTCATCCCTGAGGTGTGCTGCTTTGCATCTGGATAGTGTTTCAGGAATGTTGTCAACCACCCCACCCTACCCCCCTACCTTCATCGCTACCCATCCCTGTCGAGGGCCCAAGGCCTTCAGGTGAAACCGAGCAGCACGTTAACTCGTTCTTCTCTTGAAACGTGGACCGAACTGACGCCCCCCCCATTACACACACACACCCCCTTTGAAGGCAGCAGCTTATTATGTAAGCGGACACCATTGTTTCACAATCGCAGCACACTTGTTGGGCCTCAGCCATGATGCACTGCTGGCTCTTTAATCAAAACATTCACATTCAGGATGGGTGCTCACATAGACCGCATCGCTATTCAATCAGCCATCTTTACTTTCACTCTGCAGTAGTACCTCGGTTTTTGTGTGCAACACTTTCGGTTGGAATCCAATTTCGGTAAAAATTTTGCCCTGGTTTTCGTATAGCGTCTTATCGCCGGAGCAAACATTGCACAAAACCTGCTTGTCCATTTATTGTCCCGCGCTCCCCAAGTTTTGTTTTTATATTTTAGGGTTTGTAGAATTGAATAATTAGATTTACATTATTTCTTATTGAAAGGAAGTCTACTTTTTTACAATAACCCGACTCGCTACCCTACTGTCCATCGACGAGCACAACCAGTGAAACGACAACACATATTTGTACGTCCTGCTAACTTAACAAGATAGCACACATCCATCAACCAGCCGAAGCCAAGCTGGGTTCCACCGAACGAGGGCCTGAAAACCCCGAGGCGACTGCTCCTCGCCAAGGCTAGCGCTGCTGCTGCTACTACCTGCTGGGCCCATCAATCCGCCATTGTTTCCCTTGTGTCACACTGTGTTATCCACACAAAGAGCCCAGCGACTCGCGCCCCCACCGCCCCCCTCTGCCCAGAGCTGGCATTCCCTAAACTCCCTTAACCAAGCGGCCTCCCCCACACACCCACCCACTCGCTTCATTCCCTTTCCTGATGCGATGATTTGAAATCCCCTACAGCACGGCCCACCATAAAGGGCTCCGAGCCCCCCCACCCACCCAACCCCCATCCACTTCCTGCGGGCATCAGCAATCGCCCGGCCAGTTCGATGTGTCCGAAGCTCTGCCCCCGTTTCGTCCCCCGGTATGGCCTCACCGTTCCAAAGTGCACGCCCGGGCCAGGTTGGGAGTGCTCCCTTTTCAGTCCGTTCATGACGGAGTCAAAAGGGCGTGTGAATGTGGCGTCCGTGGGATCCGGACTGTGTGAGGCGCACACCGGCCTTCATGCACAGTAGGGGTTGAGCGGAGCCCCCCGTCCCCTTTTCTATTGCCTGTAATCTCATTTGGCCTCCCCTCTCCTTTTGATTTGACGAAGGCTCTGGGACCGCTCACATTCATTGGCCTGAGAGACACACTGGTGATTCTTTTCCAATCAACAACAAGACGATCGTTTACCTTTTGTAACGTCGAACATGGCGTCGAACAATTAGTATTCTGCTCGTGAAGCACCCGATGAATGTGTGCGGGGTTTCAGTCCCAGTCGACGGGCCGTGCCGACAGCCCCGACGCATCACGCTGTAAACATGTTTAGGGCAAAAAGCAACGACGGCAAAAGCGAAAGACGTATAGTGGCAGAATGTGTCGGTGCTTGTGCAGTTCTGCAGCCAGGAAAGGTGTCTATTATTGTAATTGCCCTAGTTAGCCTTTTGGCAGCAGTGCTGCGCCTCAGGCTTCAAACTGTTCAAAGCTATATGCAGAGGTTTTGTAACGGCTTGCAATAACCTTCATGAACCCGCGCTGCTTTGTGTCACACATTCGTCATCCCTGAATGATGCAAACGCGGCGTACCTTTATCCAGGACCGGGCCGAAGATGGCCAGGTTGTCCTTGACGGTGGTGCAGTTCCATCGACGGCCCCGGAACTGGTGCTGGCACTCCTGGATCCCCAACTTGGCGCCCTCGGCCACGCTGGGCATGATCTCGATGTAGTTGCGGCAGAAACGTAACTGCTTGGGCACCAGGCCCGGGATGGAGCCACACAGGATGGGCTGCTGCCCCAGGGCCAGGGACCTGTGAGGCGAGAAAGTCATTGAGCATCTCTGGAATGCGAGCGAAGAACCAGAACATCTTTTCAACATGACGTCTCACATATCAACTTACAATAGCTGACACGTGATCTGTAAGATAATCAAAAGTGACTCAAATTGCCAACCAGCAACAAAGCGTCAGGGAATTACGAGTTTTTCAGACGGCTTGAGGCACTTGGGCCTGGGACTTTTAAGTGGCCCCAAACGAATTGGGTCATATCTGAACACGAGAAAGTCCATGGTCTTGGTAAATTTACAAGCAGACTTAAAGGTCCCAACGTACCCCTAAAAGTCCCATTGGACCTCAAATAGTCCTCGGGTCGCGAATTACCCCAAACCTATTTCAAATAAGCATACTTACAAATCAGGAAAACCTTGCACGCAAGGAAAAATGTATTTGTTACATCGCAATCAACGTAGAATTGACTGCAGACGTTTGCGTGGCTGGGCACACTCGGACCACGCCCCCTTATAAATAGACAAATCTAATATAAATTAGCCAAAGTCGGGCTCCTCCTCCACAGTGCCATGGTATTGCAACCATTGGCCGCTGCTGTCCGCCAGACCGGCCAAGCTGGTGCTGGTCAAAGGAAGACATTGAGACAGCGATAGGTGGCAAAATAATCGCCCTTACAAATATTAATATGAAGTATTGGGAGAAAAGGGAATCATGCGTCCATGCCTTGATCTTTTTACATTGTTGAAATCAAATGTTGGCAAAGCCCGAACAACCACCTCTGTGTGTCGCCAAATTATCCACGGCCTGTAGAAATGTGCTTACATGAAGCATGAAGTTGGCGTGAGACACTGCACATTTCTACGTCAAGTACAAACTTGATACATTTCATCTGTGCTGTATAAAACTTTAATAAACGAGTCCCTTGGTGCTCCAAATGCACCCATTTCTGACCTTTCGGGCAACCTCATTGGGGACATTTGCGGACCCCTACATAGCCTAATTGGGTTCAACTGGAACCTCATGGACACATTAATAAATGGAGTAGGGTTTGAACGGCAGGGAGAAAAACCAGCCCCAGGGTTGCTAGTCTCTTGAAACCCAACTTGGAAGACCAGCTGACAACGATGGTAAGTCTTTTTTATGACATCAGCTACTGGAAGTAGTGTTACATAATGTGGCGGACATCAGGACTGTGCCTCTCAACCCGTCGGCATGTAACCGGAGGCGTGGTTTGAGACTCCAGTGTTGTACTTGTTGGCATTTTTAGAATAAAGACATGTCCCTTCACCTGACGTGTCCGAAGACAATGTAATTGTGCCAACGGCGTGGGCCCAGAAAGAGTCTCAAGTCCCGTCCCTACCTGCATGCCTACTGGGGGAGAGGCATAGTCCTTGTGTCCGCCGCAATAATTAAAATAGTTGTGTTTCTTCCACATTTCGTGATCGATGTGGACTTGAAACCTCCTCCCGTCACAGTTTGTGCCTTTGAACTGTCCACAATCCTGGTGAGGAAGACCTGCCGGACACCTGCCCCACCAGAGGAGATTCATTCAACTCAGAAAGCAGAACCATTCACAGTAAGTCTTCATCGACTTATGTACTTCACACGGTCTTTCTGCAAGATTGTCTTTTAATCAATCAATTAGTCCATTAGAGCACAGGTGGCATTTTTAGCATTGTCCCAGAATTTTTATTCTTCATCTTAGCAAGATGTTTTGGCACAAGTAACTTTCATATTTGAAGTAGGAATCGATAGCGGTATTCAATAGTACCAATTTCAGTACTGTGTTCATGTGGTGATAAATGTTCATTTTTAATGTAACATCAGTACAACAGCCGGGAAGTAGTCTTTGCCACTAAAGGGAAAAAAATACTTTTTTCAACCCATTGGTACCTGTTTTTGTGTATTTGGGATCTCAAACTATGGAGGCATGGCGGCGATATTTATAAAATAATCTTGCCTTTTTTTCATACTTTAATACAAATCTTTATTCTTCATCCTAGCAAGATGTTTTAGTACGAGTAACTTTCATATTTGAACTACGAATCGATACCGGTATTCAATACTACCAATTTCAGTACTGTGTTCATGTGGTGATAAATGTTCATTTTTAATGTAACATCAGTACAAACAGTCGGGAAGTAGTCTTTGCCACTGAAGGGCAAACCAACTTTTCTCTCCTATTGGTACCTATGTTTGTGTATTTGGGATCTCAAACTATGGAGGCATGGCGGCGATATTTATAAAATAATCTTGCCTTCTTTCATACTTAAATACAAATCTTTATTCTTCATCTTAGCAAGATGTTTTAGTACGAGTAACTTTCATATTTGAAGTAGGAATCGATACCGGTATTCAATACTACCAATTTCAGTACTGTGTTCATGTGGTGATAAATGTTCATTTATAATGTAACATCAGTACAAACAGCCGGGAAGTAGTCTTTGCCACTGAAGGGCAAACCAACTTTTCTCTCCTATTGGTACCTGTTTTTGTGTATTTGGGATCTCAAACTATGGAGGCTTGGCGGCGATATTTATAAAATAATCTTGCCTTTTTTCATACTTTCATACAAATCTTTATTCGTCATCTTAGCAAGATGTTTTGGCACGAGTAACTTTCATATTTGAACGAGGAATCGATACTGGTATTCAATAGTACCAATTTCAGTACTGTGTTCATGTGTGATAAATGTTAATTTTTAATGTAACATCAGTACAACAGCCAGGAAGTAGTCTTTGCCACTAAAGGGAAAAAACAACTTTTCTCTCCCATTAGTACCTATTTTTGTGTATTTGGGATCTCAAACTATGGAGGCATGGCGGCGATATTTATAAAATAATCTTGCCTTTTTTCATACTTTCATACGAATCTTTACTCTTCATTTTAGTAAGATGTTTTGGCACGAGTAACTTTCATATTTGAACTAGGAATCGATACCGGTATTCAATTCTACCAATTTCAGTACTGTGTTCAAGTGGTAATAAATGTTAATTTTTAATGTAACATCAGTACAACAGCCGGGAAGTAGTCTTTGCCACTAAAGGGAAAAAACTACTTTTCTCTCCCATTAGTACCTATTTTTGTGTATTTGGGATCTCAAACTATGGAGGCATGGCGGCGATATTTATAAAATAATCTTGCCTTTTTTCATACTTTCATACGAATCTTTACTCTTCATTTTAGCAAGATGTTTTGGCACGAGTAACTTTCATATTTGAACTAGGAATCGATACCGGTATTCAATTCTGCCAATTTCAGTACTGTGTTCAAGTGGTAATAAATGTTAATTTTTAATGTAACATCAGTACAACAGCCGGGAAGTAGTCTTTGCCACTGAAGGGCAAACCAACTTTTCTCTCCTATTGGTACCTGTTTTTGTGTATTTGGGATCTGAAACCATGGAAGCATGGTGGCGATATTAATAAAATAATCTTGCCTTTTTTCATGCTTTCATACGAATCTTTACTCTTCATTTTAGCAAGATGTTTTGGCACGAGTAACTTTCATATTTGAACAAGGAATCGATACTGGTATTCAATAGTACCAATTTCAGTACTGTGTTCATGTGTGATAAATGTTAATTTTTAATGTAACATCAGTACAACAGCCAGGAAGTAGTCTTTGCCACTAAAGGGAAAAAACAACTTTTCTCTCCCATTAGTACCTATTTTTGTGTATTTGGGATCTCAAACTATGGAGGCATGGCGGCGATATTTATAAAATAATCTTGCCTTTTTTCATACTTTCATACGAATCTTTACTCTTCATTTTAGCAAGATGTTTTGGCACGAGTAACTTTCATATTTGAACTAGGAATCGATACCGGTATTCAATTCTACCAATTTCAGTACTGTGTTCAAGTGGTAATAAATGTTAATTTTTAATGTAACATCAGTACAACAGCCGGGAAGTAGTCTTTGCCACTGAAGGGCAAACCAACTTTTCTCTCCTATTGGTACCTGTTTTTGTGTATTTGGGATCTGAAACCATGGAAGCATGGTGGCGATATTTATAAAATAATCTTGCCTTTTTTCATGCTTCCATACGAATCTTTACTCTTCATTTTAGCAAGATGTTTTGGCACGAGTAACTTTCATATTTGAACAAGGAATCGATACTGGTATTCAATAGTACCAATTTCAGTACTGTGTTCATGTGGTAATAAATGCTCATTTTTAATGTAACATCAGTACAACAGCTGGGAAGTAGTCTTTGCCACTAAAGGAAAAAACAACTTTTCTCTCCCATTAGTACCTATTTTTGTGTATTTGGGATCTCAAACTATGGAGGCATGGCGGCGATATTTATAAAAAAATCTTGCCTTTTTTCATACTTTCATACAAATCTTTATTCGTCATCTTAGCAAGATGTTTTGGCACGAGTAACTTTCATATTTGAACCAGGAATCGATACCGGTATTCAATACTACCAATTTCAGTACAGTGTTCATGTGGTGATAAATGTTCATTTTTAATGTAACATCAGTACAACAGTCGGAAAGTAGTCTTTGCCACTAAAGGGCAAAACCAACTTTTCTCTCCTATTGGTACCTATTTTTGTGTATTTGGGATCTGCATAAATGGCCAAAATGTGACATCAAACCATGGAGGCATGGCGGCGATATTCATAAAATAATCTTGCTTTCTTTCATACTTCCTTCAAAGGTGCCATTGGGATTTGGCCAATTTGAGAGACCCCCCCCCCCATTTCTACCATATATAGTAGAAATTTAACCAAAGAGTCGATAAGTTCCTTCTTTTTTCTCTACCCTCTTGTGGGGCAGACTGGCTCGTATATGCGCATGCATCCTCCGCTGTTGCCATTTCCAATAGGGCTTGAAAGTGTGACGTGGAAAGGCATTGCATTGTGGGTCTTGCTGGACTCTGAATAGCTATTTACATGGGCGACGACAAGAGTCCGCCCTGAGATCGGTTGGTTGGGAGTTCAAACTCCGGCCGAGTCATACCAAAGACTATAAAAATGGGACCCGTTACCTCCCTGCTTGGCACTCAGCATCAACGGTTGGAATGGGGGGTTAAATCACCACAAATGATTCCCGGGCGCAGCCATCGCTGCTGCCCACTGCTCCCCTCATCTCCCAAGGGGTGGACGAGGGGATGGCTCAAATGCAGAGGACAAATTTCGCCACACCTAGTGTGTGTGTGACAATCATTGGTACTTTAACTTTAACTTAACTCAGTGTCACAGTTGTTCTTTTTTCCTTTAACAAGTTAAAAACATTACGCTAAAGTGTCTCATCAACTGCCACAATGGTTACGTGAGGGGAAAAAAAAAATTGGGTGAGATTTTTCTCATTTCCAGCTTAACGGCAAAGCCAAAGAAAGTCGGGTTATGAGGCTGATAAAGAGACGGTGAATAGCCTGTATGTCAGCTGTGAGACAATCAAATATGACTTTTAACACCACCTGGTACCTGTTGGTGTGTTCACAGCATTTTTAGACTGGTAAGTTTAAATCAAAATATTTTATTCAGATAGACACGTAGCATTTAGTAGGCTGTTAGCGTTAGCCAATATATCTGCTGGCTACAAAAAAATGTACTGTGTTTTCTGGGCTATAAGGCGCATTTTCATTTTCTCAAAAATCGACAGTGCGCCTTATAGCCCGCCTACTGTACGGAAAAATTATGTTTGTGCTTACCCACCTCCAAGCTATTTTATTTGGTACGTGGTGTAATGGTAAGTGTGTCCAGTAGATGGCAGTCACACATAAGAGATACATGTAGACTGCAAGATGACCCCAGTAAACAACACCAAAACTTGAAATGTGCCATTGAGAATATAGAACCATATACATGGCATCAACATGTTTTATGATAATAATAATAATAATAATGGATTAGATTTATATCGCGCTTTTTCTATTGTTAGATACTCAAAGCGCTCACAGAGAAGTTGGAACCCATCATTCATTCACACCTGGTGGTGGTAAGCTACATCTGTAGCCACAGCTGCCCTGGGGTAGACTGACGGAAACGTGGCTGCCAGTTTGCGCCTACGGCCCCTCCGACCACCACCAATCATTCATTCATCATTCATTCACCAGTGTGAGCGGCACCGGGGGCATGGGTGAAGTGTCCTGCCCAAGGACACAACGGCAGTGATTTGGATGTCAATAGGTGGGAAGCGAACCTGCAACCCTCAGGTTTCTGGCACGGCCGCTCTACCCACTACGCCACGCCGCTTTGTTTTAGTAGGACTTTGGTAAGCTATGAAGCCGCACCGCTTGATGGATTGTCTGAGCATTATGACTACCATAGTCAGACGTACCGTGCTTCAACATACAGTATTATTATGGTGTGTGTAAAAGGACCCCAAAATTGCACCTATTAGCAGACATATTATCCGGCATTTTGTTTCACAAAATTATGCAAAACCAACTTTTGTTACTTTCGTGTACATGCTGATGTGTATTTGGGATCTGCATAAGTCCTGAAAAGTTGCGCGCATCCGCCATTGTAGTCGATGAGCTTCTTCTATTTCTCTATCTCTTTTTTATAGGCCAGTCATCCTCCGCTGTTGCCACTTCTAATACAAAGTAGCGTAATCTGCCTGTTTCAATTTATATCTGTCAGTGGACTCGCTATGGAAGCACTAAAAACTACAACTTTGCTGAGGGGAAGAAGACGTTGTCAAAGCGGAGGCACGTAGATAATTATTTATTTTATTTGTTTATTATCGGGCGGTTTCGCTCGGTTGGTAGAGTGGCCGTGCCAGCAACTTCAGGGTTGCAGGTTCGATTCCCGCTTCCGCCATCCTAGTCACTGCCGTTGTGTCCTTGGGCAAGACACTTTACCCACCTGCTCCCAGTGCCACCCACACTGGTTTGAATGTAACTTAGATATTGGGTTTCACTATGTAAAGCGCTTTGAGTCACTAGAGAAAAAGCGCTATATAAATATAATTCACTTCACTTCATTTGAACTTTTTTTCTATAAGACCACCCACACAACGGCGCATCCTGAAGAGACGGTCAAAAAGTGGCTTGAAGATGGTCTGTAAAACATAATCCATGCAACATTTTGACCAAAGAACCACCATTACGTGTTATGTAGACCACAAGGAAGTGTTTTACATTTAGAAAAACATCGTAATCTGACCCCTTTAAGTTGAATGTGCCAGTTTTGTCTTTTGTTGAGTCCTACAAAGTGTTAATGCTGTAAATTGGCGGTAATGAAATCGCCATGTAAAATAGCTAATGCTAATAATCAGTAGCATGATTACAGCATATCAAATGTCAATTAACATTAAGCGAGCCCAGAAGTTCCTTTACGTTTCTTTCAGGCGGCTCAAATTAATTGCTTTCCGAGAATAATGTGAGAAAACAGAAGACGTGGGCTGCGTCCGTGTTTCGACTCGTAAAACACTCGTGACAAGCTCAAACATCCATCCATCCATTTTCTACCGCTTATTCCCTTTTGGGGTTGCGGGGGGCGCTGGCGCCTATCTCAGCTACAATCGGGCGGAAGGCGGCGTACACCCTGGACAAGTCGCCAACTCATCGCAGAAGCTCAAACAAAAGCTGCATATTCAACGCAAGGCTCCTGTTCATTTGTTCGTACGTTAGCATCAGTAGAGACCTCAGAGAAAAAACATGGCGCTGCTGGCAATGACAGGATGCCGACATCATGTCGTAATACCAAAGATGACCTCAGGGTGCCACCCAACCAGATCAACAAAAGAATGAAGTCGGCAAAAATAAGGCCGGAACCCAATCATGTGCACTTTGGTCTTCAAGCTAATAACTTTTTCCCCGCCACTGCTTCTTCTCTGATCTGTCATCATGACATCACTAAGAGGTCTTCTGCGCTTTAGCTCAAGGGTTGCATTTGCATAGCTACCTGCTTTGGACTGTGACGGCTGCAAGAAGCTAGAATTGGACTTCCAATGCGCACGTTAGTTTTCTGGAGTGCGGCATAAGCGTAAGCTGTGTTTGTTGTGTTCCTGTGGTGATTTAAAGCACCTTGATGACGGGATCTGCTGACTCAGCACCTTGATTACACGGTCTTCCTGCATGGCCGCCCATGAATCTCAGTGCGGGATACGCCCAAATGGATGTGAACCTGCAACAGTTTGTGCGCCGATAGTTGCGGCCTCAGAGTTTGGACGCTCGGGCAACGGCCTCTTGATCCTGGGATGCCGTCTTAGCGAGGCGCTAATGAGTGTCAAGCCCTGAGGGGGGCTGTGTGTGGAGTCTTTCACTACGTGTGCGCCACGCTCATCCCGCCCCGGCTTCTGGGAAGCTGTGAGCAACAAGTCCCGACCGGGGCGGCGAGCGGCAGACCTCCTGAGAGGCAGCCAGACCGGGGGCATCCGCTGCAGGCGCTGGGACGAGCGGCAAAGAGCGGCGGCCAACAGCAGGCTTTAGCAGGTGCGTGCCCCGGCAAGTCCCGCATGGGGCCTCTCGTGGCCTGGGGGGTGGGGGTGGGGGGTCTCTGGAGGTAAAGCAGGCCCATGTTGAAGTATGACGGCCGACTGGGACGAAATGAATCAGAGGAAACAAAGGGATTCCTCTGGTGTGTTCCAATGTGGCCACGCCCACTCCAAATGGTACGGAATCATTAAAAGCCTACTGAAATGAGATCTTATTTAAACGGGGACAGCAGGTCCATCTACGTGTCATACTTGTTCATTTTGCGATATTGCCATATTTTTGCTGAAGGGATTTAGTAGAGAACATCCACGATAAAGTTCGAAACTTTTGGTCGCTAATAAAAAGCCTTTTCTTTACCAGAAGTAGCAGACGATGTGCGCGTGATGTCACGGGTTGTAGAGCTCCTCACATCCTCACATTGTTTACAATCATAGCCTCCAGCAGCAAGAGCTATTCGGACCTAGAAAGCGACAATTCCCCCATTCATTTGAGCAAGGATGAAAGATTCGTGGATGAAGAAATTTACAGTGAAGGACTAGAAAAAAGGCGATTGCAGTGGGAGCGATTCAGATGTTATTAGACACATTTACTAGGATGATTCTGAAAAATCCCTTATCTGCCTATTGTGTTGCTAGTGTTTTAGTGAGATTAAATAGCACCTGAAAGTCGGAGGGGTGTGGCCCTAATCCTAACCCAGTGTCTCTGAGGGAAGTCACGCAGCTGCAGCAGGACGGACGCTCCGCTGATGTCTCCGGTAAGAGCCGACTTATTACCACAATTTTCTCACCGAAAACTGCCGGTTGACATGTAGTCGGGATCCATGTTCACTTGACCGCTCTGTTCCGTAGTAAAGCTTCACCTTCATGAATTTTAAACAAGGGAACACCGGCTGTGTTTGTGTGGCTAAAGGCTGAAAGCTTCCCACCTCCATCTTTCTACTTTGACTTCTCCATTATTGATTGAACAAATTGCAAAAGACTCAGCAACACAGATGTCCAGAATACTGTTTAATTGTGCGATTAAAGCAGACTACTTATAGCTTGGATCGGGCTGGAAAATAATGTCCGCTACAACCCGAGACGTCAAACGCACGCGTCATCATACTGACACTTCGCCGGAAATATAAAATTGAAATTTAGTAAACTAAAAAGGCCGTATTGGCATGTGTTGCAAAGTTAATATTTCATCATTGATATATAAACTATCAGACTGCGTGGCCGGTAGTAGTGGCTTTCAGTAGGCCTTTAAGAAAATATTTCAGCGCTTCTTTCATCTCCAAAAGCCCTGAAGAACTCTGAAGAGGTTGTAATTACAGGAGTTTGCACACAGTTGATAACGAGAAACCATGATGAATATGGAGGCCATATGTGGTCTTTGGTTCAGATCATTACAGAGAGTGAGGGATGTCCTTTTAATGCGTTCAGGTCACCTAGGACCCCACCTTGACCTTTTGAATTACCTCGAAGAAATTAGCAGTACTCCTTGTTTCCGTGGTAATCATGACGGAGTTGTGCAGTCTTTGGACGTGTCGTGTCTCCCTGTGCAGCCTCAACTTCTACACTGAACATTAAACACAAAGTTTACACACACTTTTGAAAGGAAGGCTTCAGGGCTGACAAAGCAGAACGAGTCTAAAAGCCTTAGGGCTAGGAAAACGAATGCGGGAAGTAGCTTCTTTTCTGCAAACAGGAAGTGTGCATATCTTGGGAGTCATCTCCTCATCATCGTGTGACCTCTCGACTGGGATGACGTCAGAGTTTCACATCCATGAGGAGTTCAGGCGGTACCGTGAGTTGGCGCAGCAACTCATCTCATGAATTCATCACACTAGCAGATGCTAGCTGCGCCTCAGGTGTCGGAATATCACTTGGATTCAACCCGGCTCTACCTCGACTGTTTGTGGATGTTCTCAGAGTTGCCTGCGCCTTGTTTTTGTTTTTGTCAGCGGAATACCGAAGACACTGGAAAGACGCTAAGTGGGCCACGGATGGTTGGCGGCTCTGCTCCAGGATGTGACTTTTCCTGGTGGACAAACTCTCTTGTTGACTACTTTTTCTTTGGCACGCTCTTGATTTGTAGTCTAACAAATGTTCAGAGGGCCCAAGTGTGTCTCACCGCATGCTGCAGAGAGTACGGCGTTGGGACAAGGAGGCCCTGCAGTCACAAGAGGGGAGACTGGGCACCATGTAAACTTGTGAACCTGCTGCGGGAACTCTGCAGGTTTCCGTTGACGCAAACATCTTTTTCTTTCCAACACGGACACGAAAAGTCAACGGTGGTTGAAATTAATTCAGGGGTCCAAAAAGGTTCATTAGGTCTTGAAAATTATGCGATTTTGTTATTCTTATAGCCAGACCTGTGTTTATTTCCGTACCTGACCTCAGAGATTGTCACTGAACCTCTGAGGAAAGCAACAGTCGTGGCCGAAACCGTCAGGTAGGAAATAAACACAGGTATGGCTATACGGATAACAAAACTCAGAGGGATGAGGTCAACGGAACACACACTACGCACATTTTCTATAAATGCAGAGAAGCGGTCAAAATGCTGGGTCATCTGGGGAAAAGGCAATGGTCTCTAGACTCAGAAAAACACCGGATTTTATAGTCAGGATTTGTTGGTTGAACTTGTGCAAAGTTAGCATCGGAGTTTTGGTACAGCACAGTCGACCGGGTCAAATTTATTGTGTGTTCAACATACTCTGCCAATAACGCTGATTCTGATTCTGAAGGGGTTAGCCGATTGCTACCTATCTGGGCTTCACAGTGGCAGAGGGGTTAGTGCGTCTGCCTCACAATACGAAGTTCTTGCAGTCCTGGGTTCAAATCCAGGCGCGGGAACTTTCTGTGTAGAGTTTGCATGTTCTCCCCGTGAATGCTTGGGTTCCCTCCGGGTACTCCGGCTTCCTCCCACTTCCAAAGACATGCACCCGGGGATAGGTTGATTGGCAACACTAAATTGGCCCTAGTGTGTGAATGTGAGTGTGAATGCTGTCTGTCTATCTGTGTTGGCCCTGCGATGAGGTGGCGACTTGTCCAGGGTGTACCCCGCCTTCTGCCCGATTGTAGCTGAGATAGGCGCCAGCACCCCCCGTGAC
>NC_084618.1:25820068-25872568 GCF_033978795.1 Nerophis ophidion | reverse complement strand
ACACACACACCAAATATCCAATCAGGTACAAATCCATGAGGCCACTTGTGACGGACGGATCAGCGCATGGAAGCCCGGAAAATTAGGGATTTCACAGAAAAAGGCGTCCGGCGGTCGCCAGAAACTGCGAGGTTCTCCTGGTGGCTTGGAGGAGGAAAAGTGAGTGGCGCTCCTCTCCTTCCCTTCCTTCCCTCCCTCTCTTTCTCTCTCTGAGCTTCTTCTTCTTCTTCTTCCTCCCCAAAGGTAGGTGTCTTCCTCTCTGCACTTTTCCCTCCCTCAGGACGCCTCGTCCACAGGCCCAATATTAAATGGGAGGGAGGAAAGGGGGGGGGGGGGGGGGGGGGATGTCGGAGATGTCAGCTGGCAAGCCAATCACAGGAGATGGCCTTAGGTTAGGGGGGAAATATTATTCCTTCCCATCTGTCAATCACGCACCCAAAAGAAAGAGTGAGGGGAGGGGCCAAAGAGGGAGGGACTGATGGGGAAGGTAACTCGCCCCAAACGGCGTCTTCAGCGACGGTTGCGCCCTGACTAATTGATCCCGATATCAGTTTGGTCGCGCGTGTCGCCGCACGCCTTCACTGAATCCCGGGCGGCGGGGAGGGGGTGTATACGGTGAATTTTCTAAATTGTTGGCGGGGTGGGGGGGGGGTTAGGCACATAAAAGGGGGCCGCAATAAAGCCATAAAGTGCGTCAGTGGTTGGGGGCCAAACATGCAGCATTTGTGTGCTCCGGCAGCCCAAAGGCGACACTTGTTTTTTTTCTTTGTTTTTTTCTGTTTTTACATCAGCACCATTGTCATTGTGATGGGATGAGGGGCGAGCGGCCGCGGGACGTGGAGGCGGGGGAGGGGGCTGTAGGGCGGGGGACGTCGGCGATGAGTAGCCTGCAGGGTTTGGATTCTCATACGAGGAAAGTGATCAGCATGAAGACCCGGCGGGGATCAAACAAGCCAGCTGATTGGGATCTAGGCGGCTGCCGGGGGGGGTTATGAGACGGGACGTTTGATGGAGGCGTGTGAACGTCGTCTCTTCCTACCTCACCTGTTGTCATTCATGGCGCCTTTTGAATATCAAGCGCCACGCGGGGAGAGAGGAAACGTCACACCCGTGCAGCAGCACGCACGCATTTCCATTTTAGGAGCCGCCATACTTTTGAGCGCACAGACGATGTCCAAGAGGGATGGGTACCTTCCACATTTGAACCGATAGGGCACCGAGTTCCAGTACCTGGAAGTGGATAGCAATATATTATGTATGTACCTTTCAGCAGATATGTAAGTTCCCCATGCCTTGAACACTAATGCACCCCCATACCATCACAGATGCTGGCTTTTCAACTTTGCGTCGATAACAGTCTGGATGGTTCGCTTCCCCTTTAGTCCGGATGACACGATGTCGAATATTTCCAAAAACAATTTGAAATGTGGACTCTTCAGACCCCAGAACACTTTTCCTTTTTGTATCAGTCCATCTTACATGATCTCGGGCCCAGAGAAGCCGGCGGCGTTTCTGGATGTTGTTGATAAATGGCTTTCTCTTTGCATAGAAGAGCTTTAACTTGCACTTACAGATGTAGCGACAAACTTTAGTTATCGACAGTGGTTTTATGAAGTGATCCTGATCCCATGTGGTGATATCCTTTATCAATAATCAATCAATGTTTACTTATACAGCCCTAAATCACTACTGTCTCAAAAGGCTGCACAAACCACTAGGACATCCTCGGTAGGCCCACATAAGGGCAAGGAAAACTCACACCCAGTGGGACGTCGGTGACAATGATGACTATGAGAACCTTGGAGAGGAGGAAAGCAATGGATGTCGAGCGGGTCTAACATGATACTGTGAAAGTTCAATCCATAATGGATCCAACACAGGAGCCAGCAGGAAAACATCCCAAGTGGAGGCGGATCAGCAGCGCAGAGATGTCCCCAGCTGATACACATTGATGTCGGTTTTTGATAGAATGCCGTCTGAGGGATCGAAGGTCACGGTCATTCAATGTTGGTTTCCGGCCATGCCGCTTACGTGGAGTGATTTCTCCAGATTCTCTGAACCTTTTGATGATATTATGGACCGTAGATGTTGAAATCCCTAAATTTCTTGCAATTGCACTTTGAGAAAGGTTGTTCTTAAACTGTTTGACTATTTGCTCACGCAGTTGTGGACAAAGGGGTGTACCTCGCCCCATCCTTTCTTGTGAAAGACTGAGCATTTTTCGGGGAGCTGTTTTTATACCCAATCATGGCACCCACCTGTTCCCAATTAGCCTGCACACCTGTGGGATGTTCCAAATAAGCGTTTGATGAGCATTCCTCAACTTTATCAGTATTTATTGCCACCTTTCCCAACTTCTTTGTCACGTGTTGCTGGCATCAAATTCTAAAGTTAATGATTATTTGCACACAAAAAAAATGTTTATCAGTTTTAACATCAAATATGTTGTCTTTGTAGCATATTCAACTGAATATGGGTTGAAAAAGATTTGCAAATCATTGTATTCTGTTTATATTTACATCTAACACAATTTCCCAACTCATATGGAAACGGGGTTTGTATATATATATATATATATATATATGTATATATATATATATATATATGTGTGTGTATATATGTGTATGTTTGTGTATATATATGCATGTGTGTATATACACTGAACACAAATACGGCATGCGCGGTTGGGAGAGTGGTCGTGCCAGCAACCTGAGCGTTCCTGGTTCGATCCCCACCTCCTACCAACCTCGTCACGTCCGTTGTGTCCTTGAGCAAGACACTTCACCCTTGCTCCTGATAGGGTTGTGGTTAGTGCCTTGCATGGCAGCTCCCTCCTTCAGTGTGTGAATGTGTGTGTGTGAATGGGTAAATGTGGTTATAGTGTCAAAGCATGACCCATTTACCAATTTACTATAAACATTTTTCATGAGTTGGAGTCAAAGATGTCAAACATTGACTTTATACACAAAAGACCTATTCCTTTCAAATATTGCTCACAAATCTGTGTTAGTGAGCATTCTTTACCAAGATAATCCGTCCCACCTCGCAGGTGTGGCATATCAAGATTGAACAGCATGATTATTGCACAGGTGTGTCTTAAGGCCACGCTGAAATATGCAGTTTTGCTCTATTGGGGGTCTGGGGGGCGGTCAGACCAGCAGTCGGTATCTGGTGTTACCTTCATTTGCCTCCCGCAGTGCAACACATCTCCTTGGCGTAGAGTTGACCAGGTTGTTGATGTTGACCTGAAGAATTTTAGTCCGCGCCTTTCCAGTGGCTGTGCCATGTTCTTGGATGTTGACAGGAAGTGGAACACGCAGTCCCATACGCCGATCCACCGCATCCCAAACATGCTCAATGGGTGACATGTCCGGTGAGTATGCTGGCCATGCAAGAACTGGGGTGTTTTCAGCTTCCAGGATTTGTGTACAGATCCTTGCAACATGGGGCCATGCATTGAAATGCTGCAACATGAGGCGATGGTCTTGTGTGAAGGCACAACAATGGTCCTCAGGGTCTCCTCAGGGTATCTACGTGCAGTCAAAATGGCATCATTAAAATGTACTTGGGTTTCTTGTCCACAACATACGCCTTCCGATACCATAACGCCACCTCCAATGTGCTAGACGCCATCGAATGTGAGCACTTGCCCACTCAAGTCGGTTACGATGACGAACGGGACTCAGGTCGAGACCCTGATGAGGACGACGAGCTTGCAGATGAGCTTCCTCGAGACGTTTTCTCACAGTTTGTGGAGAAATTCTTTGTTTATGCAAACCAGTTGTTGCAGCAGCTGTCCGGGTGGCTGGTGTCAGACGATCCTGGAGGTGCGCCTGCTGGATGCGGATTCCCTGGGCTGGTGTGGTTACATGTGGTTGGATGTACTGCCAAATTTCTCTGAATCGCCTTTGGAGACGGATCATGGTAGAGAAATGAGCGTTCAATTCACTGGCACCAGCTCTGGTGGACGTTCCTGCAGTCAGCATGTCGACTGCACTCTCCATCAAAACCTGCGGCATCTGTGCCACTGTGCTGTGTGATCAAACCGCACATTCCAGACTGGCCTTTTATTGTCAGCAGCCTAAGGCACACCTGTGCAATAATCATGCTGTTTAATCCGCATCCTGATACATACCACACCTGTGAGGTGGGACGGACTATCTTGGCAAAGAAGAAATGCTCACCAACACAGATTTGTGAACAATATTTGAGAGGAATAGATATTTTGTGTTTATAGTAAAATTTTTACATCTTTGAGTTCAACTCATAAAGAATGGGAGCAAAAACAAGTGTTTGTATGAGTTAATACATTTATATTTGTGTTCATTGTATCGGTACCAAGTACCAAGAACCACCAATTGGTTCCATCTCTCATACCAAAGACTATAAAAATGGGACCCATTACCTCCCTGCTTGGCACTCAGCATCAAGGGTTGGAATTGGGGGTTGAATCACCAAAAGTGATTCCCGGGCGTGGCCACCACTGCTGCTCACTGCTCCCCTCACCTCCCAGGGGGTGATCAAGGGTGATGGGTCAAATGCAGAGAATAATTTCGCCACACCTGGTGTGTGTGTGATAATCATTGGTACTTTAACTTTAATTACGATGACTTGATTTGTGTTTATTTGATTTAAAACTGTGCACTTTTACTGCCCCCTAGTGTCTACTTTGAAGTCCACGCGCTATAAAAAAGAGTAAAACATCAATCCAATGTTTTGGAGATGAGGGTTGAGAGGAACACAGACTTGCATCAAATCCCAAACGGATTTCATGTTATTGGGAAAAATTGCTACTTTCTAATAAAAGACGTTGCCATGGAGACAGGTCACCTTACACAGAGGAGACATATGCAAGTGGTGAAGTGGTCCTGGACGACTCGTGCTTCCCGAGGGGCAAAGGTCAAACTGGGTTCAGGCCCGTTTGACGACGTGAGACGAGAAGAAATATGGACTTGGCGTGACGGCGACTCCTTCCGAGCGAGGACCAGGTGATCCCGGATCATTCCGTCAGGACTCTTTGGTGAGAGAGGGGTGGGGGGTGGGGCAGTCTCCCGTGACGACGAGGCAGGTCTGTTTCCCATCACCGCCATTGTCGCCTATTACGACATGCTGAGAAATGTGCCGAGCTCAGCGCCGGGATTTTTGGACGCCGAGCCCCCCCCCCCCCACCCCCCCACCCCCCACCGGCCCAACGTGACAGCCGTTTAATTGACGAGCGCGGGAGTCGGTCTGCGGTTTGCCTTCCGAACAGCGTCGGGAAGCGTGTTGCGCCCCGAGCGGAGGCGAAGCTTCTGGAAGGGGTCCCGGCGGTTAGGGTCAGGAACGACGCAGGGGCCGGGAGGGTGGGGGGTGGTGGTGGTTTCTACGGTGACCTGAGAAAGGCTGTAAGTAGGTCCGGCTCTTTCTCAGCCTAATCAGCGTATTAACACAAAGGAGGACATGTGTTGCCCCCCCACGGCTGGACACAGGCAGCCAATAAAAGGCGGATTAGGAGGCTGTGGACACACTGAGCTGTGGCCACAAACTTTCTGGACACGCCCCCCTCGTCCTTTTCAGCCCCCTAAGCTCCTCCCACAATGGTCGTCCAAGTTGTGTTTTTGGAAATGGATTGTTTTTTTGCGTCCGTCGGTCCACGAATATTTACACTGGACATAAATATCCTGTTCCTGGGGCGGTATAGCTCGGTTGGTAGAGCGGCCGTGCCAGCAACTTGAGGGTTGCAGGTTCGATCCCCGCTTTTGCCACCCTAGTCACTGCCGTTGTGTCCTTGGACAAGACACTTTACCCACCTGCTATTGGGTTTCACTATGTAAAGCACTTTGAGTCACTAGAGAAAAGGCGCTATATAAATATAATTCACTAATTCACTTCCTTCTGGAACGTTCCCACTCGGAGATCTTTTACGCGGCTCCTTAAGTCACATGACCATATGATAGCGGTCTCCTCAGAACTCGGACAAAGGGTGGCCAAACGTTTTACACTAAGATTTTAAACCATGCTGGGGCAACTTTTTATAGTTTCCATTTTTTAGTCCTTTACAATGTCAATTTTTTTACCTTTAGGGCATGGGTGTCAAACTCTGGCCCGCGGGCCAAATTTGGCCCGCCGTGTGATTTCATTTGGCCCTTGAGGTATTATCATATTAAGATTAGAGCTGGGCCGCCGGTATTATACAGCGGCGATGCCTCTGTAAGACCGCATTCACCGCGGATACTCATACTTGCCAACCCTCACGATTTTCCTGGGAGACTCCCAAAGTTCAGTGCCCCTCCCGAAAATCTCCCGGGGCAACCATTCTTCCGAATTTCTCCCGATTTCCACCCGGACAACAATAATATTGGGGGCGTGCTTTGAAGGCACTGCCTTTAGCGTCCTCTATAGCCTGTCGTCACTTCCGCTTTTCCGCCATACAAACAACGTACCGGTCCAGTCACGTAATATATGCTGCTTTGACACACACAAGTGAATGCAAGGCATACTTGATCAACAGCCATAAGGGTCACACTGAGGGCGGCCGTATAAACAACTTTAACACTTTTACAAATATGCGCCACACTGTGAAGCCACACCAAACAAGAATGACAAACACATTTCGGGAGAACATCAGCACCGTAGCACAACATAAACTTAACAGAAGAAATACCCAGAACCCCTTGCAGCACTAACTCTTCCGGGACGCTACAGTATACACCCCCGCTACCACCAAACCCCGCTCCCCCAATTTTTATTTACATTTTATTTGATATGCCATTGATATTTTTTACTCATTATTATAATTTGAAACTCGATGTTGTATGTGACTATAAAGCTGCATTAGCCTTGCCTGTTTAATATTCAATGCAAAACTTGTTTGGGTCCCTATTAATAAAGTACTACCTAACCTATTAAAAGGTTAAATTGTTCAACCTTGGCCCGCGGCTTTGTTCAGTTTTAAATTTTGGCCCACTCTGTATTTGAGTTTGACACCCCTGCTTTAGGGCCTCCCTAAAATTTGACCCCGAGGACCCAAAGTAGTTCAAACATAAAAAACAAGTCAGCCATCCATCCATTTTCTACCGCTTATTCCCTTTGGGGTCACGGGGGAAGCTGGTGCCTATCTCAGCTACAATCAGGCAGAAGGCGGAGTACACTCTGGACAAGTCGTCAGTCTTATTATTTATTTTTTTGATTATTTAACGCTCGAATCTCAGGACGTCATCAAGTCTATCTGTCCGTATAAGGTAAAAATCACGCTTCAACACATCAAACATCATCAGCAAAAAATGCCTGAAAACATAGCAACTTTTGACACAACTTTCCTGAAAAGTTGCCGCGAATTACAGCAGTTTTAGGCCCCCCAATTTTTTTATTTTTTTTTTAAGACACATGACCATATGATAGCGGCCGCCCCAGCACCCGGACCAGGGGTGGCCAAACGTTTTACACTGAAAAATTAAAGCATGCAGGGGAAACTCTTACAGTTTAAATATTTTAGTCCGATACAATATGTCGTTTTGTTTTTTTAAACTCTAGGGCCTCCCTCAAGTTTGACCCCGGGGACCCAAAGGTGTGTCAGTCATAAAAGCATAAAAAACAAGCCAAATATTATTATTATTTTTTTAATTATTCAACACTAAAATCTCAGGACGTTATCAGGTCTATCAGTCCGTATAAGGTAAAAATCACGCTTCAACACATCAAACATCATCAGCAAAAAATGCCTGAAAACATAGCAACTTTTGACACAACTTTCCTGAAAAGTTGCCGCAAATTACAGCAGTTTAGGCCCCCCAATTTTTTTTAATTTTTTTTAGGACACATGACCATATGATAGCGGCCGCCCCAGCACCCGGACCAGGGGTGGCCAAACGTTTTACACTGAAAAATTAAAGCATGCAGGGGAAACTCTTACAGTTTAAATTTTTTAGTCCGATACAATATGTCGTTTTGTTTTTTTAAACTCTAGGGCCTCCCTCAAGTTTGACCCCGGGGACCCAAAGGTGTGTCAGTCATAAAAGCATAAAAAACAAGCCAAATATTATTATTTTTTTAATTATTCAACACTTAAATCTCAGGACGTTATCAGGTCTATCTGTCCGTATAAGGTAAAAATCGCGCTTCAACACATCAAACCTCATCAGCAAAAAAAGGCCTGAGAACATTGCAACTTTTGACACAACTTTCCTGAAAAAGTTGCCGCGAATTACAGCAGTTTTAGGCCCCCCAATTTTTTTTTTTTTTTTTAAGACACATGACCATATGATAGCGGCCGCCCCAGCACTCGGACCAGGGCTGGCCAAACGTTTTACACTGAAAAATGAAAGCATGCAGGGGCAACTCTTACAGTTTTCATTTTTTAGTCCGATACAATATGTCGTTTTGTTTTTTTAAACTCTAGGGCCTCCCTCAAGTTTGACCCCGGGGACCCAAAGGTGTGTCAGTCATAAAAGCATAAAAAACAAGCCAAATATTATTTATTTTTTTAATTATTAAACACTAAAATCTCAGGACGTTATCAGGTCTATCTGTCCGTATAAGGTAAAAATCGCGCTTCAACACATCAAACCTCATCAGCAAAAAAAGGCCTGAGAACATTGCAACTTTTGACACAACTTTCCTGAAAAAGTTGCCGCGAATTACAACAGTTTTAGGCCCCCCAATTTTTTTATTTTTTTTAAAGACACATGACCATATGATAGCGGCCGCCCCAGCACTCGGACCAGGGCTGGCCAAACGTTTTACACTGAAAAATGAAACCATGCAGGGGCAACTCTTACAGTTTTCATTTTTTAGTCCGATACAATATGTCGGGGTTTTTTTTTAAACTCTAGGGCCTCCCTCAAGTTTGACCCCGGGGACCCAAAGGTGTGTCAGTCATTAAAACATAAAAAACAAGCCAAATATTATTTATTTTTTTAATTATTAAACACTAAAATCTCAGGACGTTATCAGGTCTATCTGTCCGTATAAGGTAAAAATCACGCTTCAACACATCAAACCTCATAAGCAAAAAACGCCTAAAAACATTGCAACTTTTGACACAACTTTCCTGAAAAAGTTGTTGCGAATCACAGCAGTTTTTCAGGCCCCCCAATTTTTTTTTTAAGTCACATGACCGTATGTTAGCGGTCAGCCCCAACATGGCCGCCCCAGTACTCGGACCAGGGGTGGCCAAACGTTTTACACTGAAAAATTAAAGCGTGCGGGGGAAAATCTTATAGTTTTCATTTTTTTAGTCCAATAAAATGTCAATTTTTATTTATGTATTTATCTTTTAACCTTTTAGGGCTTCCCTCAAATTTGACCCCCTGGACCCAGTCATAAAAGCGTAAAAAACAAGTCATATATTATTGATTTTTTAAATTATTCAACACTAAAATCTCAGGACGTCATCAAGTCTATCCGTCTGTATAAGGTAAAAATCGCGCTTCAACACATCAAACCTCATCAGCAAAAAAAGGCTGAGAATATTGCAAATTTTGACACAACTTTCCTGAAAAAGCTGCCGTGAAATAAAGCTTGTTTAGGCGTCTAAAAATAAAAATTAAAAAATGTTTTACACTAAAAAAATTAAAGCATGCGGGGGCAAATCTTACAGTTTTCATTTTTTAGTCTAACCTTTAGGGCATCCCTCAAATTTTACCCCTGGTGACCCTAAGGGGTGTCAGTCATTAAATGTAAAAAACAAGTCATATACTATTATTATTTTTTAATTATTCAACGCTCAAGTCTCAGGACGTCAGCAAGTCTATCTGTCCATGTAAGGTAAAAATCGCGCATCAACACATCAAACCTCATCAGCAAAAAAAAAAAAGGCCTGAGAACATTGCAACTTTTGCAGCAACTTTCTTGAAAAAGCTGCTGCGAATTACAGCATTTTTAGGCCTCTAAAAATAAAAATAAACGATTTACTCTAAAAAAAAAATGAAAGCATACAGGGGCAAATCCTATAGTTTTAATTTTTTAGTCCAATACAATATGTCGTTTTTTTTTTTAACCTTTAGGGCCTCCCTCAAATTTGACCCCCGGGTGACCCTAAGGGTTGTCAGTCATTAAACGTAAAAACAAGTCTTATATTATTATTATTTTTTAATTATTCGACGCTCAAGTCTCAGGACGTCATCAGGTCTACCTGTGCATATAAGGTAAAAATCACGCTTCAACACATCAAACCTCATCAGCAAAAAAGTCCTAGGAACATTGCAACTTTTGACACAACTTTCCTGAAAAAGCTGCTGCGAATTACAGCATTTCTAGGCCCCTTAAAAAATAAAATTAAAAATCCCACAAAATGCTGGAGGGACTGAGTTGTTGTTATGATTATTATTGTGACAGCTGATTGGTTGGAGCAGGTCACATGGTCTGGAAGTGCGTTTTGTCACGTGTGGTGGTGTGCCTAATCAAGTGTCCGGTGTTTGGATCATACGGACGCCTTTGTCGGAACTTTGGAAAAACGTGGACAAAGGGGACAAGAAGTCTTGGTTTCATTAGAGCAGCAACACTTTGGGGTGTGTGTGTGTGTGTGTGTGTGTGTGTGTGTGTGTGTGTGTGTGTGTGTGTTTGAGCCGGACACAGAGGCGTCCTAATTAAAGGACACTTAAGCCCCACAAAGTGCGGCGGTGCAGGTTGGTGTCGTCGAGTGGGGGGGCTTTCCTAGACTAAGAGGGGGGGGGGGACGACAACATGTCACAGACTTTGTTAAAAAAGATGAAGAGTCAACACCCCCCACCCCACCTCCAACCCTCCTAATAACCAGCACCTTCTGTGTTCCCCTCCCCTTCTTTTGCTCTCAATCACTGCTGGGACAATGAGGTGGGGGGCAAGGGGGGACCCCTCCACACACACACACCATGTCCCCAGCCCCCAAACAGACACTTCTTTTATTGAAATTCTTTGCTGTTCTAATCCTCAGCTTCCTCCAGGCCCAATAATGGACTCCCATCATCCGCCTTTTCCAGCCAGGACACCGACCCGGGTCACAAGTCCCCCCCCCCCTACCCACACACCCCATCCCGGGGAGAGGCGGGGTTGCACACTGTTGACCTCAAGTGGTGACCTTTATCAACACGTCAACAGAACAGGTCATCTTATTTCTATTCTTGCTGTGCATTGACAAACTCATAACAAAGTCAGATATATACATGAACGAACTCAGATATTTATACAATATATATATATATATATATATATATATATATATATATATACATATATATATATATATATATATATATATATATATATATATATATAAAATGAACAAAGTCAATATACATCAACAGTACATATGTACATTAACAAATTCCTATATATGTTGGAAACACCTATTTATAATTACATTACCAAAGTCCTATATTTTTACAGTATATATACGTGTGTGTGTGTATGTATACACACACCTGGTGTCAATCAGCCAGTTACTATTTGAAGAAAATACTACACACACAGAGGAAACAAAGACAAATGCAGAGGAAAAAAACTAAACCATAACCAAACTGTCAGGGACGAACCTGACATAAACAAAGTGATTAATATACACTAAGTCAGATATTTATGCAGTATGTATGAATGTGTACATATGCATGTACACATTAACAAAGTCCTATATATATTGGAAAGGTCATATATATGTGTATATATATATATGTATGTTTATATGTATGTATATACATATGTATATATATGTGTA
Source organism: Nerophis ophidion (assembly GCF_033978795.1). Lineage (NCBI taxonomy): Eukaryota > Metazoa > Chordata > Actinopteri > Syngnathiformes > Syngnathidae > Nerophis > Nerophis ophidion. The sequence goes on along the minus strand of NC_084618.1, from coordinate 25,860,900 downwards.
TATGTGTATATATATGTGTATATATATGTGTATATGTATATATATATATGTGTATATATATGTATGTATGTATATATATATATATATATTATATATATATATATACATGTATGTATATATATGTATATATATAATTACATTAGCAAAGTCATATATATGTCAACAAAGTCAGATATTTGTACAGTATATATGTTTCCATATGTTTGTATATATATATGTGTGTGTGTGTGTATATACTGTATATTTACAGTAGGGCAAAAAAGTATTTAGTCAGCCACCGATTGTGCAAGTACCCCCACTTAAAATGATGACAGAGGTCTGTAATTTTCATCATAGGTACACTTCAACTGTGAGAGACAGAATGTGAAAAAAAAATCCAGGAATTCACATTGTAGGAATTTTAAAGAATTTATTTACTAATTATGGTGGAAAATAAGTATTTGGTCAACCATTCAAAGCTCTCACCGATGGAAGGAGGTTTTGGCTCAAAATCTCACGATACATGGCCCCATTCATTCTTTCCTTAACACGGATCAATCGTCCTGTCCCCTTAGCAGAAAAACAGCCCCAAAGCATGATGTTTCCACCCCCATGCTTCACAGTAGGTATGGTGTTCTTGGGATGCAACTCAGTATTCTTCTTCCTCCAAACACGACGAGTTGAATTTATACCAAAAAGTTATATTTTGGTTTCATCTGACCACATGACATTCTCCCAATCCTCTGCTGTATCATCCATGTATCCATTTTGGTATAAACTCAACTCGTGGTGTTTGGAGGAAGAAGAATACTGAGTTGCGTCCCAAGAACACCACACCTACTGTGAAGCATGGGGGTGGAAACATCATGCTTTGGGGCTGTTTTTCTGCTAAGGGGACAGGACGATTGATCCGTGTTAAGGAAAGAATGAATGGGGCCATGTATCGTGAGATTTTCAGCCAAAACTTCCTTCCATCAGTGAGAGCTTTGAATGGTTGACCAAATACTTATTTTCCATCATAATTTACTAATAAATTCTTTAAAATTCCTACTATGTGAATTCCTGGATATTTTTTTTTCACATTCTGTCTCTCACAGTTGAAGTGTACCTATGATGAAAATTACAGACCTCTGTCCTCATTTTAAGTGGGGGTACTTGCACAATCGGTGGCTGACTAAATACTTTTTTGCCCTACTGTATATATAGAGTATATACACACACACACATATATATATACAAACATATGGAAACACAATCGGTGGCTGACCAAATACTTTTTAGCCCCACTGTATATATATATATATATATATATATACAGCAGCGGTGGCCGCCCCTTGGAATTGGGTGATTTAACTCCCAATTCCAACCCTCGATGCTGAGTGCCAAGCAGGGAGGTAATGAGTCCCATTTTTATAGTCTTTGGTATGACTCAGCCGGGATTTGAACTCACGACCGACCTATCTCAGGGCGGACACTCTAACCACTAGGCCACTGAGCAGGTCATTAATAGTTATATATAGTATATCTAAAACATATATACCAGGGGTCGGCAACCCGCGGCTCTGTAGCCACATGCGGCTCTTTAGCGCCGCCCTAGTGTCTCTCTGGAGCTTTTTCAAAAATATATGAAAAATCGAAATAGATGAGGGGGGAAAAACATATTTTTTGTTTTAATCTGGTTTCTGTAGGAAGACAAAAATGACACAAACCTCCCTAATTGTTACAAAGCACACTGTATTAAACATGCTTCACTGATTATAGTATTTGGCCAGCACTGTTTTGTCCTATTCATTTTGGCGGTCTTTAAACTCACCGTAGTTTGTTTACATTTACAACTTTCTCCGACTTTCTAGGACGTGTTTTATTTTATGCCACTTCTTTTTCTGTCTCTTTTTGGCCACCAAACTTTTAACGTTGTGCGTGAACGCACAAAGGTGAGTTTTGTTGATGTTATTGCCTTGTGTGGAGTGCTAATCAGACATATTTGGTCACTGCATGACTGCAAGCTAATCGATGCTAACATGCTATTTAGGCCAGCTATATTGCATCATTATGCCTCATCTGTAGCTATATTTGAGCTCATTTAGTTTCCTTCAAGTCCTCTTAATTCAATTTATATCTCATGACACACTATCTGTATGTAATATGGCTTTTAAAAATGTTTTGCATTTTTGGTCCAATATGGCTCTTTCAACATTTTGGGTTGCCGACCCCTGATATATACGATAACAAATTTTACATATTTAAAACGTTTGCCTGCGATGAGGTAGCGACTTGTCCAGGGTGTACTCCACCTTCCGCCCGATTGTAACTGAGATGGGCACCAGCGACCCCAAAGGGAATAAGCGGTAGGAAATGGATGGATGGATAAAACGTTTGCATATCTATAATTGGATAAGATGCCATCACAACTGATGGGCGCCCCAGCACTAACTCTAAGTGCCAACAGTGAGGCATACATGAACGATCTGTGCCTTCCTATTCCTATCAGTGACAGAGCAGGAAGGGGCTAGGAATACGTTTGTGCTAACATTTCATATGAAGCGCCCTGACATTCAAAACGTTGGACTCGCCTGTCATGTTCTGGAGAAATGACAAGAGCGTTTTGTTGGGGACGGTGTGGCGCGGTTGGGAGAGTGGCTGTGCCAGCAACCTGAGGGTTCCTGGTTCAATCCCCACCTAACAACCTCGCCACGTCCGTTGGGTTTTTGAACAGGACACTTTAGCCTTGCTCCTGATTGGTCGTGGTTCGGGCCTTGCATGGCAGCTCCCGCCATCTGTGTGTGAATGTGTGTGTGTGAATGGGTGAATAGTGACAAAGTGCTTTGAGTACCTTGAAGGTAGAAAACCGCTATACGAGCATAACCCTTTGTGAAGTGGATTTCTGTGGCTTTGATGATTGTGTTTGTCTTGTCTGTGCGAGAACACGTGTGTTGGTGGCGACATCTGCTGGCGTCTCAGCAGCACGACACCAAACATAGAATCCAGATCCTCCCGAGTACTCTTAAAAAGCTGAGTGTGTACTATAAACACTCCTGCCCGAGGACGCTGATGTTTGCTTGTTAGCGGTCCAGCGATGACTTCAACGTCCCCGGCGGAGCTCGCGGCGTCAACGCGGCTCAGGTGAACGTTGTTTAACGCTGTCATGGCGCCCCAGGCCACAGGCTTCTAAGAGTCGGCCTGTCAGCCGGCCCCGACCTGTTTGAAGGCGGCCATGGCGGGCGGCGACGGGTGTCGCGTGACACGGTGCTGCTGGTCAGCCCGGGGCGCTCGCAGGCCTGAATTAGCAAGAAGCGGAACATGACACGCTTGATCTCGGATTTTGGAAGCGCAGAATCGTCCGTCTGTCATCTTTTTCTTGTTTTTTTGGCCCCCAGGAATGACAAGTGGCAGGCCTACTTTTGTGTGTTCCTGCTTTCACTGCAGAAACAACTGCAACACATCTCTGCTCCTGCACTCTATGGCAAATTTCATACATGTTGTGGAAATGATCATGTCTTGCGTGTGTGTGCGTGTGTGTGCGTGTGTGTGTGTGTGTGTGTGTGTGTGTGTGTGTAATCCTCCAAAATATGTTCATCAACATTGCATATTAGCATTTTTTACTATTTTTTTGATACGTGTGTGTGTGTGTGTGTGTGTAGTAATCCTCCAAAATATGTTCATCAGCATGGCATATTGGCATTTTTTATTATTGTTTTAATACGTGTGTGTCTGTGTGTGCAGTAGTCCTCCAAAATATGTTCATGTACATTGCATATTAGCATTTTTTATTACTGTTTTGATACATGTGTGTGTGTGTGTGTGTGTGTGTGTGTGTGTGTGTGTGTGTGTGTGTAGTAATCCTCCAAAATATGTTCATGTACATTGCATATTAGCATTTTTTATTATTGTTTTGATACGTGTGTGTGTGTGTAGTAATCCTCCAAAATATGTTCATCAACATTGCATATTAGCATTTTTTATTATTGTTTTGATACGTGTGTGTGTAGTAATCCTCCAAAATATGTTCATGTACATTGCATATTAGCATTTTTTATTATTGTTTTGATACATGTGTTTTTGTGTGTGTGTAGTAATCCTCCAAAATATGTTCACCAACATTGCATATTAAAATTTTTACTATTGATTTGATACGTGTGTATGTGTAGTAATCCTCCAAAATATGTTAATCATTGCATATTATCATTTTTTATTATTGTTTTGATACTTGTGTGCGTGTGTGTGTGTCTGTGTGTGTGTGTGTGTGTGTGTGTGTGTGTGTGTGTGTGTGTGTGTGTGTGTGTGTGTGTGTGTGTGTGTGTAATCCTCCAAAATATGTTCATCAACATTGCATATTAACATGTTTTATTATTATTTTGATACGTGTGTGTGTAGTAATCCTCCAAAATATGATCATGTACATTGCATATTAGCATTTTTAATTATTGTTTTGATACTTGTGTGTGTGTAGTAATCCTCCAAAATATGTTCATCAGCATTGCATATTAGCATTTTTTACTATTGTTTTGATACGTGTGTGTGTGTAGTAATCCTCCAAAATATTTTAATCATTGCATATTAGCATTGTTTTATTGTTGTTTTGATACTTGTGTGTAATCCTCCAAAATATGTTAACATTGCATATTAGCATTTTTATTATTGTTTTGATACTTGTGTGTGTGTAATCCTCCAAAATATGTTCATCAACATTGCATATTAGCATTTTTTATTATTGTTTTGATATGTGTGTGTGTAGTAATCCTCCAAAATATGTTCATCAACATTGCATATTAGCATTTTTTACTATTGTTTTGATACGTGTGTGTGTGTAGTAATCCTCCAAAATATTTTAATCATTGCATATTAGCATTGTTTTATTGTTGTTTTGATACTTGTGTGTAATCCTCCAAAATATGTTAATCAACATTGCATATTAGCATTTTTTATTATTGTTTTGATACTTGTGTGTGTGTGTGTAATCCTCCAAAATATGTTCATCAACATTGCATATTAGCATTTTTATTATTGTTTTGATACTTGTGTGTGTGTGTGTAGTAATCCTCCAAAATATGTAATATGTAATCATTGCATATTAGCATTTTTTATTATTATTTAGATACATGTGTGTGTGTGTGTGTGTGTGTAATCCTCCAAAACATGTTCATCAACATTGCATATTAGCATTTTTTACTATTGTTTTGATACGTGTGTGTGTGTGTGTGTGTGTAGTGATCCTCCAAAATATGTTAATTATTGCATATTAGCATTTTTTATTATTGGTTTTGATACTTGTGTGTGTGTGTGTGTGTGTGTGTGTGTGTGTGTGTAGGGTGTGTGTGTGTGTAATCCTCCAAAATATGTTCATCAACATTGCATATTAGCATTTTTTATTATTGTTTTGATACGTGTGTGTCTGTGTGTGTAGTAATCCTCCAAAATATGTTCATGTACATTGCATATTAGCATTTTTTATTATTGTTTTGATACGTGTGTGTGTGTGTGTAGTAATCCTCCAAAATATGTTCATCAGCATGGCATATTAGCATTTGTTATTATTGTTTTAATACGTGTGTGTCTGTGTGTGTAGTAGTCCTCCAAAATATGTTCATGTACATTGCATATTAGCATTTTTTATTACTGTTTTGATACATGTGTGTGTGTGTGTGTGCGTGTGTGTGTGTGTGTGTGTGTGTGTGTGTAGTAATCCTCCAAAATATGTTCATGTACATTGCATATTAGCATTTTTTATTACTGTTTTGATACATGTGTGTGTGTGTGTGTGTGTGTGTGTGTGTGTGTGTGTGTGTGTGTGTGTGTGTGTGTGTGTGCGTGCGTGCGTGTGTGTGTAGTAATCCTCCAAAATATGTTCATGTACATTGCATATTAGCATTTTTATTACTGTTTTGATACATGTGTGTGTGTGTGTGTGTGTGTGTGTGTGTGTGTGTGTGTGTGTGTGTGTGTAGTAATCCTCCAAAATATGTTCATGTACATTGCATATTAGCATTTTTTATTATTGTTATGATACATGTGTTTGTGTGTGTGTATAGTAATCCTCCAAAATATGTTCATCAACATTGCATATTAGCATTTTTACTATTGTTTTGATACGTGTGTGTGTGTATGTGTATGTGTAGTAATCCTCCAAAATATGTTAATCATTGCATATTATAATTTTTTATTATTGTTTTGATACGTGTGTGTATGTGTAGTAATCCTCCAAAATATGTTAATCATTGCATATTATTTTTTATTATTGTTTTGATACCTGTGTGCGTGTGTGTGTGTGTGTGTGTGTGTGTGTGTAGTAATCCTCCAAAATATGTTCATCAGCATGGCATATTAGCATTTTTTATTATTGTTTTAATACGTGTGTGTCTGTGTGTGCAGTAGTCCTCCAAAATATGTTCATGTACATTGCATATTAGCATTTTTTATTACTGTTTTGATACATGTGTGTGTGTGTGTGTGTGTGTAGTAATCCTCCAAAATATGTTCATGTACATTGCATATTAGCATTTTTTATTATTGTTTTGATACGTGTGTGTGTGTGTGTGTGTAGTAATCCTCCAAAATATGTTCATCAACATTGCATATTAGCATTTTTTATTATTGTTTTGATACGTGTGTGTGTAGTAATCCTCCAAAATATGTTCATGTACATTGCATATTAGCATTTTTTATTATTGTTTTGATACATGTGTTTGTGTGTGTGTGTAGTAATCCTCCAAAATATGTTCACCAACATTGCATATTAACATTTTTACTATTGATTTGATACGTGTGTATGTGTAGTAATCCTCCAAAATATGTTAATCATTGCATATTATCATTTTTTATTATTGTTTTGATACTTGTGTGCGTGTGTGTGTGTAATCCTCCAAAATATGTTCATCAACATTGCATATTAACATTTTTTATTATTATTTTGATACGTGTGTGTGTAGTAATCCTCCAAAATATGATCATGTACATTGCATATTAGCATTTTTAATTATTGTTTTGATACTTGTGTGTGTGTGTAGTAATCCTCCAAAATATGTTCATCAGCATTGCATATTAGCATTTTTTACTATTGTTTTGATATGTGTTTGTGTGTGTAGTAATCCTCCAAAATATGTTCATCAACATTGCATATTAGCATTTTTTACTATTGTTTTGATACGTGTGTGTGTGTAGTAATCCTCCAAAATATTTTAATCATTGCATATTAGCATTGTTTTATTGTTGTTTTGATACTTGTGTGTAATCCTCCAAAATATGTTAATCAACATTGCATATTAGCAATTTTTATTATTGTTTTGATACTTGTGTGTGTGTGTGTAATCCTCCAAAATATGTTCATCAACATTGCATATTAGCATTTTTATTATTGTTTTGATACTTGTGTGTGTGTGTGTAGTAATCCTCCAAAATATGTAATATGTAATCATTGCATATTAGCATTTATTATTATTATTTAGATACATGTGTGTGTGTGTGTGTGTGTGTGTGTGTGTGTGTGTGTAATCCTCCAAAACATGTTCATCAACATTGCATATTAGCATTTTTTACTATTGTTTTGATATGTGTGTGTGTGTGTGTGTAGTGATCCTCCAAAATATGTTAATTATTGCATATTAGCATTTTTTATTATTGGTTTTGATACTTGTGTGTGTGTGTGTAGGGTGTGTGTGTGTGTAATCCTCCAAAATATGTTCATCAACATTGCATATTAGCATTTTTTATTATTGTTTTGATACGTGTGTGTCTGTGTGTGTAGTAATCCTCCAAAATATGTTCATGTACATTGCATATTAGCATTTTTTATTATTGTTTTGATACGTGTGTGTGTGTGTAGTAATCCTCCAAAATATGTTCATCAGCATGGCATATTAGCATTTGTTATTATTGTTTTAATACGTGTGTGTCTGTGTGTGTAGTAGTCCTCCAAAATATGTTCATGTACATTGCATATTAGCATTTTTTATTACTGTTTTGATACATGTGTGTGTGTGTGTGTGCGTGTGTGTGTGTGTGTGTGTGTGTGTAGTAATCCTCCAAAATATGTTCATGTACATTGCATATTAGCATTTTTTATTACTGTTTTGATACGTGTGTGTGTGTGTGTGTGTGTGTGTGTGTGTGTGTGTAGTAATCCTCCAAAATATGTTCATGTACATTGCATATTAGCATTTTTTATTATTGTTATGATACATGTGTTTGTGTGTGTGTAGTAATCCTCCAAAATATGTTCATCAACATTGCATATTAGCATTTTTACTATTGTTTTGATACGTGTGTGTGTGTATGTGTATGTGTAGTAATCCTCCAAAATATGTTAATCATTGCATATTATAATTTTTTATTATTGTTTTGATACGTGTGTGTATGTGTAGTAATCCTCCAAAATATGTTAATCATTGCATATTATTTTTTATTATTGTTTTGATACCTGTGTGCGTGTGTGTGTTTGTGTGTGTGTGTGTGTGTAATCCTCCAAAATATGTTCATCAACATTGCATATTAGCATTTTTTATTATTGTTTTGATACGTGTGTGTGTAGTAATCCTCCAAAATATGTTCATGTACATTGCATATTAGCATTTTTTATTATTGTTTTGATACTTGTGTGTGTGTAGTAATCCTCCAAAATATGTTCATCAGCATTGCATATTAGCATTTTTTACTATTGTTTTGATATGTGTGTGTGTGTAGTAATCCTCCAAAATATGTTAATCATTGAATATTAGCATTGTTTTATTGTTGTTTTGATACTTGTGTGTAATCCTCCAAAATATGTTAACATTGCATATTAGCATTTTTATTATTGTTTTGATACTTGTGTGTGTGTAATCCTCCAAAATATGTTCATCAACATTGCATATTAGCATTTTTTATTATTGTTTTGATATGTGTGTGTGTAGTAATCCTCCAAAATATGTTCATCAACATTGCATATTAGCATTTTTTACTATTGTTTTGATACGTGTGTGTGTAGTAATCCTCCAAAATATGTTAATCATTGCATATTAGCATTGTTTTATTGTTGTTTTGATACTTGTGTGTAATCCTCCAAAATATGTTAATCAACATTGCATATTAGCATTTTTTATTATTGTTTTGATACTTGTGTGTGTGTGTAATCCTCCAAAATATGTTCATCAACATTGCATATTAGCATTTTTTATTATTGTTTTGATATGTGTGTGTGTAGTAATCCTCCAAAATATGTTAATCATTGCATATTAGCATTGTTTTATTGTTGTTTTGATACTTGTGTGTAATCCTTCAAAATATGTTAATCAACATTGCATATTAGCATTTTTTATTATTGTTTTGATACTTGTGTGTGTGCGTGTAATCCTCCAAAATATGTTCATCAACATTGCATATTAGCATTTTTATTATTGTTTTGATACTTGTGTGTGTGTGTAGTAGTCCTTCAAAATATGTAATCTTTGCATATTAGCATTTTTTATTATTATTTAGATACATGTGTGTGTGTGTGTGTAATCCTCCAAAATATGTTCATCAACATTGCATATTAGCATTTTTTGCTAGTGTTTTGATACGTGTGTGTATGTGTGTGTAGTGATCCTCCAAAATATGTTAATCATTGCATAATAGCATTTTTTATTATTGGTTTTGATACGTGTGTGTGTGTGTAATAACCCTCAAATATGTTCATCAGCATGGCATATTAGCATTTTTTATTATTGTTTTGATACGTGTGTGTCTCTGTGTGTAGTATTTTACTACTATTTTGATACATGTGTGTGTGTAGTAATCCTCCAAAATATGTTAATCATTGCATATTAGAATTTTTTATTATTGTTTTGATGTGTGTGTAGTAGTCCTCCAAAATATGTTCATGTGCATTGCATATTAGCATTTTTCATTATTGTTTTGATATGTGTGTGTGTGTAGTAATCACCAAAATATGTTCATCAGCATTGCAGATTAGCATTTTTTATTATTGTTTTGATACGTGTATGCGTGTGTGTGTGTAGTGATCCTCCAAAATATGTTCACCATTGTATGTTAGCATTTTATTATTATTATTTAGATACGTGTCTGTCTGTGTGTGTGTGTGTGTGTGTGTGTGTGTGTGTGTGTGTAATCCTCCAAAATATGTTCATCAACATTGCATATTAGCATTTTTTACTATTTTTTTGATACGTGTGGGTGTGTGTGTAGTAATCCTCCAAAATATGTTCATCATTGCATATTAGCATTTTTTGTTATTGTTTTGGTACTTGTGTGTGTCTGTGTGTGTGTAAATAAAATGCATGTGTGTATATATATATATTTATATATTATATATTATTGTGATTTATTTTATTTTAAGTCATAAAAGATCTAATATTATATTAGCTGCTTGGTGAGGGGTAGACAGAACAGGAAGACTGATGGGTCAAGTACTTTAAAATAAATAAATACAACAGGGGAGGGATAATGCTGCAATGAGGTGGCAAGTTGTCCAGGGTGTACGCCGCCTTCCGCCCGATTGTAGCTAAGCTAGGCACCAGCGCCCCCCCGCGACCTAGAAGGGAATAAGCGGTAGGAAATGGATGGATGGATGGGAGGGATAACGCTGTATTTTGTGCTTTGTTTACATTATTAGTTAATGTACTTATTGTCTTTCTAAATTATACATAATTATTTGCACAATATAATACAACCGTTTTTGTCAGTCTCTTTATAGTTTTGCTGACTTAAATACAACTATAGGTATAACCAAGTAAGCCACGCCCCTTTTAGCTGTGTGCCAACGACAAGCCTAAGCTAGAAAGGGCAAAGTGCCAAAAGGCTTATATATTGCTGTGTTCCATTTGCACTGGAAAGGCGGAATTTTTAACCAGAACACTCCTCGAGGTAGGATTTCCTACTTAGAAAGTTAGAGCATTGTCAGCACCCCCCTTCAAAGATGGCTGCTCTGAATGTAAACAATAATATAAGCTTCTATAATATGTTGGGAGCTTGTCTTATTATTTTTTTGCACACTAAACCAGCCATGTATGATGTATTGTCAGATGTTTATACATGGTAGTGTCACTCTAAAGCAAGGGTCACCAGGTAGCCCGTAAGGACCAGATGAGTCGCCCGCTGGCCTGTTCTAAAAATAGCGCAAATAGCAGCACTTACCAGTGAGCTGCCTCTATTTTTCAAATTGTATTTATTTACTAGCAAGGTGGTCTCGCTTTGCTCGACATTTTTGATTCTAAGAGAGACAAAACTCAAATAGAATTTGAAAATCCAAGAAAATATTTTAAAGACTTGGTCTTAACTTGTTTAAATAAATAAATAATTTTTTTTACTTTATAAGTTTCAGGAAGACCATTTTAGAGAAAAAATAAATAATGATTTTAGGATTTTTAAACACATATACTTTTTTACCTTTTAAATTCCTTCCTCTTCTTTCCTGACAATTTATTTTTTTATTGTAAAGAATAATAAATACATTTTAATTTAATTCTTCATTTTAGCTTCTGTTTTTTCGACGAAGAATATTTGTGAAATCTTTCTTCAAACTTATGATTAAAATTTTAAAAAAATATTCTGGCAATTTTAGAAAATCTTTAGAATTAAATTTAAATCTTATTTCAAAGTCTTTTGAATTCCTTTTGAAATTTTTGTTCTAGAAAATCTAGTAGAAATAAGGATTTGTCTTTGTTAGAAATATGACTTGGTCCAATTTGTTACATATTGTAACAAAATGCAGATTGGATTTTAACCTAATTAAAACATGTCATCAAAATTCAAAAAATTATCTTAATCAGGAAAAATTACTAATGATGTTCCATAAATTATTTTTTTATTTTTTCAAAAAGATTCGAATTAGCTAGTTTTTCTCTTCTTTTTTCCGGTTGAATTTAGAATTTTAAAGAGTCGAAATTGAAGATTAACTATGTTTCAAAATTTAATTCTCATCTTTTCCTGTTTTCTCTTCTTTTAAACCGTTCAATTAAGTGTTTTTTTTATCATTTATTCTCTACAATAACCTTCCGTAAAAGGAAAAAAAATGTACGATGGAATGACAGACAGAAATACCCATTCTTTTATATACATATATAAATAAATAAATATATGTAGATTTATTTATTAAAGGTAAATTGGGCAAATTGGCTATTTCTGGCAATTTATTTAAGTGTGTATCAAACTGGTAGCCCTTCGCATTACTCAGTACCCAAGAAGTAGCTCTTGGTTTCAAAAAGGTTGGTGACCCCCGCTCTATAGTAACAAAACATTTTTTTAATGTGGTATATACATTGGGTCTACATTACATTTTTCCTCATTCCTGTGAGAATCCTGCGTGTGACTGAAGCCTTAAGGAGTGAGGGTTAGTTTTTTTAACCATGACTAGCTGCAGTGTGCTCTAACAACCACCAGGTAGCATCTGTGAGCAGATAATACTGTATCATCTGCAACGTCATTCCCAGATACGATTTCCAATTTGCAAGGTAAACTGAACGCAGAAGTTATAGAGTAGGGGTGTCTAAGTCGTTTTCATTGAGGGCCAGATGGCAGGTATGGCTGCTGTCAGATGACCATTCGTAACAGTAAGTAATATGAGAATAACTTTATACGGATTTCTTACACAATTAACTATGCTTTGTATATTTTTTACATACACTGTAAAAAAAAAAATCGGTGGATTTTGCAGCTAAAAAATGGCAGCTCATTCGCCAAAATGTTACCATAAAATCTGCAGTTGTTCGTTTTACAGTGCATTACAGTAAATGTAAAATAACCGTACAATTGTTTTTTACGGTAAAATTTGGGCAACTGAGCTGCAGTTTTTTTTAAACGGTAAAATCTATGGTTATTTTTAGAGTATCACTGTAAATGGAAAAAATGTTGGTGACTGATATTGGATTAATATTATTTTTTTTAACTAAAATCTCTGGTCGTTTTTACACTAAAGATCTTGATGGATGACTTGCTTGGAAATTATAAGTCAAACAGATATTTAAGTACTTATTTTAACGAAACATTTGTTGCATCCACCCATCCATCCATTTTCTACTGCTTATTCCCTTTTGGGGTCGCGGGGGGTGCTGGCGCCTATTTCAGCTACAATCGGGCAGATCATTAACTAATATTAAAGGTTGTTTCTTTTTATGTAAATGGAAACACTAAATTGTCCCTGGTGTGTGAATGCGAGTGTGAAAGTTGTTTGTATATATTAGGCGGTATAATTCAGTTGGTAGAGCGGCCGTGCCAGCAACTCGAGGGTTCCAGGTTCGATCCCCACTCCAGCCATCCTAGCCACTGCCGTTGTGTCCTTGGGCAAGAGGCTTTACCCACCTGCTCCCAGTGCGCCACACTGGTTTAAATGTAACTTAGATATTGGGTTTCACTATGTAAAGTGTTTTAAGTCACTTGAGAAAAGCTCTATATAAATAAAATTCACTTCACTATGTCTATCTGTGTTGGCCCTATGATGAGGGGTGACTTGTCCAGGGTGTGCACCGCCTTCTGCCCGAATGCAGCTGAGATAGGCTCCTTTTTTTTAATTCAAGTACTCCCTAATCAGAGCAAAGCATTTTTGGTTGAAAAAAAAGAGATAAAGAAGTAAAATACAGCACTATGTCATCAGTTTCTGATTTATTAAATTGTTTAACAGTGTAAAATATTGCTCATTTGTAGTGGTCTTTCTTGAACTATTTGGAAAAAAAGATATAAAAATAAGTAAAAACTTGTTGAAAAATAAACAAGTGATTCAATTATGAATAAAGAATTCTACACATAAAAGTAATCATCAACTTAAAGTGCCCTCTTTGGGGATTGTAATAGAGATCCATCTGGATTCATCAACTTCATTGTAAACATTTCTTCACAAAAAAAGGAATTTTTAACATCAATATTTATGGAACATGTCCACAAAAAATCTAGCTGTCAACACTGAATATTGCATTGTTGCATTTCTTTTCACAGTTTATGAATTTACATTCATATTTTGTTGAAGTATTATTAAAAAAATATATTTACTGTATTTCCTTAACCTTCGTCATGTGTTAAGGTCGGCACTGACCCGTATTAGTTTTTAAATGCATAAAAGAACCACAAATTTCTTTTTTTGCATCAAGGCTTTTTGACTTTGTCAAGAACCTCTATTTCAACAAAACTTTTTTTTTTTTTCACTAAATTATAAAATGCTCTGGTTGAAATAATGACCTTGGTGTTGTTAGGGTCGGTTTCGAACCAGTTATAAAAATAAGATTATAAAGCAATAATTGGAGGCAAAACTGAACACAGTGACAGCCAGCTCCTCTCCCAGTCATGTGAGCTTTAGGGGATTCTCATTTTAACTTGTTATCCAGTACAAAAACCTCACATGTTCAGACATGTGGGGTCAATTTAGTATAAAATTATTAAAAATTAAAAAAAAATAAAAATAAAAATGTATTTAAGAGATGTGTTCTAATACCCCTCAGTAATAGTCAGGTAACACAACAACCTTTTATTTATTTATACGATTCTATTGAGGTTCATTTGACCATTTTTTAATTGAAATCGAGGGTTTTACTGACAAAAAAAAGGCCCGATGGCCCACACCAAAAATATTAAAACCAATATTTTCATGGATAAGAAAGCAAGGTAACCAAGAGATGAGAAACAAATTGGATGATACTAGATACTTGTTTTTAGTGTATTTTACAGCTGATTCAAGACATGGTTCAAAACCGACCTGTTAATTAAGAGATGGTAACAGAAATCTAACACAAGAGGAAGGTTAAATTGCCGCAGGGCATATAGTATGCGCCTGCCTTGAATTACTGCCGGGTCAAACTCGCTTCCCAAAATAACTAGCGCATGCTTAGTTGCTTAGTATTACCGCCTGGTCATACACGTGACGTCTGAGTGACACTTCCCCTGTCATCATTTTCAAAATGGAGGAGGCTGATTTCAATACCGGTAATTTGAAATCGCATAAAGGGAAGAAGATTAAGAGCTATTTAGTAGGATTTACGGTCCAGGCTTACATCACACTCAATTTTTTACTGCATACCTTTGGTAAGTGCCGGAGTGAGAAGAGGTTTTAAAATAATTAGCGCATGCTCACTTTTACCTCATGCCTTTGGTAAGCGCAGGAGTGAGAAGAGGTTTTAAATTAAATGGCGGCAATTCAAGGAAATACGGTATGAAGGATTTTTGAATTGTTACTATTTTTAGAATATTTTAGAAACATCTCACGTACCCCTTGGCATGCCTGCGAGTACCCCTCGGGGTACACGTATCCCCCATTTTAGAACCACTGTTGTACTGACACTGGTAATATTATCGCATAGGTAATACATATTTAAAGGCCTACTGAAACCCACTACTACCGACCATGCAGTCTGATAGTTTATATATCAATGATGAAATATTAACATTGCAACACATGCCAATACGGCCTTTTTAGTTTACTAAATTGCAATTTTAAATTTCCCGGGAAGTATCCTGTTGAAAAAGTTGCGGAATGATGACGTGTATGATGACGCGTGCGTTTGACGTCGCGGGTTGTAGCGGACATTATTTTCTACCCTGATTCAAGCTATAAGTAGTCTGCTTTAATTGCATAATTACACAGTATTTTGGACATCTGTGTTGCTGAATCTTTTGCAATTAGTTCAATTAATAATGGAGAAGTCAAAGTAGAAAGATGGAGGTGGGAAGCTTTTAGCCTTTAGCCACACAAACACAGCCGGTTTTTCCTTGTTTAAAATTCCCGGAGGTGAAGCTTTACTATGGAACAGAGCGGTCAAGCGAACATAGATCCCGACTACATGTCAACCGACAGTTTTCGGTGAGAAAATTGTGGTAATAAGTTGGCTCTTACCGGAGTTATGAGCGGAGCCTGCGTCCTCCTGCAGCTGCTGCGGCGACTATTATCTCCTCCTACGGAGACACTGGCGGTCACTACACTCGTGGCCACACACCTCCGACTTTCAGGTACTATATAATCTCACTAAAACACTAGCAACACAATAGGCGGATAAGGGATTTTTCTGAATTATCCTGGTAAATGTGTCTAATAATATCTGAATTGCTCCCACTGCAATCGCCTTTTTTTTTCCTGGTCGTTCACTCTCAATATCCTCATCCACGAATCTTTCATGTTCGCTCCAATTAGTGGGGAAATTGTCGCTTTCTCTGTCCGAATCGCTCTAGCTGCTGGTGGCTATGATTATAAACCATGTTCAGATGTGAGGAGCTGTCACGCCAAATTTCTTCCCCCCTACAAAAACCTTCCTCCCGGAAGACATTTGGCGTGACAGACCCTCTAATGCCTGAAGGACCCCAATGAGGGTGGAAGGACCTTAAAAGCAGCCCACACAGCTGCCCGTTTTAAAAGCATTATAATTGGCTGATTGTCATTGGTGAAAAATAACGGTAAGGAAAAAATATTAGCATCCCAACATGCTAACCTTTCAACCTATTTTTGCTTCGCTAATTTTGCAGCTGTAACCCTTAAGAGTCATATAACTTGCTTAAAGCAACCCACACAGCTGCCTGTTTTAAAAACATTATAATTGGCTGATTGTCATTGGTGAAAAATAACGGTGAGGAAAAAATATTAGTATTCCAGCATGCTAACATTTCAAGCTATTTTTGCTTCGCTAATTTTGCAGCTGTAACCCCTTAAGAGTCATATTACTTGCTTAAAGCAACTCACAAAGCTGCCTGTTTTAAAAGCATTATAATTGGCTGATTGTCATTGGTGAAAAATAACGGTAAGGAAAAAATATTAGTATTCCAGCATGCTAACCTTTCAAGCTATTTTTGCTTCGCTAATTTTGCAGCTGTAACCGTTAAGAGTCATATAACTTGCTTAAAGCAACCCACACAGCTGCCTGTTTTAAAAGCATTATAACTGTCTGATTGTCATTGGTGAAAAATAACGGTGAGGAAAAAATATTAGCATTCCAGCATGCTAACCGTTCAAGCTATTTTTGCTTCGCTAATTTTGCAGCTGTAACTTGGTATTATCACACCGTCATTGGGGTCCTTCAGGCATTAAAGGGTCTGTCACGCCAAATGTCTTCCGGGGGGAAGGTTTTTGTAGGGGGGAAGGAATTTGGCGTGACAGCGCCCTACAACCGGTGACGTCACGCGCACATCGTCTGCTACTTCCGGTACAGGCAAGGCCTTTTTTATTAGCGACCAAAAGTTGCAAACTTTATCGTCGATGTTCTGTACTAAATCCTTTCAGCAAAAATATGGCAATATCGTGAAATGATCAAGTATGACACATAGAATGGACCTGCTGTCCCCGTTTAAATAAGAAAATCTCATTTCAGTAGGCCTTTATTAAGTATATGTAATATATTTTAATGCTAAATAACGATTTTTTTGGACAAAAATAAAACGTTGAATAGCACATGTTTGTAAATCATCAATAAAGTAAACTTTATAAAAATCGATTGAGAAATAAGCATGTTAGGGATTTATTTGGTATATACGACGCATTGTCTTGCATTGCCTCAAACGGGAAAGTGGCCCCCACTAAGATGGCCGCCACGGAGCGCATTAGCTATACAGCCAGTTGACGTCGAGGTTTGTCCCTGAATCTGACGTCATGGGGCGTCATGCCCCCTGATTGGCCAGCAGTGGCCGCGTGACCTTACCTGACCATTCAGAGACGAGCGCCTAGCTCGGGGTGGGCGTGGCCCGGGGCGGGGAGGGGCCTTCGGCGTCCGCGGAGGCGAGCAGAGATGACGTCAGTGGGCCAGAGGCTGCCCGTGCCTTGTTGTCAGCAGCTGCTTCAAAGCAGAAGAAGAAAGAAAGAAAGTCAAAGCCTTGGCGTGTTGTTGTGTTCGCTGTGTCTGCAGCAAGTCTTCTCCTCGCCGCCAACATGCTGGCTGGCGGCTGACGGGAGCTCGGCCCTCTTACGTAAGCCGCAGCCGCGCCAGGACGCAGGATAGCGGATTGAGACGTTGCAGGTTAGTGCCAAGATATTTTTTATTCTTATAACCCCAGAAAACTCTTTCCTGACATTATTCTGCTCCTATTTGGCGTAGCTGCTAGCAAGGCGGCGCCATTGTTTACTTCTGACCACAGCTGCTCACCGGGTCAAAGGTCACATTCGCTGTAACTTGCCTTTTGCTCTTTGTCAGCAACACTCTTAAAGGCCTACTGAAATGACATTTTCTTACTCAAACGGGGATAGCAGGTCCATTCTATGTGTCACACTTGGTCATTTTGCGATATTTTTGCTGAAAGGATTTAGTAGAGAACATCCACGATAAAGTTCGCAACTTTTGGTCGCTACTAAAAAAGCCTTGCCTGTACCGGAAATAGCAGACGATGTGCGCGTGACGTCACGGGTTGTAGAGCTCCTCACATTGTTTACAATCATGGCAACCAGCAGCTAGAGCAGGTGTGTCAAACACAAATACAGAGTGGGCCAAAATTTAAAACTGAAAAAAGCCGCGGGCCAAGGTTGAACAAATTAACCTTTTAATAGGGACCCAAACAAGTTTTGCATTGAATATTGAACAAGCAAGGCTTATCTAACTTTATAGTGACATGTAAAATCGAGTATTAAATAATAATAATAATAATTAAAAAATATCAATGGCATATCAAATAAAATTTAAATACAATTTGAATGCCTCTTTTCTATTTGCAGCCCTCTGAGGTAAATATCAAAATAAACTTTTTCCACCGGCTAGTAATACATTTGCAAATAAAATAACAATAATGAATGAATCAAACATTCAAGCCTTGAAGTAGCAAGAGTAAGTGCATGAGTAAAATGTTAATTATTGCTTGGGGAGGGCAGGGGTGTATATTGTAGTGTCTCGGAAGAGTTAGTGCTGCCAGGGTTTCTGGGTATTTGTTCTGTTTATGTTGTGTTACGGTGCGGATGTTCTCCCGAAATGTGTTTGTTATTCTTGTTTGGTGTGGGTTCTTTGTTATTCTTGTTTGGTGTGGGTTCACAGTGTGTTGCATATTTGTAACAGTGTTGAAGTCGTTTATACGACCACCCTCAGTGTGACCTGTATGGCTGTTGAACAAGTATACCTTGCATTCACTTGTGTGCGTGTGTAAAAGCCACATGTATTATGTGACTGGGTTGGCACACTATTTCTATGTAGGAAAAGCGGATGTGACGACAGATTGTAGAGGATGCTAAAGGCAGTGCCCTTAAGGCACGCCCCCAATATTGTCGTCCGGGTGGAAATCGGGAGAAATTCGGAAGAAATTCGGAAGAATGGTTGCCGTGGGAGATTTTCGGGAGGGGCACTGAAATTTGGGAGTCCCGGAAAATCGGGAGGGTTGGCAAGTATGTGTATTAGCGGTGAATGCGGTGTTACAGCGGCACCGCCGCTGTATAATACCGGCGGGCCAGTTCTAATGTTAATTTCATATTGCCTCAAGGGCCAAATTAAATTACACGGCGGGCCAAAATTGGCCAGAGTTTGACACCCATGTTTTAGGTGGTAGCGTGTATTGTAGTGTCCCGGAAGAGTTAGTGCTGCAAGGGGTTCTGGTTATTTGTTCTGTGGTGTTACAGTACAGATGTTCTCTCGAAATGTCTTTGTCATTCTTGTTTGGTGTGGGTTCCCAGTGTGGCACATATTTGTAACAGTGTTAAAGTTGTTTATACGGCCACCCTCAAGTGTCACCTGTATGGCTGTTGACCAAGTATGCCATGCATTCACTTATGAGTGTGTATAAGCCGCTTACATTATGAGGCTATTTCTTTGTAGGAAAAGCGGATGTGACGACAGGTTGTAGAGGATGCTAAAGGCAGTGACTTTAAGGCACGGCCCCCAATATTGTTGTCCGGGTGGAAATCGGGAGATATTCGGGAGAATGGTTGCCCAGGGAGATTTTTAGGAGGGGCACTGAACTTCGGAAGTCTCCCGGGAAAATCGGGAGGATTGGCAAGTATGAATATTAGCGGTGAATGCGATGTTACAGCGGCACAGCCACTGTATAATACCGGTGGTCCGGTTCTAATGTTAATTTGATATTGCCTCAAGGGCCAAATTAAATTTCATGGGGCCAGAGTTTGACACCCATGAGCTAGAGCGATTCGGACAGAGAAAGCGACAATTTCCCCATTTATTTGAGCGAGGATGAAAGACTCGTGGATGAGGATAGTGAGAGTGAAAGACTAGAAGAAAAAAAAAAAAGACGAGGGCAGTGTGAGCGATTTAGATGTTATTAGACATATTTACTAGGATCATTCTGGAAAATCCCTTATCTGCTTATTGTGTTACTAATGCAGTGGTTCTTAACCTGGGTTCGATCGAACCCTAGGGGTTCGGTGAGTCGGCCTCAGGGGTTCGGCAGAGGTCAAAATACACCCGACACATCGTGTCAATAAAAACTTCTCCCTATCGGCATATTACGGATACGGCAACGGCAAAAGTAACACTGATTTGCAGGTGTGTAATTTGTCGTGAGTTTATGCACTGTGTTGGTTTTGTTTTTTAAACAAGGTGATGTTCATGCACGGTTCATTTTGTGCACTAGTAATAAAACATGGTAACATTTTAGTATGGGGAACATATTCACCATTATTTAGTTGCTTATTAAAATGTAAATTAGTAACATATTGACTCTTAACTAGAGATTTTTAAGTACTTATTAATGCCTTATTCGGCATGGCCTACTATTTAAACCTTAACCCTCTGACCCTAACCAAATAATTCTAAATCAGGTCTTTGTTACTTAGAATACAGCAGTGATCAAAATTATTCAACCCCCACACAATTTTGGTGTTTTAGCAAGATGGACATTTATTCCGTATTTTGTTTATAGTCATGTCAAATAAAGATGTGTCAAATAGATAAATGCAAATTAAATTGTAACACTGTATTTTACAAAATACCAAAAAAGGACATTTTTCTTAATATCTCATTGACAAAATGATTCAACCCCCTAGTTACATGCATCTTTAGTACTTAGTAGAACACCCTTTGGCAGTAATGACATCCTTCAAACGTGATACATAACCGGACACAAGCTTCTTGCAACCATCTACAGGTATTTTAGTCCATTCCTCTTGGGCAAAGGCCTCCAGTTCATTCATATTCTTGGGCTTGCGTGCTGCAACTGCCTTCTTCAAGTCCCACCACAGCTTTTCTATAGGATTTAGGTCTGGCGACTGTGAAGGCCACTCCAGAGTCTTCCAGCCCTTCTTCTACAACCACTCTGATGTTGATTTGGAGGTATGCTTAGGATCGTTGTCCTGTTGGAAGGTCCAACGTCTCCCAGGCCTCAGCTTCGTCACTGACTTCATGACATTTGCAGCTAATATATCCTGCTAGGAAATAGAATTCATAATGCCTTGAACGCGCTGGAGATTCCCGGTACCTGAGGCAGAGAAACAGCCCCAGAGCATGATTGACCCCCCACCATGCTTAACAGTAGGAAAGGTGTTCTTCTCTTTGTAAGCTTTATTTTTTCTCCTCCAGACATAACATTGATTCATAGGCCCAAAGAGTTCCACTTTTGTCTCATCACTCCATAGAACAGTTTCCCAAAACCTTTGGGGTTTGTCCAGATTTAAAAAATTATTCTGGCAAATCTAGAAAATCTGTAGAATCAAATTCAAATCTTATTTCAAAGTCTTTTGAATTTCTTTTAAAATTTTTGTTCGGGAAAATCTAGAAGAAATAATGATTTGTCTTTGTTAGAAATATAGCTCGGTCCAATTTGTTATATATTCTAACAAAGTGCAGATTGGATTTTAACCTATTTAAAACATGTCATCAAAATTCTAAAATTAATCTTAATCAGGAAAAATTACTAATGATGTTCCATAATTTTTTTTTTTCCAAAAAGATTCGAATTAGCTGGTTTTTCTCTTCATTTTTTTCGGATAAATTTTGAATTTTAAAGAGTCGAAATTGAAGATAAAATTAAATTTTCATTTTTTTCTTAAATTGTTCTTTTAAATTGTTCAATTAAGTGTTTTTTTCATAATTTATTCTCTACAAAGAACCTTCCGTTAAAGGAAAAAAAATGTATGACGGAATGACAGACAAAAATACCCATTTTTTTAATATATATAGATTTATTTATTAAAGGGAAATTCAACAAATTGGCTACTTCTGGTAATTTACTTAAGTGTGTATCAAACAGGTAGCCATTCGCATTAATCAGTACCCAAGAAGTAGCTCTTGGTTTCAAAAAGGTTGGTGACCCCTGGCATAAACTTACAAAAAAATGACACACTTGCAAATCATTCAGCTGTTGCCGTATCAATAATACGCCGATAGGGAAAGGTTTTTATTCATACGATGAGTCGGGTGTGTTTTGACCTCCGCCGCACCCCTGAGGCCGACTCAGAACCCAGATTAAGAACCACTGTCTTAGACACACGTAATAAAGGTGTTTAATGTTTTTTGATGATAAATAAAACATTAAGTTTCCTAAAGAATAATCTTAAAAAAACAAAACCTTCTTCAGATGTTTACTGACAAAATATTCACGTTTAAATAACATTTATCACCTGCGAATGCTGCTTATCGGCCTCCTTGACTACCAGTAATCGTATCGGCCCTGGAAAAAAAAAGTGAGGTTTTGAAGAACGTAATCTTTGTTTGTTAAAGTGTCAGCTGTGTGACGGCGCCATGAACGTGGGCACGGCGCACAGCGAGGTGAACCCCAACACGCGCGTGATGAACAGCCGCGGCATGTGGCTGTCGTACATCCTGGGCATCGGCCTGCTGCACGTCATACTGCTCAGCATCCCCTTCGCCAGCGTGCCCGTGGTGTGGACCCTCACCAACCTCATCCACAACCTGGTAGGCCCGCACCGCCACGACCGCCGGCGCCACGGTCTTCCTCTCTTAATAACGTGTGTTTGCTGCAGTGCATGTACCTGCTCCTGCACACCGTCAAAGGGACGCCCTTCGAGACCCCTGACCAGGGCAAGGCCCGCCTCCTCACGCACTGGGAGCAAATGGACTACGGCGTGCAGTTCACCGCCTCGCGCAAGTTTCTCACCATCACGCCCATCGTCCTGTGAGTCACACTGCTTTCTTTTATGACCTTGCTAATGCCAGCTGTGACCACCCCTTTTCCTCTACCAAGAAAGCTACTGATGCTTATTAGCAGAGTGGCCGACATCAGCACATATATAGACAACAGTGATCAATGTAATGGAGTTTGTGAGATTAATGTGATATAAATGATTATATATAAGGCAGACGATACAGGTTTTAATACTATTGGCGAGGGGTGTAACGGTACGTGTATTTGTTTTGAACCGTTTCGGTACGGGGGTTCCGGTTCGGTGCGGAGCAGTACCGAAGGAATTACACACGATCATATGAAGTAAAGTCTTAACAAGCTGCTCCGCTCCGTTCTGCCTCTGTCCGTACACAGCACCCTGCATTGTCCCGCCCACACAACCATCTGATTGGTTACATACAAAGCCAATCAGCAATGCGTATTCAGAGCGCATGTCGTCAGCGCTTTAGTGTCGATGTCGAGCAGATAGGTCTTTAGCAGGGGAGCAACGCACTCTCCCCAAATTATATTCCAAGTCAACTACTTTCTAAACATCACTATGTTGACCTTCTAGAAACAAACTGCAGCTCAGCTCACTCGCAGTCCTGGCTTTAGGTGAAGACTAGTTAGCTTTTAGCGTAACATTAACTCATTTTGCTGTGTGTGTGTGCGCGTGTGTTGATTGAGGTGTTGAAGCAGCAAAAAAGGACATTAAATGAAGAGTTTCTGTCTCTGATAGTGTTTAAAATAATGTAAGTGCATCATAAAGCCTACATAAACTCCATGGTGGTAAGGGATTAATTTTCAGCTATAGTTACATGAATCATTAGTAATGTAGCAGCCTAGTTTTGAATGGCAGGGTCCCTGCCATCACAAGTTGAAAAAAATATAACATTTACATAATAAAAATCAACTACATGTTTCCTCAATGCTGTAATAAATTAAGCATGATGAGTTGACTTGAAATTGTTTAATGTTGGAGTTTTTATATGTAGAAGAAAATTTGTGTCATTTTATTTAATCAAAGCAACAACTTGAAGCGGTTTAATGTGGATTAACGTGGGAAGAATTATTAGTGTTCCCAATGTTAAAAGGATCAAGCCATTGTTTACAAATATGGTAAATAAATAACCAAAAAAATGTATATTTTGTTGTTTTCTTACTGTACCGAACCGTGACCTCTGAACCGAGGTAGGTACCGAACCGAAATTTTTGTGTACCGTTACACCCCTACTATTGGCATATTGTGATAATTGGGGGTGTGAATCTTGGGGAACCTAACCATTTAATCCGATTTTAAATAAATGATAAATGGGTTGTACTTGTATAGCGCTTTTCTACCTTCAAGGTTCTCAAAGCGCTTTGACACTACTTCCACATTTACCCATTCACACACACATTCACACACTGATGGAGGGAGCTGCCATGCAAGCCGCTAACCAGCACCCATCAGGAGCAAGGGTGAAGTGTCTTGCTCAAGACACAACGGACGTGACGGGGTTGGTACTAGGTGGGATTTGAACCAGGGACCCTCGGGTTGCTGACGGCCACTCTCCCACTGCGCCACGCCGTCCCCAATTTTTGGGGTGACGTTTTGATTCAGATCCAATTTTTTATTCAACACTATTCTCTCAAATGTATTATTTACTATAATAACCGAATCAACTTTATTTATTTAGCACATTTAAAATTTACCACAGGGGTAGCCAAAGTGCTGTACAATGGCCAGGTTAAAAACGAGAACCGAGCAAACACAACACAAACAGAACATGATAAAAAATCAATAAATAAATAAAACATAAAAACAGGTTCACAGCAGGTGTATAATGGGGCGCTATTGCAGGATGGATATTACTCACTGTTAAAAGCCATGGAATAAAAGTATGTTTTTAAGAGAGATTTAAAAACAGGAAGAGAGGAGTCTTGTCTAACACTCAGAGGTAGGTCGTTCCAGAGCTTGGGAGCAGCGGCGGCGAATGCTCTGTCACCTCTAAGCTTCAGCCTTGTGTCAGGGACCGTCAGTAGCAGCTGATCTTAGTATAATAATAATTGATATAATAATATTTATAATACATCTTTTTCAAAACCGGTCGCAAGTCGGGTGGTACGTAAAACCGATGTTAGTATAGTACCTCGATACTAATGAATCATACTCAGTACAAGTCGATACAAGTATGATTACATCGATATTTTTTAGCATCACAAAAGCTTTGTTCTTTTTTTTTAAAAGTTTATATTATGTGAATAAAGTCAGGAAATATGTCCCTGGACACATGAGGACTTTGAATACAACTAATGTATGAACCTGTAACTTCTTAAGGGGAAATTTACCACAATTTCTGAAGGGTTAAAACCAATAAAAATCAGTTCCCAGTGGCTTATTTTATTTTTCAAAGTTTTTCTCAAAATTTTACCCATCACGCAATATCCCGAAAAACGGCTTCAAAGTGCCTGATTTTAATCGTCGTTATATCCACCCATCTATTATCCTGTGACGTCACAGCGTGACCACACAGAAACAAACATGGCGGATAGCACAGAAAGGTATAGCGATATTAGCTCGGATTCAGACTCGGATTTCAGCGCCGTAAGCGATTCAACAGATTACGCATGTATTGAAACGGATGGTTGGAGTGTGGAGGCAGGTAGCGAAAAGGAAATTGAAGAAGAAACAGAAGCTATTGAGCCATATCACGATAGACAGCAGCACGGGAGGAAGCGCGGACGAATTCGGCGATCGCCTTCTAACCAACGATTGGTATGTGTTTGTTTGGCATTAAATGCGGGTGGAGGGAAAGGCTGGATGCAAATATAGCTACAAATGAGGCATAATGATGAAATATGTACATACAGCTAGCCTAAGTCAATAACGTCAACAAAACTCACTTTTGTGCATTCATGTACAACGTTATAAGTTTGGTGGACAAAATGAGACAGAAAAAGAAGTGGCATAAATCACGTCTTAACCAAGACATCCAGGGGGTTTACCTCGCTCGTCTGCGGGAAGAGACTGCCGTCGTCCCTGAATAGCTCCCGAGGCACTCGGGCAGATTCAGTGGTGGTGTATTTTCCAATATTGCAGATTTCTTTGACTTTATTGTTGGAAATGCATCTGCTTTGAGTGTCGCAGGATATCCACACATTCTTGCCATCTCTGTTGTAGCATAGCTGTCGTCAGTACAGTGTGCAGAACAAACGAGGGACTTTCACATCTTTTGGCCACTGTTGCAACTAGAATCCGTCTCTGTTTGTGTTGTTACACCCTCCGACAACACACTGACGAGGCATGATGTCTCCAAGGTACGGGAAAACAGTCGAAAAAACGGAAAATAACAGAGCTGATTTGACTTGGTGAAAGGTCATTGCTCCGACAGCCTATCAATTGAAAGGCCTTTAAATTGCTAAATTCACCCATTTAGAGTTGGGAAATCGGTTAGAAAAACATATGGTCTTTTTTCTGCAACATCAAGGTATATATTGACGCTTACATAGGTCTGGTGATAATGTTCCCCTTTAGTATCGGACTGATACCTAAATTTGTGGTATCATCCAAAACTAATATAAAGCATCCAAACAACAGAAGAATATATGATTATTACATTTTAACAGAAGTGGAGATAAAACATGTTAAAAGAGAAAGTAAGCAGATATCAACAGTAAATGAACAAGTAGATTAATAATTAATTTTCTACCACTTGTACCTAATAATTTCGACAAAATAATAGAAGGGAAAATGACACAATATTTTACTGCGTATGTCAGCAGACTAAAATAGGAGCCTTTGTTTGCTTACTTACTACTAAAAGACAAGTTGTCTTGTATGTTCACTATTTTATTTAAGCACAAAATTGCGATAAAAATATGTTTAATGTACCATAAGATTTTTTGTTAAAATAAAGCCAATAATGCAATTTTTTGTGGTCCCCTTTATTTTGAAAAGTACCAAGAAGTATCAAAAGCCATTTGGGAACAACACTCTTTGCGAGTTTCAAAAAAATAATTCTGGTTTTCATAGAGAAGACCTAAACTTCTTTATGAATATTGTTAAAATTGTCTTTTCTTTTTAAATTTTTGTAAATTGATTTTTTGTGAAATTGTAAATCAATTTAGAATGGTGATTTATATGTGAGTGTGAATGTTGTCTATCTGTGTTGGCCCTGCGATGAGGTGGCGACTTGTCCAGGGTGTACGCCGCCTTCCGCCTGATTGTAGCTGAGATAGGCGCCGGCGACCCCTAAAAGGGATTAAGCATTAGAAAATGGATGGATGGATTTATATGTACGTTTATTTGTTCAACGTTAGTGATAATGCCAGCAAATTTGACAGCAACAAGGCGCTAACTAATCCTTGCTTCCATGGCAGGAAACGTAGGAAGTTTCTTCCAAGTATTATTATCACTGGAGGACGAGGACTAGCTGAACATGCTACCCGACACACCGTAGGATGATTCAAGACTCCATGCTATACGCGAGGGGTGTGAATCTTTGAGCGTTCAGACCCAATACCTGGGGTGACAGTTCCATTCTCGATCGAACACGATTCTTGCAATGTATTATTTGTAATAATAATTATAAGAACGTTTTTCAAACCCGGTTACAGGTTGGAAAAAGCTCCTTTCGGTTACATGCAAATGGCCTAAAAAACTTGTTTTTTTAATTGCTTAATAACTTTTTTTTTTCAACAATTGTTAAAAATTATGAATGCATTTTTTTGAACACCCCTACTGACTGCTAAGCTAGAACTCTTGAATGTAATCGTAGGTGGGTAGATGGTACAATTATCGACTGTAACTGTGATAGAGAAGGTTACTCTGGATGTGGAATGCTGGTCTGATATCTTAGGACAAGGACTCCGGTCAGTAGGGCGCGCGTGTGTGTGTGTGTGTGTGCGTGCGTGCGTGCGTGTGTGTGTGTGGTCTAAGGGGAACACATACAAATAATGATTAGGATACATTTAGGCAATATATAAATCAATCGATAAATCAATGTTTATTTATATAGCCCTAAATCACAAGTGTCTCAAAGGGCTGCACAAGCCACAACGACATCCGCTGTACAAAGCCCACATAAGGGCAAGGAAAAACTCACCCCAGTGGGACGTCGATGTGAATGACTATGAGAAACCTTGGAGAGGACCGCATATGTGGGCAACCCCCCTCCTCTAGGAGAGACTGAAAGCAATGGACGTCGAGTGGGTCTAACATAATATTGTGAAAGTCCAGTCCATAGTGGATCTAACATCATAGTGAGAGTATGATGTATATATAATATGATGTATATTATATATATCGTACTATTAATATATAATTGGCCCGAGGATGTGAATGTGAGTGTGAATGTTGTCTGTCTATCTGTGTTGGCCCTGCGATGAGGTAGCGACTTGTCCAGGGTGTACCGCGCCTTCTGCCCGAGTGCAGCTGAGATAAGCTCCGGCGACCCCAAGGGGGACAAGCGGTAGAAAATAGATGGATGGATGGATGGATAATATATATGATATACATATTTTGTATGAATATTTTATACAATAATATGACAGGGTACGTATAATGTTATTTTTAATATAATATACTCTACAACAGGGGTCGGGAACCTTTTGGCTGAGAGAGCCATGAAAGCCAGATATTTCAAAAAGTATTTCCGTGAGAGCCATATAATTTTTTAAAAGACTGAATACAACTAAATGTGTGCATTTTTAAGTAACACCAACATTTTTAGAGTATAATACGTCTCTTATTCTTTTTAATAACATTGTTATTCTAAAGCTAACCAATAATAAATATAACTCTTCTTACCATTAATGCGACTTCTTGAACAGGTGCGATAGAAAATGGATGGTTGGATTAAAATGCATGATAAATAAATAAATAAATGGGTTGTACTGTATAGCGGTTTTCTACTTTCAAGGTACTCAAAGCGCTTTGACACTACTTCCACATTTATTACACACATTCACACACTGATGGAGGGAGCTGCCATGCAAGGCGCTAACCAAGTGTCTTGCTCAGGACACAACGGACGTGACGAGGTTGGTACTAGGTGGGGATTGAACCTGGGACCCTCGGGTTGCGACGGCCACTCTACCACTGCGCCACGTCGTCCCCCATGAGAATGTTTTATAATTTGAACATTATTTTTAACACTGTGATTACCAGCAGAATTATTCATTACTTATCGTGTTAAGCAATGTCAGCTAAGATTTATCTGAGAGCCAGATGCAGTCATCAAAAGAGTCACATCTGGCTCTGGAGCCATTGGTTCCCTACCCCTGCACTAACTAACCCCTCTTCCACTATGCTGCCCTATAACATTTCAGATTTCATAATAAAAAAAAAAGGAAAACATATTCTTGTCTTACATAAGAATGATACGCAAATTAATTAGTTCAGCAAACATGCACCTGGTGATAGGTTGATTGGCAACACTAAATTGGCCCTAGTGTGTGAATGTGACTGTTGTCTGTCTATCTGTGTTGGGCCCACGATGAGGTCGCGACTTGTCCAGGGTGTACGCCACCTTCCGCCCGATTGTAGCTGAGATAGGCACCAGTGCCCCCCGCATCCCCAAAGGGAATAAGCGGTAGAAAATGGATGGATTTTTAACACTGTGATTACCAGCAGAATTATTCATTACTTATCGTGTTAAGCAATGTCAGCTAAGATTGATCTGAGAGCCAGATGCAGTCATCAAAAGAGCCACATCTGGCTCTAGAGCCATTGGTTCCCTACCCCTGCTCTACAATGTGTTATAAAACAAATATACAAACAAATGAACATGGTCTATTAGAGCAGTCCATTAGAGATGAATGGAGAATAAGCACCATTGATTTAGACCAGGAGTAGGGAACCTATGGCTCGCGAGCCAGATGTGGCTCTTTTGATGACTGCATCTGGCTCTCAGATCAATCTTAGCTGACGTGGCTTAACAGGATATTTATGAACAATTCCGCTGGTAATCACAGTGCTAAAATTAACGTTTAAAATATATAACATTCTCATGCACTTTATCCGTCCATCTGTTTTCTACCGCACTTGTTCAAGAAGTCGCATTAATGATTAGTATTATTGGTTAGCTTTAGAATATCAATGTTATTAAAAAGAATAAGATACTTATTATGCTATAAAAATGTTGGTCTTACTTAAAAATGCACGCAATTAGTTGTATTCAGTGTTTAAAAATATTATATGGCTCTCACGGAAATACTTAAAATATTTGGCTTCCATGGCTCTCAGCCCAAAAGGTTCTCGACCCCTGATTTAGACAGTGCTTTAAAACGTGGTCTGTGTCGCCCTCTAGTGGTAGGATAGGATAACTACGGTGTAACAAAAAGTATTAACAGGGCGAAAGTTGAGCTGGCGAATAACATCGTCAAGCAGAAATATGGTTCCAAACAAACACTCGGTTAAGGCTACATCCAACACATTATACGCATTTTAGCATTAAAAACCATGCCCATGCTATATTCGACGTATACTTACATTTTAGTCAGAAACGCACACAATGCGGTTTACACAATCACCAAAGAGCCCATATTAAGCAGAAACGCTACAAACAGGAAATTGCGTCTCAGACAAGGTCGCCAAATTAAGAGCACAGGAAATCTAACATCTCAAAACTGCGTCAGAATAAGATAAGATTAAAACACTTTCTGAAAGTAACAATACCAAGTATGGTACAAGTATATGGCTGATACGACAGTGATGAGATCGATATTTGCTGTGAGTACAAAGTCGTCCCTTTTGTTATTGTTTTCAAAAATAAGTCCCTGGACACAGGAGGACTTTAAAGGCAAAAACCAAAAGATTACAGTCGGAGCCAATTGTAATTTTTCACTAGTTATCGGCGGCATAGCTCGGTTGATAGAGTGGCCGTGCCAGCTACTTGAGTGTTCCAGGTTCGATTCCCGCTTCCGCCATCCTAGTCACTGCCGTTGTGTCCTACCGCAAGGGACAAGCGGTAGAAAATGGATGGATGGTATGTATCGCAAAGTATTCATAGCACTTTAAATACGTTACAGCCCTATTCCAAATTTCTTATTTTTGTCCTCAAAATTCTACACACAATACCCTGCTATAACATTCGGAAAATGTTTTTTTTGTTTAGTTTTTTTTTACAAATATATCAAAAATAAAAACTAATAAACACCATGTACATAAGTATTCATGGACTTTGCCCAATATTTAC
The DNA here is from genome assembly GCF_033978795.1 of Nerophis ophidion. Classification (NCBI taxonomy): domain Eukaryota; kingdom Metazoa; phylum Chordata; class Actinopteri; order Syngnathiformes; family Syngnathidae; genus Nerophis; species Nerophis ophidion. The sequence goes on along the minus strand of NC_084618.1, from coordinate 25,829,818 downwards.
AGATGCACCTTCGGCAAATTAAAAAAATAAATAAATAAAAATGAATGAAACCATACCAATGACTGTGTGTGTGTGTTGCAGGTACATCCTCACCAGCTTTTACACCAAATACGACCGGGTCCATTTCGTGGTGAACACGGTGTCGCTGCTCACCGTGCTCATTCCCAAGCTGCCTCAGCTGCACGGCGTGCGCCTCTTTGGCATCAACAAATACTGAAGCAGGCGGAGCGCCAGTAGGAGGCATCAGCGAGGTCAGGACCGCCGCGCCGTCGAAGACGAGGCGGACTCCCGACTGTCCGCGAGCGTCGGCCTGCAAAAGTCGGGAGACATCTCAAAAATGGTGTTAAGACGTTAGTTAGCATGTTAGCATACTTTTCTCCTACGCGTCTGCAAGGAACCACAAGACTCTCGTGAGAGGACGGAGACGACACACCTGGAAAGTCAGGTTTTTTTTCTGTCCCGTAGCCGGACGCCTCTCGTCCCGCGTTTTGCGGAGGATCAGCAGAATAGTTGAAGTAGAGGAGCTCCCAGCATGCATCAGTGCACTCCACGCCATGGCCGCCTTTGTAGCATTTCATGTTGATATTTATTCAGTTTGTTTCGACCAAACGTAGCTGCTGTCCGTGGCCGATAAGGGCTTTTGTCTCATGGAAGGTTGGACTCTTTTAAAAGAAGGCTCAACAGCGAGGGACTTGTTAGCTAGCCATAACACACGTCACGTGATCCTACTGCGTACAAAAATATAATATTTTTCAAACCGACTGTGTGTGCATTTCATAAAATATACAGCACAGAGTTGTCATTTCCAGGTAAACATTCATCTTAGCTTCACTGTACTTATTTGTTCACTTTAATCGCATTTTAGCCTTTCGTCTATCTGTGTTGGCCCTGCAATGAGGTGGCGACTTGTCCAGGGTGTACCCTTTCTTCCGCCCGATTGTAGCTGAGATAGGCGCCAGTACCCCCCGCGACCCCAAAATGGAATAAACGGTAGAAAATGGATGGATGGATCATGCAATGTGAGAGGATTAAAGGCCTACTGAAACCCACTACTACCCACCCCACAGTCTGATAGTTTATATATCAATGATGAAATATTAACATTGCAACACATGCCAATACGGCCTTTCTAGTTTACTAAATTGCAATTATAAATTTGCCGCGAAGTGTCTTGTTGAAAACGTCGGGGTATGATGACGCGTGCGTTTGACGTCACCGGTTGTAGCGGACATTATTTTCAAGCTATAAGTAGTCTGCTTTAATCGCATAATTACACAGTATTCTGGACATCTGTGTTGCTGAACCTTTTGCAGTTTGTTCAATCAATAATGGAAAAGTCAAAGTAGAAAGATGGAGGTGGGAAGCTTTTAGCCTTTAGCCAAAAAAACACAGCCGGTGTTTCCTTGTTTAAAATTCCCGAACACGAAGCTTTACTATGGATCAGAGCGGTCAAGCGAACATGGATCCCGACTACATGTCAACCGGCAGTTTTCGGTGAGAAAATTATGGTAATACGTCGCCTCTTACCGGAAACATCAGCGAAGCTTCCGTCCTGCTGCAGCTGCCGTGAGTTCCCTCAGAGACTCTGGCGTCAACACACCCGTGGCCACACCCCTCCGGCTTTCAGGTACTATTTAATCTCACTAAAACACTAGCAACACAATAGGTGGATAATGGATTTTCCAGAATTATCCTAGTAAATGTGTCTAATAACATCTGAATCGCTCCCACTGCAATCGCCTTTTTTTTTTTTTTTACTTTTTTGTCTTTTTTTCTTGCAGTCCTTCACTCTAAATTTCCTCATCCACGAATCTTTCATCCTCAAATTAATTGAGAAATGATCGCTTTCTTGGTCCGAATGGCTCCAGCTGCTGCTGGCTATGATTGTAAACAATGTGAGGATGTAAGGGAGCTCTACAACCCGTGACGTCACGCGCACATCGTCTGCTACTTCCGGTAAAGGCAAGGCTTTTTTATTAGCGACCGAAAGTTGCAAACTTTATCGTCGATGTTCTCTACTAAATCCTTTCAGCAAAAATATGGCAATATCGCGAATTGATCAAGTATGACACATAGAATGGACCTGCTATCCCCGTTTAAATAAGAAAATCTCATTTCGATAGGCCTTGAAGGTAAGTGTGTTGTTGTTTGTGTCAAGATAGTTATTTATTAACACTAACTATATGGAGCTTTTATTTTGAAATTTAGACAATGTGAGGACGTGAGGAGCTCTCACCTATGTGATGTCATGGTCTGCTACTTCCGGTAAAGGCAAGGCTTTTTTATTAGCGACCAAAAGTTGCGAACTTTATCTTCGATGTTCTCTACTAAATCCTTTCAGCAAAAATATGGCAATATCGCAAGATGATCAAGTATGACACATAGAATGGACCTGTTATCCCCGTTTAAATAAGAAAATCTCATTTCTGTAGGCCTTTAAGTTGGTGTAATCAGGTTTTTCTGACAGCATATTGACTATCATAGATCCTGGAGTTTCTCGCCTTAGCACTAGGGGCAGTGTTGCAACAAATGATTGTTAGTGAGCTACTTGCTAAAGATGGGGTTTTCAGACCTGTTAATTTGGCCTCAGGGGTTCCTCACAATACGAAGGTCCTGAGTTTGATCCTGGGCTCGGGATTTTTCTGTGTGGAGGTTGCATGTTCTCCCCGTGACTGCGTGGGTTCCCTCCGGGTAATCCGGCTTCCTCCCACCTCCAAAGACATGCACCTGCGGATAGGTTGATTGACAACAGTAAAATTGGCCCTCGTGTGTGAATGTGAGTGTTGTCTGTCTGTGTTGGCTCTGTGATGAGGTGGCGACTTGTCCTGGGTGTACCATGCCTTCCGTCTGAATGCAGCTGGGATAGGCTTCAGCACCCCCCCGGGCGGTAGAAAATGGATGGATGGAATGGACTTTTGCCTCCCCACCATGTCCAAGTTCTTTGTGCCGTTACGGTGGCAGCATCCTGGGTTGAAAAGATGGTCTCCCTAATGTGAAAACCCCATAAGAGCTACAGGAGTAAAAAAAAAAAAAAAATACAATTAGTAACGCTTATCAGTAGTGTACCTCAACTGTTTAGCTCATTTATTACACCTTGTATGAGTTACCGTAATAATCAATCAATGTGTATTTATATAGCCCTAAATCACAAGTGTCTCAAAGGGCTGCACAAACCACAACTACGACATCCTCGGAAGAACCCACATAAGGGCAAGGAAAACTCACAACCAGTGGGACGTCGGTGACGATGATGACTATAAGAACCTTGGAGAGGACCACATATGTGGGCAACCCTCCCCCACCCTCTAGGGGACCGAAAACAATGGATGTCGAGCGGGTCTAACATGATACTGTGAAAGTTCAATCCATTGTGGATCCAACACAGCCGCAAGAGTTCAGTTCAAAGCGGATCCAAGACAGCAGCGAGAGTCCCGTCCACAGGAAACCATCCCAAGCGGAGTCGGATCAGCATCGTAGAGATGTCCCCAACCGATACACAGGCGAGCGGTCCATCCTGGGTCACGACTCTGGATAGCCATTACTTCATCCATGGCCATCGGACTGGACCCCCTCCACAAGGGAGGGGGGAACAGAGGAGAAAAAGAAAAGAAGCAGCAGATCAACTGGTCTAAAAAGGAGGTCTATTTAAAGGCTAGAGTATACGAATGAGTTTTAAGGTGAGACTTAAATGCTTCTACTGAGGTAGCATCTCGAACTGTTACCGGGAGGGCATTCCAGAGTACTGGAGCCCGAAATGAAAACGCTCTATAGCCCGCAGACTTTTTTTGGGCTTTGGGAATCACTAATAAGCCGAAGTCCTTTGAACGCAGATTTCTTTGCCAGGACATATGGTGCAATACAATCGGCAAGATAGGATGGAGCTAGACCGTATAGTATTTTATACGTAAGTAGTAAAACCTTAAAGTCACATCTTAAATGCACAGGAAGCCAGTGCAGGTGAGCCAGTACAGGCGTAATATGATCAAACTTTCTTGTTCTTGTCAGAAGTCTAGCAGTCGCATTTTGTACCAACTGTAATCTTTTAATGCTAGACATGGGGAGACCCGAAAATAATACGTTACAGTAGTCGAGACTAGACGTAACAAACGCATGGATAATGATCTCAGCGTCTTTAGTGGACAGAATGGAGCGAATTTTAGCGATATTACGGAGATGAAAGTAAGCTGTTTTAGTAACGCTTTTAATGTGTGACTCAAAGTTAGAGAGTTGGGTCGAAGATAATAACCAGATTCTTTACCGAGTCGCCTTGTTTAATTCTTTGGTTGTCAAATGTTAAAGTTGTATTATTAAATAGAGGTCGGTGTCTAGCAGGACCGATAATAAGCATTTCCGTTTTTTTGGCGTTGAGTTGCAAAAAGTTAGCGGACATCCATTGTTTGATTTCATTAAGACACGCCTCGTAATATTTACCTTAAATTATACTACATTTTGTATATTCAAAATAAGTGGACATTTTTAACTTTACATATGTAAATTACCTTGTAATTGTCTTTGACGTGACAATACTTCACAATAAACATTGCATATGATAGTGTGACAGCACCCTCTAGTGGGCGAAATATCGTCAACCAGTATCGTGTAGTAGGAGTCAGCTGTACACTTGATAAGACACGACAAAAAGTACATTCACGTCATGAATCGTAACACCAACCTTGTTTCCTCACCAACCAGGTGCTAAAAGACTGAATGTTTATTGATGTAAAAGTTCGAAGTAACTTCAACTGTGGAGCACACATATTCCTCTGAACCTGACGTTTTTTTCCCGCCGCTGCATCTTTTTCAGCAGCTGCTACTGACTTACGACACTTTGTAGGACAGACTTGTCGGCATTTCAAAATAAAAGCTCCATATAGTTAGTGTTAATAAATAACTATCTTGACACAAACAACAACACACTTACCTTCAGGCCTATCGAAATGAGATTTTCTTATTCAAACGGGGATAGCAGGTCCATTCTATGTGTCATACTTGATCAATTTGCGATATTGCCATATTTTTGCTGAAAGGATTTAGTAGAGAACATCGAAGATAAAGTTCACAACTTTTGGTCGCTAATAAAAAAGCCTTGCCTTTACCGGAAGTAGCAGACCATGACGTCACATGGGTGAGAGCTCCTCACGTCCTCACATTGTCTAAAATGGGAGCCTCCAGCAGCAAGAGCTATTCGGACAGAGAAAAGGGAAATTTCCCCTTTAATTTGAGCGAGGATGAAAGATTTGCGGATGATGATATTGATAGCGAAGGACTAGAAAAAATAAATGAATAAAATAAAGTTAAAAAAAAAAGGCGATTGCATTGGGACGGATTCAGATGATTTTAGACACATTTCCAAGAATAATTCTGGGAAATTCCTTATATTTCTATTGTGTTGCTAGTGTTTTAGTGAGATTAATAGTACCTGATAGTCGTAGGGGTGTGTCCACGGGTGTCTTGACGCCAGTCTCTGATGGAATTCGACGGCAACTGCATGGACGGCACAAGCTCAGCTGATCTCTGGTAAGAGGCGACTTTTTAACCACAATTTTCTCATCGAAACCTGCCGGTTGACAAGTGGTCGGGATCCATGTTCGCTTGACCGCTCTGATCCATAGTAAAGCTTCACCTCCAGGAATAACACTGTGTGTTTGTGTGGCTAAAGGCTAAAGCTTCCCACCTCCATATTTCTACTTTGACTTCTCCATTATTAATTGAACAAATTGCAAAATATTCAGCAATACAGATGTCCAGAATACTGTTTAATTGTGCGATGAAAAGAGACGACTTTTAGCTGCAAATGGTGCTGCGCTCCTCACAAACAGCGTGCCGGCCCAGTCACGTAATATATGTGGCTTCAACACACATGTAAGCAAATGCAAGGCATATTTGATCAACAGCATACAGGTCACACTGAGGGTGGCCATATAAACAACTTTAACACTGTTACAAATATGCGCCACACTGTGAACCCACACCAAACAAGAATGACCAACACATTTCGGGAGAACATCCGCATCGTAACACAACATAAACACAACAGAACAAATACCCAGAACCCCTTGCAGCATTTACTCTTCCGGACCACTACAATATACATCCCCCCTCCCCGCTACCAACAAACCCCCCTAACCCCGCCCACCTGAGCCCCGACATTAACTGAGCAGTAAAAAGGCCTGAATGGTTGATTTATTCATTGTTATTTTATTTTCAAATGTATTAGCCTCTGGAAAAAGTTAATGTTGATATTTACCTCAGAAGGCTGCAAATACAAAAGAGGCATTCAATTTTTATTTAAATTTGATTTGATATGCCATTGATAATTTTTAATTAGTATTGTTATTAATATTTGAAACTCAATTTTGCATGTCACTATAGAGTTATATAAGCCTTGCTTGTTCAATATTCAATGAAAAACTTGTTTGGGTCCCCATTAAAAGGTTAATTTGTTCAACCTCGGCCCGCGGCTTTGTTCAGTTTTAAATTTTGGCCCACTCTGTATTTGAGTTTGACACCCCTGCACTAGGGCATTCATCCATCCATCCATTTACTACCGCTTGTCCCTTTTGGATCGCGGGGGTGGGGTCGCTGGAGCCTATCTCAGCTGCATTCGGGCGGAAGGCGGCGTACACCCTGAACAAGTCGCCACCTCATCGCAGAGCACTAGGGCAGGGGTTCTTAAAATTTTTAAGCCTGGGCCCCAACTTCTCCACGGCCCCTTCAAATAATAACACTGAATTAGTAATCTTACTCTTGATATTAATCACATTCAATACCTTAGAGTTTAAAACCTTGTCTAATAAGCATGTGTTGATCATAAATATTATTTTTTTAAGGCTTAGGTCAGGCTGATTAGAAAAATCACATCTGCGGTCCCCTCCAAGGTTTCTCATTGTCCCAATGGGTTGAGTTTTTCGTTGCCCTGATGTGATATCTGAGCCGAGGATGTCATTGTGGCTTGTGCAGCCCTTTGAGACACTCTTGGTTTGGGCCTACATAAGTAAACATTGATTGATTGATTGATTGATATCAAAACAATGACCCTAAAAAGTGCAGTCAAATATTTCAGTCCAGTCCGGTGGTTTAAACAATGGCTCCGGAATGTCGTTGAAAAGACTCGACTTGCCCACATAGGACACATAGCTTCCTGTGCAATAGTGGCCGTAATACTAGAAGACAGGGGTCCCCAAACTTTTTTTTTGCACCATGGACCGGTTTAGGGCTTCACGGAGGCAGAGGGGTTAGTGCGTCTGCCTCACAATCCGAAGGTCCTGGAGTCCTGGGTTCAAATCCAGGCTCGGGATCTTTCTGTGTGGAGTTTGCATGTTCTCCCCGTGAATGCTTGGGTTCCCTCCGGGTACTCCGGCTTCCTCCCACCTCCAAAGACATGCACCTGGGGATAGGTTGATTGGCAACACTAAATTGGCCCTAGTGTGTGAATGTGAGTGTGAGTGTGAATGTTGTCTGTCTATCTGTGTTGGCCCTGCGATGAGGTGGCAACTTGTCCAGGGTGTACCCCGCCTTCTGCCCGATTGGAGCTGAGATAGGCGCCAGCACCCCCCGCGACCCCGAAAGGGAATAAGCGGTAGAAAATGGATGGATGGATGGATGGACCGGTTTAATGTAGGCGTTATTTTCAGGGACTGGGTTTCCACGTGTCAGATAAATACAGCAAAAATAAGCAAAAATACAACTCACTATAACACTGAATTAGTGGGATCTCTGAGCTTGTTTCTTTTCAATGAAATGCAGATGAACCCGACCTGTCTTTTGTGCCTTTAAAAAAGATTTAGAACTCTTCGTTAAAACACTCTTTACCTCTAACAACAAAAAAAGCTGTGAAAACGATGATGCTGTGTTCCAAATTTAAGTTATTTACTGAAATTCAGTGAGCCTAGGGCTTTGCACTTTCTTTATTTTATATATATATATATATATATATATATATATATATATATATATATGAAGAGTTCATATGCAAAAGCAGATAAATCCATTTTGACCGATTCTGTATATTAACGATTTTCTGCCTGCTGGTGTTGCCGGTACATATACAAGCATACAATGGTTTATTTAATATAAACATAAGCAAGTCATGAAAGCCTAAACTTTTAAGAAATGCTGATGTAATGAATGGCTTTCAAATAAGAGTGTTTGATGTGGTTTTACGTCAAAAGCAGATATATCCAAATTATGATATGTTGCAAAAACAGATATCTCCAAAATCGTTTTCTTTGCGGTCGTTATTTCGCATAATATTCAAGATAAAGATAGAGAGAAAAACAGAACGTGAAATTTATCGAAAGCCACATTTCAAGGTAACAACTGTTCACATTTCTTTACTTCATTATTTAACAGTTTGGATCCCTTGGTACGTATAAATCTAGCTGTCCCTGCGAACATTGTTTTTTCGTACTTGCTAACCGGACATGCTTTTCTGGAACTGTGACCTCACATATTTACCTTGTGCTTTTCAGCACAAAATGAAAAAACAAAAAAACAGTGTTGCAATGAAGACAATGTTTTATTAATAAAAACAAGCACAAATGCTCAACCTGGTTTGCCTGTCAAAAACACTCCTGTGCAGATAACAGCTCACTCATCATCGCTATCGACATTAGCTCCATGCTCGACAACATCGTTTAACGCAGCGGTGTAAAACTCACGGACACGCGTGCTAGCGCCAACATCAAATAACTTCAACACGTCAGTTTTTTTCGCTGGCTTAACAGTGTTCACAGGAGAAGCTTCCAAATTATTCATGCGTGGATAACAACACTGAGTGAGTCCGAGCGCGCTGCCATTTTGTTTGTCACGTGATCCCGTACTGCAGCGCTGGTTGGGCAAACGGATATATCGGCTTTTGTGATAAATGATCCATGGCGCTTATCGGCCTTTGCAATAAATCGCTGAACTAAATGACGTTAAAAGCGGCATTTGTCTGCATTTGCAAACAAATTGATTTTGGTATACCACAATAGAAGTGGTGGACTATATATTACCGAGGCTGGGCTAAACTTTATCAAAATGGCGTTTATCGGTTTTTGCGTATGAACTCTTCATATATATATATATATATATATATATATATATATATATATATATCCATCCATCCATCCATCATCTTCCGCTTATCCGAGGTCGGGTCGCGGGGGCAGCAGCCTAAGCAGGGAAGCCCAGACTTCCCCATCTCCAGCCACTTCGTCTAGCTCTTCCCGGGGGATCCCGAGGCTTTCCCAGGCCATATATATATATATATATATATATATATATATATATATATATATATATACATATATATATATATATATATATATATATACATATACATATATATATATATATATATATACATATTAGGGGTGTGGGGAAAAATCGATTTGAATACGAATCGTGAATCTCACATTGTGCGATTGAGAATCGATTCTCTTTTTTTTTTTAAAAATCGATTTTTTTTTTTTAATCAATCCAACAAAACAATACACAGCAATACCATAACAATGCAATCCAATACCAAAACCAAACCTGACCCAGCAACACTCAGAACTGCAATATACAGAGCAATTGAGAGGAGACACGAACACGACACAGAACAAACCAAAAGTAGTGAAACAAAAATGAATATTATCAACAGCAGTATCAATATTAGTTATAATTTCAGCATAGCAGTGATTAAAAATCCCTCATTGACTTTATCATTAGACATTTATCAAATAAAAAAAGAACAATAGTGTCACAGTGGCTTACACTTGCATC
>NC_084618.1:25800068-25817568 GCF_033978795.1 Nerophis ophidion | reverse complement strand
CTCAAGAACCCTGCCGAGAGTATAGAGCTGGTCCACAGATCCACGACCAGGACGAAAACCACACTGTTCCTCCTGAATCCGAGGTTCGACTATCCGGCGAAGCCTCCTCTCCAGTACACCTGAATAAACCTTACCGGGAAGGCTGAGGAGTGTGATCCCACAATAGTTGGAACACACCCTCCGGTCCCCCTTCTTAAAGAGAGGGACCACAACCCCGGTCTGCCAATCCAGAGGTACCGCCCCCGATGTCCACGCGATGCTGCAGAGTCTTGTCAACCAAGACAGCCCCACAGCATCCAGAGCCTTAAGGAACTCCGGGCGGATCTCATCCACCCCCGGGGCCTTGCCGCCGAGGAGCTTTTTAACTACCTCAGCGACCTCAGCCCCAGAAATAGGAGAGTCCACTACAGATTCCCCAGGCACCGCTTCCTCAAAGAAAGACGTGTTGGTGGGATTGAGGAGGTCTTCGAAGTATTCCCTCCACCGATCCACAACATCCGCAGTCGAAGTCAGCAGTGTTGATAGTGCACTGCTTCCCCTTCCTGAGGCGCCGTATGGTGGTCCAGAATCGCTTCGAAGCCGTCCGGAAGTCGTTTTCCATGGCTTCCCCGAACTCTTCCCATGTCCGAGTTTTTGCCTCCGCGACCGCTAAAGCTGCACACCGCTTGGCCCGTCGGTACCCGTCCACTGCCTCCGGAGTCCTATGAGCCAAAAGAACCCGATAGGACTCCTTCTTCAGCTTGACGGCATCCCTCACTGCTGGTGTCCACCAACGGGTTCTGGGATTACCGCTACGACAGGCACCAACAACCTTGCGGCCACAGCTCCAATCAGCCGCCTCGACAATAGAGGTTCGGAACATGGTCCACTCGGACTCAATGTCCCGCACCTCCCTCGTGACATGTTCAAAGTTCTCCCGGAGGTGTGAATTGAAACTCTCTCTGACAGGAGACTCTGCCAGACGTTCCCAGCAGACCCTCACAATGCGTTTGGGCCTCCCAGGTCTGTCCGGCATCCTCCCCCACCATCGCAGCCAACTCACCACCAGGTGGTGATCGGTAGAAAGCTCCGCCCCTCTCTTCACCCGAGTGTCCAAAACATAAGGCCACAAATCCGATGACACAACTACAAAGTCGATCATGGAACTGCGGCCTAGGGTGTCCTGGTGCCAAGTGCACATATGGACACCCTTATGTTTGAACATGGTGTTTGTTATGGACAATCCGTGACGAGCACAAAAGTCCAACAACAAAACACCACTCGGGTTTAGATCCGGGCGACCATTCTTCCCAATCACGCCTCTCCAGGTTTCACTGTCGTTGCCAACGTGAGCGTTGAAGTCTCCCAGTAGGACAAGGGAATCACCCGGAGGGGCACTTTCCAGTACTCCCTCGAGTGTACCCAAAAAGGGTGGGTATTCTGAACTGCTGTTTGGTGCGTAAGCACAAACAACAGTCAGGACCCGTCCCCCCACCCGAAGGCGAAGGGAAGCTACCCTCTCGTCCACTGGGTTGAACTCAAACGTGCAGGCTTTGAGCCGGGGGGAAACGAGAATTGCCACCCCAGCCCGTCGCCTCTCACTGCCGGCAACGCCAGAGTGGAAGAGGGTCCAGTCCCTCTCGAGAGAACTGGTTCCAGAGCCCTTGCTGTGCGTCGAGGTGAGTCCGACTATATCCAGCCGGAATTTCTCTACCTCGCGCACTAGCTAAGGCTCCTTCCCCCCCAGTGAGGTGACGTTCCACGTCCCAAGAGCTATCTTCTGTAGCCGAGGATCGGACCGCCAAGTGCCCTGCCTTCGGCTGCCGCCCAGCTACACACACACATCATTGACAAATTTAAAACTAAATGAGCGCCATGCCAGACGAAAGCGGGCGGACTAAAAAAATGTTAATTTTCTGTATTGATTAAACTTGTTTGCCGGCCATTAATGTGTGTTAATCTCTGTCGGCACTGCCTGTATTGACATTAGGACCCCTCAGTTATCGCAAGCTGATTAGTTACAGGCCTGAAACTGATAAACTGATTTTCGCTAAGTGTGAATATTATTGACACATTTAAAATTAAATGAGCTTCATGCCATAAGAAAGCGGGCGGACTAAAAAAAGTTAAATTTTCCGTATTTATTAAACTTGTTTGTCGGCCATTTAATGTGTGTTTATTTAGGTCGGCGCAGTGCCTGTATTGACATTAGGACCCCTCATTTATAACAGCTGGTTGGTTTCAGGCCTGACACTATTAAACTGATTTTCGCCAGGTGGGAATGTTATTGAGAAATTTAAAACTAAATGAGCGCAATGCCAGAAGAAAGAGGGCGGACTAAAAAAAGGTATATTTTCTGTATTTATTAAACTTGTTTGCCGGCCATTTAATGTGCGTTCATCCCTGTTGGCTGTCGTCAATGTCGACAAAACTATGCTACCGGAAAGTCACACGGAGTCCGCCGCTCATTGAACATTTTTTTGCCAAAATTACCCAACAAGCGGCCTCAATTTCGACTTTTTTCCTCTCTCCCAAATAAACTGAAACTGAACTGAACTGAACTGAACTGATCTCTCAATATTCCCCCAGGCTGGTGTCCATTTCGGCCACTGGGGGGCAGCAGAGGCTCTTTGTATCACCTGAAGAACCCTTTAACTTCCGCCCTGTTTACAGCTGCAGGGCTGACTTCCGGTCAGCGACGATGTGAGCTCCATTTTTTATGTTTTTATTTTCATAAATTATTCATGAACAGACTTTAAAAACTAAGCCTATGTAAAAATGTTTTAACGTTATCTGTAGGTGACAAAGTATATTATTGTTGTGAAAATGCTGACGTTGCATGTACCAGCACTTTGATAACAATCCAGGAGAGTAGAAGGTGGCGTCCAGCTGGCTCCTCCCTCTTTATTGATCATTTATATCAGGGGTCACCAACCTTTTTGAAACCAAGAGCTACTTCTTGGGTACTGATTAATGCGAAGGTCTACCAGTTTAATACACACTTAAATAAATTGCCAGAAATAGCCAATTTGCTCAATTTACCTTTAAGAAATCTCTCTCTCTCTCTCTCTCTCTCTCTGTCTCTCTCATACATATATATATGTATATATATATGGGTATTTCTGTCTGTCATTCAGTCGTACATCTTTTTTCCTTTTACGGAAAGTTTTTTGTAGAGAATAAATTATGAAAAAAACACCTAATTGAACGGTTTAAAAGAGGAGAAAACACACAAAAAATGAAAATTTAATTTTGAAACATAGTTTATCTTCACTTTCGACTCTTTAAAATTCGAAATTCAACCGAAAAAAATGAAGAGAAAAACTAACTAATTTGAATCTTTTTGAAAAAATAAAAACAATTATTTTTGGAACATCATTAGTAATTTTTCCAGATTAGGATTCATTTTAGAATTTTGATGACATGTTTTAAATAGGTTAAAATCCACTCTGCACTTCGTTATATATAACAAATTGGACCGAGCTATATTTCTAACAAAGACAAGTCATTATTTCTTCTACATTTTCCAGAACAAAATTTTTAAAATGAATTCAAAAGACTTTAAAATATTATTTTAAAATTGATTCTACAGATTTCCTAGATTTACCAGAATATTTTTTTTGAATTTTTATCATAAATTTGAAGAAATATTTCACAAATATTCTTCGTTGAAAAGACATAAGCTAAAATCCATCCATCCATCTTCTTCCGCTTATCCGAGGTTGGGTCGCGGGGGCAGCAGCCTAAGCAGGGAAGCCCAGACTTCCCTCTCCCCAGCCACTTCGTCTGGCTCTTCCCGGGGGATCCCGAGGCGTTCCCAGGCCAGCCGGGAGACATAGTCTTCCCAACGTGTCCTGGGTCTTCCCTGTGGCCTCCTACCGGTTGGACGTGCCCTAAACACCTCCCTCGGGAGGCGTAAGGGTGGCATCCTGACCAGATGCCCGAACCACCTCATCTGGCTCCTCTCGATGTGGAGGAGCAGCGGCTTTACTTTGAGCTCCTCCCGGATGACAGAGCTTCTCACCCTATCTCTAAGGGAGAGCCCCGCCACACGGCGGAGGAAACTCATTTCGGCCGCTTGTACCCGTGATCTTATCCTTTCGGTCATGACCCAAAGCTCATGACCATAGGTGAGGATGGGAACGTAGATCGACCGGTAAATTGAAAGCTTTGCCTTCCGGCTCAGCTCCTTCTTCACCACAACAGATCGGTACAACGTCCGCATTACTGAAGACGCCGCACCGATCCGCCTGTCGATCTCACGATCCACTCTTCCCCCACTCGTGAACAAGACTCCTATGTACTTGAACTCCTCCACTTGGGGCAGGGTCTCCTCCCCAACCCGGAGATGGCACTCCACCCTTTTCCGGGAGAGAACCATGGACTCGGATTTGGAGGTGCTGATTCTCATTCCGGCCGCTTCACACTCGGCTGCGAACCGATCCAGAGAGAGCTGAAGATCCCGGCCAGATGAAGCCAACAGGACCACATCGTCTGCAAAAAGCAGAGACCTAATCCCGCGGCCACCAAACCGGAACCCCTCAATGCCTTGACTGCGCCTAGAAATTCTGTCCATAAAAGTTATGAACAGAATCGGTGACAAAGGGCAACCTTGGCGGAGTCCAACCCTCACTGGAAACGTGTCCGACTTACTGCCAGCAATGCGGACCAAGCTCTGACACTGATCGTACAGGGATCGGACTGCCATAATAAGACAGTCCGATACCCCATACTCTCTGAGCACTCCCCACAGGACTTCCCGAGGGACACGGTCGAATGCCTTCTCCAAGTCCACAAAGCACATGTAGACTGGTTGGGCAAACTCCCATGCACCCTCAAGAACCCTGCCGAGAGTATAGAGCTGGTCCACAGTTCCACGACCAGGACGAAAACCACACTGTTCCTCCTGAATCCGAGGTTCGACTATCCGGCGTAGTCTCCTCTCCAGTACCCCTGAATAAACATTACCGGGAAGGCTGAGGAGTGTGATCCCACGATAGTTGGAACACACCCTCCGGTCCCCCTTCTTAAAGAGAGGGACCACCACCCCGGTCTGCCAATCCAGAGGTACCGCCCCCGATGTCCACGCGATGCTGCAGAGTCTTGTCAACCAAGACCGCCCCACAGCATCCAGAGCCTTAAGGAACTCCGGGCGGATCTCATCCACCCCTGGGGCCTTGCCACCGAGGAGCTTTTTAACTACCTCAGCGACCTCAGCCCCAGAAATAGGAGAGTCCACCACAGATTCCCCAGGCACTGCTTCCTCATATGAAGACGTGTTGGTGGGATTGAGGAGGTCCTCAAAGTATTCCTTCCACCTATCCACAACATCCGCAGTTGAGGTCAGCAGAACACCATCCGCACCATACACGGTGTTGATAGTGCACTGCTTCCCCTTCCTGAGGCGGCGGATGGTGGTCCAGAATCGCTTCGAAGCCATCCGGAAGTCATTTTCCATGGCTTCCCCAAACTCTTCCCATGTCCGAGTTTTTGCCTCTGTGACCGCCGAAGCTGCACACCGCTTGGCCTGTCGGTACCTGTCCACTGCCTCTGGAGTCCTATGTGCCAAAAGAACCCGGTAGGACTCCTTCTTCAGCTTGACGGCATCCCTCACCGCTGGTGTCCACCAGCGGGTTCTAGGATTACCGCCAAGCTATAAGCTAAAATGAAGAATTGAATTAAAATGTGTATATTCTTTACAATAAAAAAAATAAATGTAGTTGAACATTGATTTACATTGTCAGGAAAGAAGAGGAAGGAATTTAAAAGGTAAAAAATTATGCGTTTAAAAATCCTAAAATAATTTTTAAGGTTGTATTTTTTCTCTAAAATTGTCTTTTTGAAAGTTATGAAAAGCAAAGTAAAAAAATAAATGAATTTATTCAAACGAGTGAAGACCAAGTCTTTAAAATATTTTCTTGCATTTTCAAATTCTATTTGAGTTTTGTCTCTCTTAGAATTAAAAATGTCGAGCAAAGCGAGACCAACTTGCTAGTAAATAAATACAATTTAAAAAAAAAAAAAAAAAAAAAAAAGAGAGGCAGCTCACTGGTAAGTGCTGCTATTTGAGCTATTTTTAGAACAGGCCAGCGGGCTACTCATCTGGTCCTTACGAGCTACCTGGTGCCCACGGGCACCGCGTTGGGGACCCCTGAATTATATGATACCTGCCAACCTTGAGACCTATGATTTCGGAAGGTGGGGGGTGGTCCGGGGGGCGTGGTTAAGAGGGGAGGAGTATATTTACAGCTGTTTTGTGCGCAGTTGTGCACTGCACTTTCTAAAGTAGATGTTATTGTCACATATGCTTGATTGATTGATTGAAACTTTTATTAGTATATATCCCGTACGATTGACCACTAAATGGTAACACTGCAATAAGTTTTTCAACTTGTTTAAGTCGGGGTCCACGTTAATCAATTCATGGTACAAATATATACTATCAGCATAATACAGTCATCACACAAGTTAATCATCATAGTATATACATTGAATTATTTACATTATTTACAATCCAGGGGGTGGGATGAGGAGCTTTGGTTGATATTAGTACTTCAGCCATCAACAATTGCATCAACAGAGAAATGGACATTGAAACAGTGTAGGTCTGACTTAGTAGGATATGTACAGCCAGCAGAGAATATAGTGAGTTCAGATAGCATAAGAACAAGTATATACATTAGAAATACATTCGATTATTTACATTAGGTTATTTAAAATCCGGGGAGATGGGATGTGATTGGAGAAGGATTAGTAAAGGGTTGAAGTTGCCTGGAGGTGTGTTGGTGCATGTACAGTAGATGGCAGTATTGTCATGTTTAAGAGTGTCACATGCTGTTTACGGCAGACGAACTGCCTTACGGTAGAGTGGTAGACGTAAACGTGACTGCTGTTGTTACTGCGCTGGGAGGACTTAATGAAACTGCCTAACAATAAACCCACATAAGAAACCAAGAACTCGGCCTCGATAATTCTACAGTTACGTCATTGGGCAGACACTCTCTGACACGTCACTCAGGTCCTCATAGAGCTGGAGGGGGCGTGGCCTCTAGCTCCGCCTGAATTTCGGGAGATTTTCGGGGAAAAATTTGTCCCGGGAGGTTTTCGGGAGAGGCGCATAATTTTGGGAGTCTCCCGGAAAATCCGGGAGGGTTGGAAAGTATGTTTGTTTGTTTCATGTGGTTTTCTGCATGTAAAACTGCCATTGTTGTGTGAATGCTCTGAAGCATTTACAAATTGCAAAAATTCCCAGATTTCCCAGAATTCCAGGTTTTCCGGGACATTTTTCCCCATTCAAAATTATTTGGCCATTTTTTCAAACTTTCACCATTTCCACATTTTCCAACCTATTCAAACCATTCCACCTTCAACACATTGCACCATTCTGGAAATTCAAACAGTCATCTTTCCAAGTTAAAAAAAAGTTCCGGGTTTTTCCATAATTCCTTCTTTTCCAAAGCCCTATTTCCACACTTTTTTCTGGCGACTACGTCTTCCACATTTTTCAACGCATTTCCACCTTTCCACCGTCAAAACATTACTCAACAAAGTGTTTTTTGAACTGGAAAATTTCCTGGTTTTCCCAAAATTCCAGGAATTCCGTAATACCATTTCTCAATTAAACATGTTACTGCTTCAACATTTCTCGATTGATTTGGGGGGAAAAATCAACACCAACAATTTCAACTCATTCAGACCATTCAAGTTTTTTTTTACCATTTTCCAAAAAATTCCTATTGAAATCAATGGGACATTTTTGAAATTTCCACATTTTTCATTTGATTCAAACCATTCCATCTTTTCAGCCTGTTCAGAAATTGTGTGTTGTACTTCAACAATTATAAAAAAATTCCCGAATTTCCTAAAATCAAAATGAATTGGCTATTTTTCAAACTTCCACAATTCCCACATTCTTCAACCCATTCAAACCATTCCACCTTCAATACATATCATTCTGGACATTCAAGCTACCATTTTTCCACATTCCACAAATTTCCAGGAATTCCTTTATTTTTTTTCGTAACCTATTTCCACCCTTAAATTCCCGTACTCCTGTCACATTTTTTAACGCATTTCAACCGTTTCACTGTCAACATTCGTTTTAATCAGGACAAAAAACAAAGTTGTTTTTTGAACTGGAAAAATTCCTGGTTTTCCAGGAATTCCGCAATACCATTGCTCAATTCAACATGTTACTGCTTCAACATTTCTTGACCGTTTTGAAAAATTCCAACACCAACAATTTCAACTCATTTAGACCATTCAAGTTTTTTACCATCTTCAAAAAAATTCTCGCTTTTCCCCAAAATTTAGAAATTCCCATTGAAATCAATAAGACATTCTTCAACGTTCCACAATTCCCACATTTTTCATCTGATTCAGACCGTTCCAAATTCAAAATATTCAGCCTGTCCAGGAATTGTGTGCTGTATTCCAACAATTATAAAAAAAATTCCCGGATTTCCCATTATACCTTTTTTTTTGTTTTTTTTTTTCATTTTCCCCATTCAAAATGAATTGGCCATTTTTCAAACTTCAACACATTCAAACCATTCCACCTTCAATAAATTCAACTCATCCTGGACATTCAAACGACCATTTTTCCACATTCAACACTTTTCCAGGAATTCCTGTTTTTTGGTAACCTATTTCCACCCTCAAATTCCACTGCCCCTGTCACATTTTTCAACGCATTTCAACCGTACACCGTAAAAACATTCCTCTTAATCAGGACAAAAAACATAGTTGTTTTTTTTTTTAGCTGAAAAAATTTCCTTTTTTTTCCCTGTAATACAATTTCTCAATTCAACATGTTGTTACTTCAACATTTCTCTACTGATTTGAAAAATTTCAACACCGACCATTTCAACTCATTTAGACCATTTAATTTCTTTTTAGAATTTTCAAAAAAATTCCTGCTTTTCCCGAAATTCCCAATTATTAAAAAAAAATTGGACATTCTTCAACGTTCCACAATCCCCCCATTTTTCATCTAATTCAAACTTTTCCAACTTCAAAATATTCAGCCTATTCAGGAATTGTGTGCTCTTCTTTAACAATTCTAAAAATATTTTCCCGGATTTCCCTTAAACGCATTCAAATCATTCCACCTTTAATACAGACTTATTCTGGACATTCAAAGTACCATTTTTTCACATTTAACACATTTCCATGAATGTCCGTTGTTTGGTAAGCTATTTCCACCCTTAAGTTCCACTACTCCTTTCACATTTTTCAACCCATTTCAACCGTTCTACTGTCAAAACACTCATACTCAGGACAAAAACAAAGTTGGTTAAGGAACCAGAAAAATTCCCGGTTTTCCTGAAATTCCAGGAATTTCTCAATTAAAAACTGTTACTAATTCAACATTTCTTGACTGATTTAAACAATTCCAACACCAACACATTCAGCTCATTTAGGACATTCATGCTCCTAATCTTTTTTTTTTTTTTTTTTTTTTTTTTTTAAATGCCAGTTTCCCAAAAATTCCCAAATTTCCAGGAAGTTTCCATTGAAATGAATGCAACATTTTTTAAGTTGCACAATCCCCACATTTTTTAACCTATTCAAACTGTTCTAACATCAACATATTCCACTCATCCTGGACATTCAAACTGACACTTTCCCAAGTTCCAAATCCAATTCCGGTTTCCCTGGAAATTTTAAACTCTTCAACGTTCAAACCATTCCATTATTCAAACCATTTCAGCGTTTAAACGATTTCAACATTTAAACCATTTTTGCATTCATCCTACGGTCCATTAGCATTTCAGTTCAGCGTCAGCTTTTCAACATTCAAACTATTCCAACATTTCCTCATCTGGTTCTCTATAAAAATGTGTTTTGAGTTCAAATTTTTGGGTGTCTATAACTAATATGATTTACTTCATTTGTTTTAGGAAAAAAATGTCAAATTTTTTGGATTACTAAAAGCGAGGTAGTAGTACTGTAATACTATGCTGTACTTTTTGAGTGAGTGACCAACAGAAAACAACCTGTGTTCCGACGTTGTATTACAAGTATTTAATACGAGACACGGAGTTAAACGCTAATATATGTTCAGTAAAGTACATTTTTTCACTACCCTCTCCTTGGCCGCCATGCTTTAATGGATCATGGCGATTTATGAATCATTTATCAGTGATGGCGTGCAGATGATGTGAGTTTGCTCGGCTCATGCATAATGAAGGGCGGCGCAACGATTCCCAGGGCGCCGGATGCAACCGCCGGGCCCCTGCTTTGACCTCGCGGTAACTTGACTATACCTCGAGTCAGGCGTCGTCTGTTAGCCCCGCCCCCATCGAGTGTGACATCATAGCGTGGAAGTTTGCGTTACTCTGTCCAATCAACACACTGCATGGTGTGGGGTCCCGCCCCTTTAACAGCTCAATTACCGTTTTGTGAAATTGACTTCACTTATCAGTGCAAATATCCAAATAACACTGCCACTCGTTTGTGCTACATTTGTGCCGTTAAGGTTTTTAAGTGGATGAGTTAGAACATTTTTAAATAAATATATACATATTTTTTTAATTTAAAGTTAAAGTGCCAATGATTGTCACACACACACTAGTTGCGGTTAAATTTGTCCTCTGCATTTGACCCATCCCCTTGTTCACCCCCTGGTAGGTGAGGGGAGCAGTAAGCAGCAGCGGTGGCTGCGCCCGGGAATCATTTTGGCGATTTAACCCCCAATTCCAACCCTTGATACTGAGTGCCAAGCAGGGATGTAATGGGTCCCATTTTTATAGTCTTTGGTCTCACTCGGCCGGGGCTTGAACTCATGACCTACTGATCTCAGGGCGGACACTGTAACCACAAGTCCACTGAGCAGGTGAAAGAATTTAATAACTTAAAAACCGTAACGGCAAGACGGAAAAATTTTACAGCACAAACGAAGGGCAGGGTTATTTTAATATTTGCCCTAACAAGGGAAATAAGGCTAATAAAGAGTTTTTGGTACCACAACGTTAAACAATGTGTGTTTTGCTGCCTTTTGCTACATTTGACAAAGGAAACATCATGCAGACAGGCCACGTCCCACCCCTATCCCGGCACAAGTCCGAGAATCCACAAACTCAAAAGGATCGATGCAATAAAAAAAAAAACCATCAGCACTTTGCCTGAGGAGTTCCTTCAGTACACTGCTTATTGATGTGTGTGTGTGTGTGTGTGTGTGTGTGTGTGTGTGTGTGTGTTCATTAAGTATGTAATCATTGGGGTTTGCCGTTAGTCTTTAAGATAACTCAAAGTTGTGTGTGGATTTTCATGAAACTTTCCAGAAATATCAGGAGTGGGACAAGGTGGCAGATCTCAGACAATAATGGAGGTGCACCTGCTGGATTTGGAGGTCCGGCGCTGGTGGGCTGAGGCCGGTTGGATGTACTGCCAAATTGTCTGAAATGTCTTTGGAGACGGCTCATGGTAGAGAAATGAGCGTTCGATTCACGGGCAACACCTCTGGTGGACATCTGTGGCATTGTGCTGTGTGATAAAACCGCACGTTTCAGAGTGGCCTTTTATTGTGGGCAGCCTAAGGCACACCTGTGCAATAATCATGCTGTTTAATCAGCATCTAGGTATGCCACACCTGTAAGGTGGGATGGATTATGTTGGCAAAGACGAAATGCTCACTTACACAGATTTGTGAATGATATTTGAGAGCAATAGATATTTTGTGTGTATAGTCAAAAGTTTTAAATATTGCTGCGTTTGTATTGTTGTTCAGTGTACATCAACAATATGATTTCCTGTGGACGGGACTCTCGCTGCTGTCTTGGATCCGCTTTGTACTGAACTCTCGCGGCTGTGTTGGAGCCACTATGGATTGAACTTTCACAGTGTCATGTTAGACCCGCTCGACATCCATTGCTTTCGGTCCCCTAGAGGAGGGGGGTTGCCCACATTTGAGGTCCTCTCCAAGGTTTCTCATAGTCATCATTGTCACTGGCGTCCCATTGGGTGTGAGTTTTCCTTGCCCTTATGTGGGTTCTTCCGAGGATGTCGTAGTCGTAGTGGTTTGTACAGTCCTTTGAGACATTTGTGATTTAGGGCTATATAAATAAAGATTGATTGATTTACCTGAGTGGCTAGACAGGACAAACTGGGGAAAAAAAATACTTACTCGATTTTTGAATCGATTAAGAATCGTTACAAATATTAATAATCTGAAAATCTTTTTTTTACACCCCTGGCATCCATCCCTAATTGTTACTTTTAAAACTGAAATTAATAATTAATTATTTGGATTGTAAAAAAACTTAGTTCTGTTTTTTCGATTAATTGTTTCAAATGTAAGAAAGAAAAAAACGATCAAATCCGCATCGCATGGAGTCCCTGGAACTTTAAATATGTGGACATAGTTTCCACACCGGTGGCCGCAATAGATTGCGCACGTGTTAAAAATATCATATCAATGTTGATGATGTGCATTTATTCAAAATAATTACGGTGTATGGAAAGCAGAAAGTTGTTTAAATTCAACTTTTCTTACAATCTGAATCCTTAATAATCAAACAAATTAATCAATAAAATAATAACTGCAAGGTTACAAGCTTCAACTTTGGTGTGTGCGTGCATGCTAGTGTTCCCGCCTCCACCCACAGAGACATAGACTCTGTTTACGTCATTCCGATATAGATAGCTCAAAAAGTTCTTGGATGATTTGAATCTAACTTTCAGGAAATGTCGGGGACGGGTTGTGGAATAAGTGCTTAGATTCGGGAGCTGACCCTGATCGCCATCTGGATTCAGACGAGGACTTTTCTAGTTGCTTCTGTCATTTGCATTCAATAATATTCGGTATGTTAGCGATGCGCTACGGCGAGTTAGCATGTATGTAGCTGTGCCAGATAGCGCCGCACTGGCTCGACGGAGAGAAATGAGAATCCTTTCTCGAACTTACGCAGGATTTTGAAAATCAAAAGTGAAGATTTGACGGAGAGGCTGAAAGAGGGTGGAGCCAGCAGCTGTTTGATGGGCTTTGCATTTTTTAACATGGGCTCGTTCCTCCCAGCACGCTGCTTTAATACTCTTGATGTCGTGGAGGCAGCAGAGGTGTGGCGTGTGCAATAAAAGTATTGGGACAGGTCTTCCTTTCCTCACTCGTCCTTTTGTCGGTGCAACATTTCACTTTGAAGACTTCTGCATCCCCACAGATCTGTACACGTGGCGACCTACGGATGAGGTCGTCGTCAGTCGTTTAATCCGCCCGCCTTCAACAAAATGTCAGCTCGTGTGCTTTTTGAGCGTACGTCAGGCGAGGTTTCTCGTCTCTTGAAGGGTTTTGTGAGCTTTCTTCCCTTGTTTGAGAAACACTGCCTAGTGAACAGGGATTTCAAATAAGGATTTGATTCAATAAGCAGGCCTCTTACAAAATATCAACATTTTTATGCCACCTGATTTTAACAGGAAACAGCAACCATAGAAGAAACACTGATATTGAAACATTTTTGAGTTAAGAATATATGAAATAAATAAATAAAATAGATGAATAAATAAATACAATAAATACAAAATAAATACAATAAAAAGAAATAAATTACTTAGATTTATATAGTGCCTTTCTATTAAATCAGTGGTCCCCAAACTACGGCCTGCCAGCGTCCAAAATCCGGCCCGCAAGAAGACCCAAGTTTAAAAAAAAGAAAAAAAAAAGTTATTTAAAAAAAAAAAAATTCTTATCCTTTTCAAATCTGTCCTTTCTAATCCCTTGTCTACCCCTTGTTCCTCTCTGCGTCTCCTAGCCCTACAGGCAAATCATATTGTCTAAAAATGAATTTTCCCATCGATAACTTGACATCATCGCGCTCGGAATATATATATATTTATATATATATATATATATATATATATATATATATATATATATACACACACACACACAAACACCGTTTCCATACGAGTTGGTAAATTGTGTTGGATGTAAATATAAACGGAATACAATTATTTGCAAATCCTTTTCAACCCATATTCTATTGAATGCACTACAAAGACAAGCTATTTGATGTTCGAACTCATAAAAAATTGTTGTTTTTGCAAATCATTATTAACTTTAGAATTTCATGGCTGCAACACGTGCCAAAGTAGTTGGGAAAGGGCATGTTCACCACTGTTACATCACCTTTTCTTTTAACAACACTCAATAAACGTTTGGGAACTGAGGAAACTAATTGTTGAAGCTTTGAAAGTGGAATTGTTTACCATTCTGGTTTTATGTAGACCTTCAGTCGTTCAACAGTCCGGGGTCTCCGCTGTCGTATTTTACGCTTCATAATGCGCCACACATTTTCGATGGGAGACAGGTCTGGACTGCAGGCGGGCCGGGAAAGTACCCACACTCTTTTTTTACGAAGCCACGCTGTTTTAACACGTGCTGAATGTGGCTTGGCATTGTCTTTCTGAAATAAACCAGGGGGGTCCATGAAAAAGACGGTGCTTAGATGGCAGCATATGTTGTTCCAAAACCTGTATGTACCTTTCAGCATTAATGGTGCCTTCACAGATGTGTAAGTTACCCATGCCTTGGGCACTAATGCACCCCATACCATCACAAATGCAGACTTTTGAACTTTGCGTCGATAACAGTCTGGATGGTTCGCTTCCCCTTTGGTCCGGATGACACGATGTCGAATATTTCATAAAACAATTTGAAATGCGGACTCGTCGGACCACAGGACACTTTTCCTCTTGGCGTCAGTCCATCTTAGATGATCTCAGGCCCAGAGAAGCTGGCGGCGTTTCTGGATGTTGTTGATAAATGGCTTTCGCTTTGCAAAGTAGAGCTTTAAAGGCCGGCCCACTACTACCGACCACGCAGTCTGATAGTTTATACATCAATGATGAAATATTAACGTTGCAACACATGCCAATACGGCCTTTTTAGTTTACTAAATTGGAATTTTTTATTTCCCGCGAGTTTCTTGTTGAAAACGTCGTGGAATGATGACGCGTGCGCGTGACGTCACTGACTGTCAGGAAATATTAGCAGCTGCACCGCTCGCGGCTAAAAGATGTCTGCTTTAACCGCATAACTACACAGTATTTTGGACATCTGTGTTGATGAATTTGTTACAATTCGTTCATTTAATAATGGAGACTATAAAGAACAATGCTGTTGGTGGAAAGCGGTGGATTGCAGCTGTCTTTAGCACCGAGACACAGCTGATGTTTCTTTGTTTTTTGTAATGCAAAGCGGTCAAGCGAACATGTTTTCTCTACGTCAACCAACATATTTTTGGATGGGCAAATTGTGATTTATATCTTACCGGAAAAATCATTGGATTATTCGTCGTCCTGCAGCAGCGGCCGCTGTGAGCTTGGCTCCTCGGCTTCTCTCTGAGACACTTCGTGTTCACCGCAGCCATCTGACCTCGAGGTATGTCTTTACAATCTTTTACAATCTTTAAAATCTCACTAAAACACTATTAAAACAATAAGCAGATAAGGGATCTTCCAGAATTATCCCAGTAAATGTGTCTAATTACATCTGAAATGCTCACACTGCCGCCGACTGGAGCAGTCGCTTTTTTTTTCTTTTTTTTTTCTAGTCCTTCACTATCAATATCCTAATTCACAAATCTTTCATCCTCGCTCAAATTAATGGGGAAATTGTCGCTTTCTCGGTCTAAATTGCTCTTACTGCTGGTGGCTCCCATTAAAAACAATGTGAATATGTGTGGAGCTGTCACGCCAAATTTCTTCCCCCCTACAAAAACCTTCCCCCCCATTTACTTCCGGGGTCATGATTAATACAGACGTTTTGTTAACGCTATATTATAAAAAATATAACGCGATATTATAAAAATACAGACGTTTTGTTAACGCTATATTATAAAAAAAATTAAAAAAGAATTTACAAACACAAGCTATAGGATGACGCATTTACTTCCGGGGTCACGTTTCCTCTTATGTCCTCCCATAGCTTGTGTTTGTAAATAGTTTTTAAATTTTTTTTATAATATAGTGTTAACAAAACGTCTGTATTTTTATAATATTGCGTTATATTTTTGTAATATAGCGTTAACAAAACGTCTGTATTAATCATGACCCCGGAAGTAAATGGGGGGGGGGGGGGGGTGTAGGGAGAAGAAATTTGGCGTGACAGATCCCTGCAACTCGTGACTACACGCGCAAATACTTCTGGTAAAGGCAGGGCTTTTCTATTAGTGACCAAAAGTTGCAAACTTTATTGTCAATGTTGTCTACTAAATCCTTTCAGCAAAAATATGGCAATATTGCGAAATGATCAAGTATGACACATAGAATGGACCTGCTATTCCTGTTTAAATAAGAAAATCTCATTTCAGTAGGCCTTTAAATGATAAATGGGTTGTACTTGTATAGCGCTTTTCTACCTTCAAGGTACTCAAAGCGCTTTTAAGTTGCACTTACAGATGTAGCGACAAACTGTATTTAGTGACATTGGTTTTCTGAAGTGTTTCTGAGCCCATGTGGTGCTATCCTTTTACACACTGTCGGTTTTTGATACAGTGCCGTCTGAGGGATCGAAGGTCACGGTAATTCAATGTTGGTTTCCGTGGAGGGATTTCTCCAGATTTTCTGAACCTTTTGATGTTATTATTGGCATTGTGCAGCCCTTTTGAGGCACTTTGTAATTTAGGGCTATAGAAATAAACGATTGATTGATTCTCCCCGTGAATGCGTGGGTTCCCTCCGGGTACTCCGGCTTCATCCCACTTCCAAAGACATGCACCTGGGGATAGGTTGATTGGCAACACTAAATTGGCCCTAGTGTGTGAATGTGAGTGTGAATGTTGTCTGTTTGCCCTAGGATGAGGTGGCGACTTGTAGAGGGTGTACACCGCCTTCCGCCCGATTGTAGCTGAGATAGCCACCAGCGCCCCCCCGCGATCCCAAAGGGAATAAGCGGTATAAAATGGATGGATGGATGATTGATTGATTGATTGATTATGGACCGTAGATGTTGAAATCCCTAAATTTCTTGCAATTGCTCTTTGAGAAACGCTGTTCTTAAAGCTGTTTGACTATTCTTAAAGTTGTTTGACTATTTGCTCAGGCAGTTGTGGACAAAGGGGTTTACCTCGCCCCATCCTTTCTTGTGAAAGACTGAGCATTTTTTGGGAAGCTGTTTTTATACCCAATCATGGCACCTACCTGTTCCCAATTAGCCTGCACACCTGTGGGATGTTCCAAATAAGTGTTTGATGAGCATTCCTCAACTTTATCAGTATTTAGTGCCACCTTTCCCAACTTCTTCGTCAGGTGTTGCTGGCATCAAATTCTAAAGTTAATGATTATTTGCACAAAAAAAATGTTTATCAGTTTTAACATCAAATATGTTGTCTTTGTAGCATACAGTATTCAACTGAATATGGGTTGAAAATGATTAGCAAATCATTGTATTCCGTTTATATTTACATCCAACACAATTTTCCAACTCATACGGAAATGGGGTTTGTATATACACACATATATGTGTGTGTGCGTGTGTAAGTTAAAGTACAAATGATTGTCACACACACTAGGTGTGGTGAAA
>NC_084618.1:25575068-25795068 GCF_033978795.1 Nerophis ophidion | reverse complement strand
GGCTAAGCCAAAAAATTGTTGCCATGGAGACCTGTTGGCACAAACACAAACGGAATTGTCTGCAAACAGAAAGAGGCGGGACATCACACAGTGCGTGTCAACATTTGGCATTTGTTCACTGATTAGAAGAAATAATACCAAATGAGAGAAGCACAATGCAGAAAGACATGACAATCAGCAAATAATGAAACATTTGTTTCAAACCTTTGCAATGTTTGCACATGTTGATTGTAATGGCTGCTTAATAAACATAAGACCATTGTTTTGTTTAACATGCGTTTTAGCCATTTGTAGTGCTCTAATCATGTAGAACAGGGGTGTCCAAAGTGTAGCCCGGGGGCCATATGTGGCCTACAGCTATTTTATTAATGGCCCACGGCATATTCGAAAATGCTATCAAAAAAGAATTTAAAAAAAAACAGATAAAAAGTTGCGATGTTGAATTTAATAACACAAAGCTGCCATGCAGGCTCGTTTTTCTTTGAAGCTGCCATTGCTCAAATAATATTAATGAATCCAATGTTACAAATTATTAACCCAATCGAAGACTCCAATCACATGTTATGATTTGAAATATTTTTTGGGGGAAAATATTGAACATTTTGTTCCTCCATAGACAGTCTTTTCATTGAAAAAAGGGCATAAAACAAACGGTAATAAAAAAAATGATACTTGACAAATGGATCTGAAGTTGATTTAGGGATTTACTGTAAGGGTTAAAAGCAACAAAAAAAAGTACAACTTATTTGAACACTAATGAGTGGGGACTTTTTGGATCCCCAATGATTTTAGTGTTAAAAAAAAAATAACAACCTGTCATTGCTCAAAAAATAATAATGAATTGAAGTCGATGTTCTTATGAATTATTATAATAATTGTATAATTGTAATAGTTATATTATAATTGCCACAGAAAACAAGGATTTGAAAAAGAGGTCATAAAACATAATTATGTTGTAATTATATCAATTGACCTGAAGTTGATCTACAGATTTAAATAATAAAAAATACTCACGTGATTTTTTAAATTTTTTTAATGGTTTTTGTTTTTATGATTGAGACCCTTCTGGGTCCCTGGGACCAAATTTGAGGAGAGCCCTAATGGTAAGAAAAAGTCTATATATTTTTGGATTATAGAAAATGGAAAATATCAAAATGTAGCCCGCATTCTTTGATTTTTCAGTGTGCGGCCCTTTGTGGAAAATATTTGGACCCCCTGCTCTAGATAATAGTTAATGCAGAATGCACCGTGCTGCCACTATCACCTTGCTATGCCCCGCCCTCTGATGCCAACAATGTGTTTTGGCTGTCATGTGGTTCTTAATGAGTCATCGGGCCTAATAATCAATGTCATAAATAGTGCCGAATGCAGATTTTAAACATTTAGGTCTTGTTTGTCAGTCGCTAACTTGCTAGGAGCTAATGCGAGCTCGCGAAATCCTCTTGGGAGTAAGCATATCTTCCGCTCCTAGCCAAAGTAGCTAACTGACGGAATGCAGATTTTAAACATAGAGAGGTCTTATCTGGTTTGTCAGTCGCCAACTCGCTTGATGTAATGCTAGCTCATGAAATCCTCTTGCTCGCAAGCATATCTTCTGTTGCTAGCTTAAGTAGCTAACTGACGGAATGCAGATGTCAAACATAATTCGGTCTGGTTTGTCAGCTGCTAACTTGCTAGATGCTAACACGAGCTTGTGAAATCCTCTTGCAAGTATGCATATCTTCTGCTTTTAGCCAAAGTAGTTAACTGATGGAATGTAGATTTTAAACAAAGCTAGGTCTTATCTTGTCTGTCAGTCGCTAACTTGCTAGACGCTAATGCTTGCTCGCAAAATCCTCTTGCGAGCAAGCATATCTTCTGCTCTTAGCCAAAGTAGCTAACTGACAGAATGTAGTTTTTAAACATGGCTAAGTCTTATCTTACTTGTTAATCGCTAACTTGCTAGACGCTAATGCTAGCTCGCGAAATCCTCTTGCGAGCAAGCTTGTCTTCTGCTGCTAGCCAAAGTAGCTAAATGACAGAATTCTGATTTTAAACATAGTTAGGTCTTGTCAGTCGCTAGCTCGCAAAATCCTCTTCCTAGCAAGCATATCATCTGCTCCTTTTGCTTCCTTTTCTCTTACATTTTTAGTCATCCATGCATCCGTTTTTTTTTTGTGCCATTTATCTGGGTGGTGAGGGGCATCGGTCTCAGTCGTGAAGCCCAAAGGCATCTTTGTTATCTCGATCCAAAAAGTGCCCCAGAAGAATCTCCTGGAGAACCTGTATTATTTTTAGCCAATGGCATGAGTCTGCGCATGAAGGAGCTGCAGCGCGGTGGAGGCTCGTTAAGCGAGCTGCATGCCAAAGCCCAATTCTGTTTGAAGCGCCTTTCATCTGGTTTGTGCCGGCGATGAAAGAAGGCGTTGTCATACGTGAACGATATATAGAACACGGCTTGTTATGGTGCCTTCAAACTTGACATTTGCCGTCCATTTCAAAACAGGATGGACTAAATTTGCGCCACGAGTACAGTTCGTTTTGGGGCCCCGAGAACAACAGACTCTAGTCCTTGACTCCTGAGAAAGACTGGTGTAGAGAATTTTTCCTATCATTACCAATCCTTATGTAAGACAAGAACATATGTTTTTATTCTTTGTTTATGCATCCTAAGTTATAAAACACGGCAAGTACGAGGTGGCTAACAACGCCGCTAATGAGACACACTTTTCCCGCCCATAACGACCTCCTAAGAACATCCAAAAACCACCAGCAGTACTCCATTTATATGACCTGAATATTAACCATGGATGAAGTGCTGGCTGTTCGGAGTCGGGACCCGGGGTTGGACCGCTCGCCTGTGCATCGGTTGTGGACAACTCTGCGCTGCTGACTCGTCTCCGCTTGGGATGGTCTCCTGCTGGCCCCACTATGGACTGGACTCTCACTATTATGTTAGATCCACTATGGACTAGACTTTCGCAAAAATATGTTAGACCCATTCGACGTCCGTTGCATCCGGTCTCCCCTAGAGGAGGGTTGGGGGGGTCCCCACATCTGCGGTCCTCTGCAAGGTTACTCATAGTCATTCACATTGACGTCCCACTGGGTTATGAGTTTTTCCTTAGCCTTTTGTGGGCTCTGAACCGAGGATGTCGTCGTGGCTTGTCCAGCCCTTTGAGAATCCTGTGATTTAGGGCTATATGAATAAACATTGATTGATTGATTGTCTAT
This sequence comes from Nerophis ophidion, assembly GCF_033978795.1. Lineage (NCBI taxonomy): Eukaryota > Metazoa > Chordata > Actinopteri > Syngnathiformes > Syngnathidae > Nerophis > Nerophis ophidion. The sequence goes on along the minus strand of NC_084618.1, from coordinate 25,791,855 downwards.
GTTGTCCGGGGGCATAAAGCCCCTGGTAGGGTCTCCCAAGGCAAACAGGTTCTAGGTGAGGGATCAGACAAAGAGCAGCTCGAAGACCTTTATGAAGAAGAAACATCATGGACCCAGATTTCCCTCGCCCGGACGCGGGTCACCGGGGCCCCCCTCTGGAGCCAGGCCCGGAGGTGGGGCACGATGGCGAGCGCCTGGTGGCCGGGCCTGTTCCCATGGGGCCCGGCCGGGCACAGCCCGAAGAGGCAACGTGGGTCCCCCCTCCAATGGGCTCACCACCCATAGCAGGGGCCATAGAGGTCGGGTGCATTGTGAGCTGGGCGACAGCCGAAGGCAGGGCACTTGGCGGTCCGATCCTCGGCTACAGAAGCTAGCTCTTGGGACATGGAACGTCACGTCACTGGGGGGGAAAGAGCCTGAGCTAGTGCGCGAAGTCGAGAAATTCCGGCTGGATATAGTCGGACTCACTTCGACGCACAGCAAGGGCTCTGGAACCACTTCTCTCGAGAGGGATTGGACCCTCTTCCACTCTGGCGTTGCCGGAAGTGAGAGGCGACGGGCTGGGGTGGCAATTCTTGTTTCCCCCCGGCTCAAAGCCTGTACGTTGGAGTTCAACCCGGTGGACGAAAGGGTAGCCTCCCTCCGCCTTCGGGTGGGGGGACGGGTCCTGACTGTTGTTTGTGCTTATGCACCAAACAGCAGTTCAGAGTACCCACCCTTTTTGGGAACGCTCGAGGGAGTACTGGAAAGTGCTCCCCCGGGTGATTCCCTTGTCCTACTGGGAGACTTCAACGCTCACGTTGGCAACGACAGTGAAACCTGGAGAGGCGTGATTGGGAAGAATGGCCGCCCGGATCTGAACCCGAGTGGTGTTTTGTTATTGGACTTTTGTGCTCGTCACAGTTTGTCCATAACAAACACCATGTTCAAACATAAGGGTGTCCATATGTGCACTTGGCACCAGGACACCCTAGGCCGCAGTTCCATGATCGACTTTGTAGTTGTGTCATCGGATTTGCGGCCTCATGTTATGGACACTCGGGTGAAGAGAGGGGCGGAGCTTTCTACCGATCACCACCTGGTGGTGAGTTGGCTGCGATGGTGGGGGAGGATGCCGGACAGACCTGGGAGGCCCAAACGCATTGTGAGGGTCTGCTGGGAACGTCTGGCAGAGTCTCCTGTCAGACAAAGTTTCAATTCCCACCTCCGGAAGAACTTTGAACATGTCACGAGGGAGGTGCTGGACATTGAGTCCGAGTGGACCATGTTCCGCACCTCTATTGTCGAGGCGGCAGATCGGAGCTGTGGCCGCAAGGTAGTTGGTGCCTGTCGGGGCGGCAATCCTAAAACCCCTTGGTGGACACCAGCGGTGAGGGATGCCGTCAAGCTGAAGAAGGAGTCCTATCGGGTCCTTTTGGCTCATAGGACTCCGGAGGCAGTGGACAGGTACCGACAGGCCAAGCGGTGTGCAGCTTCAGCGGTCGCGGAGGCAAAAACTCGGACATGGGAAGAGTTCGGGGAAGCCATGGAAAACGACTTCCGGATGGCTTCGAAGCGATTCTGGACCACCGTCCGCCGCCTCAGGAAGGGGAAGCAGTGCACTATCAACACCGTGTATGGTGCGGATGGTGTTCTGCTGACCTCGACTGCGGATGTTGTGGATAGGTGGAAGGAATACTTCGAAGACCTCCTCAATCCCACCAACACGTCTTCCTATGAGGAAGCAGTGCCTGGGGAATCTGTGGTGGTCTCTCCTATTTCTGGGGCTGAGGTCGTTGAGGTAGTTAAAAAGCTCCTCGGTGGCAAGGCCCCAGGGGTGGACGAGATCCGCCCGGAGTTCCTTAAGGCTCTGGATGCTGTGGGGCTGTCTTGGTTGACAAGACTTTGCAGCATCGCGTGGACATCGGGGGCGGTACCTCTGGATTGGCAGACCGGGGTGGTGGTTCCTCTCTTTAAGAAGGGGGACCGGAGGGTGTGTTCCAACTATCGTGGGATCACACTCCTCAGCCTTCCCGGTAAGGTTTATTCAGGTGTACTGGAGAGGAGGCTACGTCGGATAGTCGAACCTCGGATTCAGGAGGAACAGTGTGGTTTTCGTCCTGGTCGTGGAACTGTGGACCAGGTCTATACTCTCGGCAGGGTTCTTGAGGGTGCATGGGAGTTTGCCCAACCAGTCTACATGTGCTTTGTGGACTTGGAGAAGGCATTCGACCGTGTCCCTCGGGAAGTCCTGTGGGGAGTGCTCAGAGAGTATGGGGTATCGGACTGTCTTATTGTGGCGGTCCGTTCCCTGTACGATCAGTGCCAGAGCTTGGTCCGCATTGCCGGCAGTAAGTCGAACACATTTCCAGTGAGGGTTGGACTCCGCCAAGGCTGTCCTTTGTCACCGATTCTGTTCATAACTTTTATGGACAGAATTTCTAGGCGCAGTCAAGGCGTTGAGGGGTTCCGGTTTGGTAACCGCAGGATTAGGTCTCTGCTTTTTGCAGATGATGTGGTCCTGATGGCTTCATCTGACCGGGATCTTCAGCTCTCGCTGGATCGTTTCGCAGCTGAGTGTGAAGCGACCGGAATGAGAATCAGCACCTCCAAGTCCGAGTCCATGGTTCTCGCCCGGAAAAGGGTGGAGTGCCATCTCCGGGTTGGGGAGGAGACCCTGCCCCAAGTGGAGGAGTTCAAGTACCTAGGAGTCTTGTTCACGAGTGAGGGAAGAGTGGATCGTGAGATCGACAGGCGGATCGGTGCGGCGTCTTCAGTGATGCGGACGTTGTACCGGTCCGTTGTGGTGAAGAAGGAGCTGAGCCGGAAGGTAAAGCTCTCAATTTACCGGTCGATCTACGTTCCCATCCTCACCTATGGTCATGAGCTTTGGGTCATGACCGAAAGGATAAGATCACGGGTACAAGCGGCCGAAATGAGTTTCCTCCGCCGTGTGGCGGGGCTCTCCCTTAGAGATAGGGTGAGAAGCTCTGCCATCCGGGAGGAACTCAAAGTAAAGCCGCTGCTCCTTCACATCGAGAGGAGCCAGATGAGGTGGTTCGGGCATCTGGTCAGGATGCCACCCGAACGCCTCCCTAGGGAGGTGTTTAGGGCACGTCCAACCGGTAGGAGGCCACGGGCAAGACCCAGGACACGTTGGGAAGACTATGTCTCCCGGCTGGCCTGGGAACGCCTCGGGATCCCCCGGGAAGAGCTAGACGAAGTGGCTGGGGAGAGGGAAGTCTGGGTTTCCCTGCTTAGGCTGTTGCCCCCGCGACCCGACCTCGGATAAGCGGAAGATGATGGATGGATGATGGATGGATGGATGGATGATTGATTGATTGATTGATTGATTGATTGAACCAAGTATTAGCGATATTGTTGTTATAGTGGCTAACGCAGACAAAGTATTTGTAGAGGCGCAGTGATCACAGAGAGCTAACTAGCTTTAGCTGCTATACAGAGCTGCTGCATTGCCTCTGAGTTGGTGAAATATAATTATAGATTATAAATCATGCATCTCACCTGGAAAGTAGAAGGCTGTGGACATAAACCTATACCCGGAGATGTCAGGAATGGCCGTCTTAGTGGAGGTTGTGATCTCAAAAAAGTAGAAAACTGTATGTTAAGGGTAGAGTGCAATAAGGACATGCACAAAACAGGCACAAGGAAACATAGCTTAGGATAGCTAACAAGAACTGCAAAGACAAGAAGCCAAAAAATCCTACTATCTATCAATCAAAGTTTACTTATATAGCCCTTAATCACAAGTCTCTCAAAGGGCTGCACCAGCCACAACAATATCCTGGGCTCAGATCCCACATCAGGGCAAGAAAAAAAACTCAACCCGAAGGGGACAACGACAAACTTTGGAAGGGACTGCAGATTTAGGTTGCAGGGTTGTAACCCAAATCTATTGCAACAACGCATCATCAGTAGGGTAAAACTAACCTGTTTCACGACGGTCTAAACCCAGCTCACGTTCCCCATTAGTGGTTGAACAATCCAACACTTTGTAAATTCTTCTACACAATTATAGGAAGATCAACATCATCAGATGTCTCCAAAACCAAAAAAACCCCAGAAAAGGTCCAAAGTCACGGGAGAGCGGAGGGGGAACTCGGCAGAGGGTCGCCGGGTCAAGTGTCCCCAAATCCACTGAGGACGAGTCAGGTGGCGGCGGCGAGTGGAATGCTGCTGCAGCAGGCGAGGCCGACCACGGAATAGCCACATCCGTGGTTGTCGAAGGCAGCCGCTAGTGTCACCAGAACCACAGCAGCCTAAGAGTTCCACGCCGAAGTCCTGGGTGTCGCGGCTGTTGGCGCAAAAAGCGTCCATGCACTGGAATTCCTATAGCACAGGGAGCAAACAGAATAGCTAACAAGGAACACTAAAACGGGACTTGGCACAAGAAAAACCATAGGGAACCAACGTGACAGTTGCATTAAGCAAACAAAAGCACCAGGATGAGTGAGGCGAAAAGGCATGACTAAATAGATCTCTTATTGCCCGGTAGCAGGTGAGCATGCCAAACACTAATCAGAGGCAGGTAAAAACAATAAATAACCGTGGCAACCAAGGAGACACAAAACAGGGGTGCTGAAAAAGAACTAAGCCAACAAGAGACATAAAACGTAAACAATCTATGATCCGGGCAACGGATCATAACACTTCCACTCCTTTTAAGGGGATGAGGAATATGTGCACTCACGTAGCTAGGAGATGCCTCAGTCCGACTCATCGGAAGAGCTGGAGGGAGGCCATCTCTTGGGTCCATTTCTTAGTCCGATCGTACTGTCACGGTTGTGGATGTGGAGGCTTGGTGAGGTGGACCCAACAACTTTCATACCACGTACACACAAAGACAAGATAGCAACAGAGAACTAAATACACTGACTAACCTGACAACTAAATACACCCAGACTAAACACAATTGGAGGAAGAGGGTGGGTTGGAGGAAAGCAGTGCCAGGGCAAGACACAGGTGCAACCAACAACACTAACAAGCACATTGGGAACACAATTCGACTAAAACATAGAACAAAAACATGACTTGGGCAACGAATCAGGACATTTTGGATGTTTTTAGCACGCTTTATAGGCGGAACAGAGCAACTCATTTGCTCCATTGTTATATCCATCCATCCATCTGGTCGCGGGGACAACAATTCCAGCAGAGACCCCCAGACTTCCCTCCCCTGAGCAACATTAGCAACTTCCTTCTGCGGGATCCCGAAACGTTCCTAGACCAGAGAAGAGATGTAAATCCCCCTCCATCTGGTCCGTGGTCTGCCATGGGGTCTCCTCCCAGTGGGACGTGCAACGAGGACCTCCCGAGGGAGACGCTGGTGAGGCATCTGCACGAGATGCCCAAATGACCTAAGCTGGCTCCTTTCCAAGCAAAGAAGCAGCGGCTCTACTCTAAGTCTCATTCAGGTGACTGAACTTCTCACCCGATCTCTAAGGGAGATGCCAGCCACCCTTCTTAGGAAACTTATTTCGGCCATTTGTATCCCGTAATCTTATTCTTTCGGTCATAAGCATTGTTAGATGCGAAAAACCTAGGAAAAATAATAAAACAAACCAAGCCATTACCCGGGCAACGAGTCATGACAGTACCCCTCCTTTAATGGATGGATTGCAGATGTCCCCAAAATGAAAATCTAGCAAGCGGGGGACATTCATGGATTGCAAAAACACAACAAATGTGTTCTTGGCTTACATAAGGATTGTGAATGGTCGATAAAATTCCAAAACGAGTGTGTGAGTAAACGAGGGAGATTCATTGTTAGTTTGCCAAAGTCGTCAGAAACGTCATGTCATTGCTAACCTTTTTACGTCTCTTATACAGTAGTGTCATCTCAATTTACACAATGTCGTAACTCAAAACGCTTGAATGTACATTTAACAAGATGCTTTTTAAAAAGAAAATCAATATTTTATGAAAAGCAAAACAATATAACTTCAGGGTTTCTCGGGAGATAAAAGACGTTGGGATATATTAAAGTAAGTTGAAGCACCAATGATTGTCACACCCACACTAGGTGTGATGAAATTTGTCCTCTGCATTTGACCCCTTCCCTTGTTCACCCCCTGGGAGGTGAGGGGAGCAGTGAGCAGCCACACCCGGGAATAATTTTTGGTGATTTAACACCCAATTTCAGCCCTTGATGCTGAGTGCCAGTCATGGAGGTAATGGGTCCCATTTTTATGGTCTTTGGTATGACTCGGCCGGGCATTTGAACTCGCAACCTACTGATCTCAGGGCGGACACATTCTAACCACTAGGCCACTGAGTAGGTACTAGGCCGCTGAGTATGGAGTATTAAAGGCCTACTGAAATGAGATTATTCTTATTTAAACGGGGATAGCAAGTCCATTCTATGTGTCATACTTGATCATTTCGAGATATTGCCATATTTTTGCTGAAAGGATTTAGTAGAGAACATCGACGATAAAGTTCGCAACTTTTGTTAGCTAATAAAAAAGCATTGCCTTTATCGGAAGTAGCAGACGATGTGCGCGTGACGTCACGGGTTGTAGGGCTCCTCACATCCTCACATTGTTTATAATGTGAGCCTCCAGCAGCAAGAGCTGAGAAAGCGACAATTTCCCCATTAATTTGAGCGAGGATGAAAGATTCGCGGATGAGGAAATTTAGAGTGAAGGACTAAAAAAAATATAAAATTATGAAAAAAAAAAAAAAAAAAAGGCGATTGCATTGGGAGCGATTCAGATATTTTTAGACACATTTACTGGGATAATTCTGGGAAATCTCTTATCTTTCTATTGTGTTGCTTGTGTTTTAGTGAGTTAAATAGTACCTGATAGTCGAAGGGGTGTGGCGACGCCAGTCTCTGAGGGAAGTCACGAAGCTGCAGCAGGACAGAAGCTCCGCTGATCTCCGGTAAGAGGCGACTTGTTACCACAATTTTCTCACTGAAAACTGCCGGTTGACATGTAGTCGGAATCCATGTTCGCTTGACCGCTTTGATCCATAGTAAAGTTTCACCTCCGGAATTTTAAACTTGGAAACACCATGTGTTTGTGTGGCTAAAGGCTAAAAGCTTCCCGCCTCCATCTTTGTGAAGTGAATTATATTTATATAGCGCTTTTCTCTAGTGACTCAAAGCGCTTTACATAGTGAAACCCAATATCTAAGTTACATTTAAACCAGTGTGGGTGCCACTGGGAGCAGGTGGGTAAAGTGTCTTGCCCAAGGACACAACGGCAGTGACTAGGATGGCGGAAGTGGGAATCGAACCTGCAACCCTCAAGTTGCTGACACGGCCGCTCTACCAACCGAGCTATACCGCCCCATCTTTCTACTTTGACTTCTCCATTATTAAATGAACAAATTGCAAAAGATTCAGCAACACAGATGTCCAAAATACTGTGTAATTGCGCGATGAAAAGGGACTACTTTCGCCGTAAGTGGTGCTGGGCTAACATGTCCCCTCCAACCAATAATGTCACAAACTCACGTCGTCATACGCGTCATCATTCCGTAGCCTTTTTTAACAGGAAACTCTGCGGGAAATTTTAAATTGTAATTTAGTAAACTAAAACGGCCGTATTGGCATGTGTTGCAATGTTAAAGGGGAACATTATCACAATTTCAGAAGGGTTAAAACCAATAAAAATAAGTTCCCAGTGACTTATTTTATTTTACCCATCACGCAATATCCCAAAAAAACTGCTTCAAAATGCCTGATTTTCACCATCGCTATATCCACCCGTCCATTTTCCTGTGACGTCACTGCGTGATGCCAATACAAACAAACATGGCGGATAGAACAGAAAGATATAGCGACATTAGCTAGGATTCAGACTCGGATTTCAGCGGTTTAAGCGATTCAACAGATTACGCATGTATTGAAACGGATGGTTGGAGTGTGGAGGCCGATAGCGAAAACGAAATTGAAGAAGAAACTGAAGCTATTGAGCCATATCATGACAGACAACGGCAACAAAGACGAATTCGGCGATCGCCTTCTAACCAATGATTGCATCTTTTGACAACTGGTGCAACTTGAATCCGTCGATTGGTATGTGTTTGTTTGGCATTAAATGTGGGTGGAGATAAAGGCTGGATGCAAATATAGCTACAAATGAGGCATAATTATGCAATATGTATGTACAGCTAGCTTAAATAGCATGTTAGCATCGATTAGCTTGCAGTCATGCCGTGCGCAAATATGTCTGATTAGCATATAAGCAATAACATCAACAAAACTCACCTTTGTGATTTCGTTGACTTTATCGTTGGAAATGCATCTGCTCTGAGTGTCGCAATATATGCACACACCTCTGTCGTAGCATCGCTATCGTCGGTAGCGATGCTACGACAGAACAGAACAAACGAGGGTCTTTCGCATCTTTTGACAACTGGTGCAACTTGAATCCGTCGATTGGTATGTGTTTGTTTGGCATTAAATGTGGGTGGAGGGAAAGGCTGGATGCAAATATAGCTACAAATGAGGCATAATGATACAATATGTACATACAGCTTGCCTAAATAGCATGTTAGCATCTATTAGCATGCCGTGGCCATTGATATGTCTGATTAGCACAGTCCACGTAAGTCAACTTGAATCCGTCCCTGTTCATGTTGTTACACCCGACAACACACCGACGAGGCATAATGTCTCCAAGGTATGGAAAACAGTTGAAAAAACGGAAAATAACAGAGCTGATTTGACTTGGTGTGAGTAATGTGTTTGAGAAAATGGCGGATTGCTTCCTGTTGTGACGTCATGGGTGAAATGTCAGCGAACAATTGAAAAGGCGTTTCAATCGCCAAATTCACCCTTTTAGAGTTCGGAAATCGGTTAAAAAAACCATATGGTCTCTTCTGCAACATCAAGGTATATATTGACGCTTACATAGGTCTGGTGATAATGTTCCCCTTTAATATTTCATCATTGATATACAAGATATCGGACTGCGTGGTCGGTAGTAGTGGATTTCGGTAGACCTTTAATCTCAAACACCATGCTAATTTGCTTGATTTCCTAGCGTGGTATCATGACAACCTGTAGCACCAGGGTCCCTGTCAGAGCATGAGGCCTTCTCCACCCGTCCTGCATACCAGTGAACTCTGCCGTCAGCGCTCATGCATTATTCCCTCAGAAATGAAGATGGCGCTATATACCTTCCGCCTGATGCTAGCTGCCGGCGGGCTATCGGCGCACATGAAAGTGTGATTGCCGCGCGGCGATGCCTGATGAATAACGCATGAGACGGCAGGAGTCTGTGTCAATTAAGGAACACTTAACCCCCGCTCGTGTAAGCCGGCAGTGAAAGAGCGGACAGGCTGTTTGGGGGGAGGTGGCCTAATGGGGGCCGTGTACACATTGCTACTGATAAGTCTTGGCTAATTGACTGCTTCCTCGGCAGCATGCATGACCACAGTCAACCAGCGTGTCCCCGGAGGCTGACGCAACATGACGCCATGGATGCCTTCAGGTATGTGCTTGCCGTAACACCTGTCCACAGGCTGGGGGCGCCAATGCTCCTGTTCCCCCTCCCCTCCTAAGTGCACCTTGTCACCAGCTTCTTTCTCCCGAGACCGCAGCGTGATTGGCTGTCAAAATTATTTATTTATTCATAGAACCGCATCTTGTAATTTGCCTGCTCTCTTGGCAGCTTGGAAGGTTCTCGTTTCCTCACACGGAAGCGATTTGGCAACCGGGAGCTTCCTCTGAGGGCTCATTTCGCAGGAGGCTCAAACAGTGCCATTTAGCTTGGTGGAATTCTTTCCAAATAAACCTTTTATTTCTGTCTGTTTCAACTCTAAATCTGATTATAAACATTCAACTACTTAATGTGCATTGGTCCCTCAGACACAGGGGTACGCAAAGGCCATTTGGGGGTGGCATGGCGTAGTAGGTAGAGCGGCCGTGCCAGAAACCTGAGGGTTGCAGGTTCGCTTCCCACCTAATGACATCCAAATTGCTGCCGTTGTGTCCTTGGGCAGGACACTTCACCCTTGCCCCCGGTGCCGCTCACACCGGTGAAAGAATGATTGGTGGTCGTCGGAGGGGCCGTAGGCGCAAACTGGCAGCCACGCTTCCGTCAGTCTACCCCAGGGCAGTTGTGGCTATAGATGTAGCTTACCACCACCAGGTGTGAATGAATGATGGGTTCCCACTTCTCTATGAGCGCCTTGAGTATCTAACAATAGAAAAGAGCGATATAAATCTAATCCATTATTATTATTATTATTATTTGTAGCAATTGTTTTTAACGACCCGCGCCACATTTTTTTTTAAATATTACAAAAACTGCAATGAAAAAAGTTGCAATGTCGACTTTAATAACACAAAGCTGCCATGCAGGCTATTTTGATTTTCTTTAAAACTGGCATTGCTCAGAAAATAATAATGAATCAAAATCAATGTTATGAATAATTGACCCATTTGAAGCTTTTATTTATTTATTTTTATTTATTGTTTTTGTCCTGTCCAGCCACTTAGGCCAGTGGTTCTCACCCTTTTTTCAGTGATGTACCCCCTGTGAACATTTTTTTTAATTCAAGTACCCCCTAATCAGAGCAAAGTATTTTTGGTTGAAAAAATTGATAAGGTAGTAAAATATAGCCATATGTCCTCAGTTTCTAATTTATTAAGTTGTATAACAGTGCAAAATATTGCTCATTTGTAGTGGTCTTTCTTGAGCTATTTGGGGAAAAAAAGATATAAAAATAACTAAAAACTTGTTGAAAAATAAACAAGTGATTCAATTATAAATAAAGATTTCTACACATAGACGTAATCATCAACTTAAAGTGCCCTCTTTGGGGATTGTAATAGAGATCCATCTGGATTCATAAACGTAATTCGAAACATTTCTTCACAAAAAAAGGAATCTTAAACATAAAAATTTATGGAACATGTCCCCAAAAAATGTAGCTGTCAACACTGAATATCTAAGTTACATTGTTGTATTTTTTTCCCACACTTTATGAACTTACATTCATATTTTGTTGAAGTAGTATTCAATAAATATATTTATAAGGATTTATGAATTGTTGCTATTTTTTGAATATTTTTTTTTTAAATCTCACGTACCCCTTGGCATACCTTCAAGTACCCTCAGGGGTACACGTACCTCCATTTGAGAACCACTGACTAAGGCAAATTGTTTAGTTGATGTAGATGTCCATATCTGCTGTGCATATTTACTTTACAAAATATAATTCTCTTGTTTCCTTATGTGTATTTGACTTTATTAAATGGATTTACCGTATATTATTATTTGGTGCGGGACGGAATAGAAAGAGGAAATAAAAGAAGACAGAGGGGGATTAGACAAAGACAACAACAAACATAGCAATAACAACAACAGAACAACATCAGCGAATAGGATATGAACAAATGGGCGGTGAAGCTCAGTTGGTAGAGTGGTCGTGCCAGCAACTTGAAGGTTCCAGGTTCCATCCCTGCTTTCGCCATCCTAGTCACTGCCGTTGTGTCCCTGGGCAATACACTTTACCCACCTGCTCCCTGTGCCACCCACACTGGTTTAAATGTAACTTAGATATTGGGTTTCACTATGTAAAAGTGCTTTGAGTCACTAGAGAAAAGCGCTATATAAATATAATTCCCTTCACAAATTGACTTCACAGCAAATATAATGGTAAAAGTGATAGCAAAGAAGCAGTGAAATAAATATGAATACAGAAAAGACAATTAACATTATTACAATACAAATGCCAATAAAAATAGCACTGGTGATAATGAATAATAATTACCTCTATTATCAAAAATACAATTGTTTCAAATGCAACAATACATATATGTAATGATAACTTGAAATACAAAAGAAAGCGAATAAATGGAGGGGAAGAAAGAAAAGCGAACTGTATTAACCTTGTAGATTGTTATAGTAAAAATAGGTTAAAGGTTGAAGCTTCAAATATTCCACTTTGAAATATTTCTTGGGGAAAATATTGCATACTGTTTGCCATGAAAAAAAAAAGTTTTTTTCCTAGACAAAAAGGGCAAAACACATACAAAAAAAATAATAAAAACAAATAATTAACAGTGTGGCAGAATAAAACATATTTAAATAATGTATGCCCTTTTTTTAACACTTCATTAGTGGAGCTCTTTTGAATTCCCTATATTTTTTGTGAGATTTATTGTCTTTATACCTGACATTGCTCATTGCCACCCCTTTCCAGCCCTCCAAGTTTTCTACAAAAAAAAACAAAAACTATAAAATATTGATACAGACTGATTTAAGCTTTGAAATAAAAAAAAATAAAAAAAGAGAGAAAGTATGACTTATTTTCAACACTTATGAGTGGGGTACTTTTGGATTCCCTAGAATTTAATGAGATATGATTTCTTTAAAACTCATTGGTAAAAAAAAAAAAAAGTGATCAAAATCAATGTTGTAAACAATTATTTACTTTAGGTAAGGCTCCAATTATGTCACATTTAATATTACACTATGAAATATTTTTTGGGCGAAAATATTGCATAGTTTGTGGGTTTGCCACCTTCCTTCCCAGCCCCCCAAGTTTTATGCGACAATAAGGGCATAAAACAAACCAATGAAAAAAAATAGATGGATAGATAGTACTTTATTGATTCCTTCAGGAGAGTTCCCTCAGGAAAATTTTAAATATTGATTTAGACTGTTTAAGGGTTGAAATATGTTTTTTTAAATATTTTTTTTCAACAATTTCATGAGTGGCACACTTTTGGATATCCAATAACTTTGGTAATATTTTTTTAAACTGCCTTTACTAAAATAATAATAATGAATCAAAATCAATTATTTACCTATTTAAGACTCCAATTACTACACATCAAATATTCCGCTCTGAAACATTTTTTGGGGAAAATATTGCATAGTTTGTGGGTTTTTCCACCCACCCTCCCACACACCCCACGTTTTCTTTGACAATAAAGGCATAAAACAAACAAGCAAAAACCTGAAAAAATAGATTTACACTGATTTAAGCATTGAAAATAACAAAAATAAAAAAGTGAATTATTTTTAACACTTTTATGAGTAGGGCCCTGTTGGATACCCAATAATTTGAGTACGATTAAAAAGAAAAAAGTAATGAATCAAAATGAATGTTATGCCTTAATGATGTATTTAAGGCTTCAATTACTACATTATTGCATATTTTGTGAGTTTTCCCCAAAAAATGGGATTTTCTTTGACAAACTGGGCATAAAACATTAGAAATAGATTGTAAAAAAATTGTATCGACAGATATATCCAAAGTGGATCTATGGATTTAAGCGTGAATATATGACTTATTTTCATCATTTTAAATCCCCGGGACCAAGCTTGAAAGATTAAAAAAATAGACATATATTTTATTGGTTTGAAAATGCCATCTATCCATCCATTTTGTACCGCTTGTCCCGTTCGGGATCGCGGGGGTGCTGAAGCCTATCTCAGCTGCAAACGGGCCGAAGGCGGGGTACACCCTGGACAAGTCGGGTTTAAAAATGGAAAATATCAAAATTGCCCACACATGTTTGACTTGTTTTAGTGTGAAAACGTTAGGACACCCCTGCTGTGTGACAACTATTCTATTTTTGTAAAAATTAGCAAAAAAAACAAAAAACTAGAATGCTAAAAGTACTATGACAATAACATGCTTGCCGTTTTAATCTTAATTTTCCTTTGGGGATTAATAAAGTATTTCTGATTCTTTCTGATTCAATTATCATTACTAAAATATTGACGAGTTTAACTGTTCAAGTACCACGATATATTACTCTGAAGTGTGCACATGAAAGATTTGTGTGAAATACTAGAATGCTAAAATTATCATTGCATCAAGTACCAAAATAAGACTGAGGTGTCTACCTACAACATTTGGCAAAAAAAAAAAAAGCTATCATACTTACTTTAGAATGCGAGCGGGTACCATTTGTCAAGTAACAAAATATTTGATGCTGTGAACCTGCAAAATTGGTTTAAAAAAAAAAAAAAGCTTGCATGCTAACAGTACTATGCTAACAATAACATGCTTGCAATTGACATTACTGAAACAATGAGGAGTATAACTGTTAAATTATCGAAAAAAACATTGCATGCTAACTGTAACATGCTTTAATTACCAAAATGTATCACTCTGAAGTGTGCACATGAAACACTTAACATGCTAGCATGCTAAAGTTAGCATGCATTATGCACCAATATTTGACTGAGGTGTCCACCTACAAAATCAACAAAAAAAAGCTAGCTTGCTAACGTTAGAATGCGAACAGGTATCATTTGTCAAGTAACAAAATATTTGATGCTGTGAACCTGCAAAATTATTTAAAAAAAAACTAGCGTGCTAACAGTACTACGCTAACAATAACATGCTTGCTATTGGCTTTACTGAAATAATGAAGAGTATAACTGTTAAATTATCAAAAAATAATCGCATGCTAACTAACATGCATAAAGTACCAAAATGTGTTACTCTGAAGTGTTTTCATAAAAACACTTCTTTAACATGCAAGCATGCTAAAGTTAGCATGCATCAAATAACAATATATGACTGAGATGTCTACCTACGAAATTAACAAATAAAAGTTAGCATGCTAACGTTAGAATGCGAACAAGTATCATTTGTCAAGTAACAAAATATTTGATGCTGTGAACCTGCAAAATTTGCAAAAAAAACAACCTAGCATGCTTACAGTATTATGCTAACAATAAAGTGCTTGCAATTGGCATTACTGAAATGAGTATAACTGTTGAATTATCAAAAGAACATTGCATGCTAACTGTAACATGCATCAAGTACCAAAATGTATTACTCTGAAGTGTGTACATGAAACACTTGTTTAACATGCTAACACGCTAAAGATAGCACACATCAAGTACCAATACATGACTGCGGTGTCTACCTACAAAAAAAAGCTAGCAAGCTAACATTAGAATGCGAACAAGTATCATTTGTCAAGTAACAAAATATTTGATGCCGTGAACCTGCAAAATTAGAAAAAAGCACCTAGCATGCTAACAGTACTATGCTAACAATTACATGCTTGCAATTGGCATTACTGAAATAATGATTGTTAAATTATCGAAAAACATTGTATGCTAACTAACATGCATCAAGTACCTAAATGTATTACTCTGAAGTGTGTACATGGAACACTTGTTTAACATGCTAGCACGCTGAAGTTAGCATGCATCAAGTACCAGTATATATGACTGGTGTCTACCTACAAAATAAGCTAGCATGCTAACAATTGTGCTGCGGGCCATTAAAAAATGAGCAATGGACTTTTTCTCTCTTGGCCTCACATCCAGTGTGTGGCTGCTCATAATATTAGTCAAACATCTTTGTCTTCTGGCGGGGTGATGCATCACTCTGCTCATTAGCCGCCAGCTACAATTGTTGATTAATAAGAAGCCGCGCCTAACGAGCACGCAGGCCTGTCACGTTTTAATCAAGCGCCGTCCCCCGTGACCACAAGCACGTCCTCCCACGCTGCAGTTGTCTCCGCAAGAAATGAAGTTTCAAAGTCAACGCCTGCTTGAAACCACGATAATGGAAATAATCTTGGTTAATTCAAGATGCAACTCCATTAGAATGAATCTCAAATATTGTATACCATAGAATGTAGTACAAACAAGTACAGTCCAAAACCAGTGAAGTTGGCACGTTGTGTAATTCGTAAACACAAACAGAATACAATGATTTGCAAATCTTTTCCAACTTACAAACCTGGTTTCCATATGAGTTTAGAAATTGTGTTAGATGTAAATATAAACGGAATACAATGATTTGCAAATCCTTTTCCACCCATATTCAATTGAATGCACTACAAAGACAACATATTTGATGTTCAAACTCAAAAACTTGATTATTTATTTTTTTGCAAATAAATAACTTAGAATTTCATGGCTGCAACACGTGCTAAAGTAGTTGGGAAAGGGCATGTTCACCACTGTGTTATATCACCTTTTCTTTTAACAACACTCAATAAACGTTTGGGAACTGAGGAAACTAATTGTTGAAGCTTTGAAAGTGGAATTCTTTCCCATTTTTGTTTTACGTAGAGCTTCAGTCGTCATTATGCGTCATAATGCGGCACACATTTTCGATGGGAGACAGATCTGGATTGCAGGCAGGCCAGGAAAGTACCCGCACTTTTTTTTTACGAAGCCACACTGTTGTAACACATGCTGAATGTGGCTTGGCATTTGTCTTGCTGAAATAAGCAGGGGCGTCCATGAAAAAGACGTCGCTTAGATGGCAGCATATGTTGTTCCAACACCTGTATATACCTTTCAGCATTAATGGTGCCTTCACAGATGTGTAAGTTACCCATGCCTTGGGCACTAATGCACCCCCATACCATCACAGATGCTCGCTTTTGAACTTTGTGTCGATAACAGTCCGGAGGGTTCGCTTCCCCTTTGGTCCGGGTGACACGATGTCGAATATTTCCAAAAACAATTTGAAATGTGGACTCGTCAGACCACAGAACACTTTTCCACTTTGCATCAGTTCATATTAGATGATCTCGGGCCCAGAGAAGCCGGCGGCGTTTCTGGATGTTGTTGATAAATGGCTTTCGCTTTGCATTGTAGAGCTTTAATTTGCACTTACAGATGTAGCGACCAACTGTAGTTACTGACAGTGGTTTTCTGCAGATTCTCTGAACCTTTTGATGATAATATGGACCATAGATGTTGAAATCCCTAAATTTCTCACAATTACACTTTGAGAAACGTTGTTCTCAAACTGTTTGACTATTTGCTCACACAGTTGTGGACAAAGGGGTGTACCTCGCCTCATTCTTTCTTGTGAAAGACTGAGCATATTTTGGGAAGCTGTTTTTATACCCAATCATGGCACCCACCTGTTCCCAAGTAGCCCGCACACCTGTGGGATGTTCCAAATAAGTGTTTGATGAGCATTCCTCAACTTTATCGGTATTTATTGCCACCATTCTAAAGTTAATGATCATTTGTAAAAAATAAATGTTTATCAGTTTGAACATCAAATATGTTATCTTTGTAGCATATTCAACTGAATATGGGTTGAAAATGATTTGCAAATCATTGTATTCCGTTTATATTTACATCTAACACAATTTGCCAACTCATATGGAAACAGGGTTTGTACAAACGTGATTAGAAATGTATTTTCCTTTGGTAATTTCAGGCAAGTATATGTTAACTTTATTTTTGTTACATAACCCATGTAAATTGGAGGGGAACATATTTATTGTTCCTGTTTGGTCACATTGTTGAGGGAACAATTAATAAGTGACGGAATAAGCAGGCATTTGACGGAAGAGGTTAATGGAGTCTCTGCTTGAAAATAAACTTTATTCCCTCGGAATTTGTGAGGCCAAAGAGGTATGATTCTTCCTGATGATGTATAGGAATTAATGTGTTTTCAGACTAATTGTAAGCTCTGTTCTCCTTATTTATTGGTTTTGACGGCATTATTTTGGCATCGTTGTTAACGAGAAGAAGGCGTGGCTGAAATTAATGTCTGTGTGAGAAAAACAAACGACTTGAGCTTTGATTAAGACCTCAGATGGAGTAACAAGCTGGTTGAGAAATGTTGCTCTTAAACTGTTGGACAAATTGCCCACGCATTTGTTCACAAAGTGGTGACCCTCGCCCCATTCTTGTTTGTGAATGACTGAGCATTTCATGGAAGCTGCTATTATACCCAATCATGGCACCCACCTGTTCCTAATTAGCCTGTTTAACCTGTAGGATGTTCCAAATAAGTGTTTGATGAGCATTCCTCAACTTTCTCAATATTTTTTGCCACTTGTGCCAGCTTTTTTGAAACATGTTGCAGCCATCAAATTCCAAATGAGCTAATATTTGCAAAAAATAACGTGTTCCAGTTCGAACGCTAAGTATCTTGTCTTTGCAGTCTTTTAAATTGAATATAAGTTTAAATGAATTTGAAAATCATTGTATTCTGTTTTTATTTACCATTTACACAACGTGTCAACTTCACTGCTTTTGGGGTTTCTAATAAGTGTGCAATATTTGCTTTCACACTGTCTCCCTCCAGCTTCTCCAACAAACACCCCTTTAGCAGCTTTTCCATATTTTCATGGATAAATGTTTAGATATTCTTTAAACGTTGACTCATTGTTATTCAATGTGGTGCAGATGAGCAGTGCTACGCTCCAACTAAGGATGGCTGCCAAAGCCGGTACTTCTTTGGCACGGACCGAATCCCGCCGGTCCTACGGTACGCCCCAGTTGCGCTTTGGCACTTGGCGATCACTCCAGCAGCACCGAGAGTAATGTTGCAATTTTTCAAAACCAGAAAAGTAATTGACTCAAACGTTCTCTCATGTAAGTAAAGTAAGGCTCCCCTTTTTCTAAAAATGTCTAAGCTCAATGCTAATATACATTGGCTTTTTTATTGACATGACACTGATTAGCATTAGCGATTTCACATGGCGATTTCAACACTTTGGGGACGGCGCGGCGCAGTGGAAGAGTGGCCGTGCACAACCCGAGGGTCCCTGGTTCAATCCCCACCTAGTACCAACCTCGTCACGTCTGTTGTGTCCTGAGCAAGACACCTCACCCTTGCTCCTGATGGGTGCTGGTTAGCGCCTTGCATGGCAGCTCCCTCCATCAGTGTGTGAATGTGTGTGTAAATGGGTGAATGTGGAAGTTGTGTCAAAGCGCTTTGAGTACCTTGAAGGTAGAAAAGCGCTATACAAGTACAACCCATTTATCATTTCATATGTGTTCATGAAAACTACAATCACGTTACAATCCAACTGCTGGTGCGTATTAAGTACAACATTTACAGTAATAACACTTTTTAGGGCGCAACAAAAGACTAGCTTCAGCAGAGGCTGAACTGACTTATCATTTTTAAATGTTGACAAAAAAATTTGATTTTATTATCAACAACAATTATACACAAAAAGTACCATTGAGTACTGATATCGATTCCTCTGTACCAGGAATCGGTACAGAGGGTCCCTTGGATCTTGCGTGTTTTTTTTCACCGTGACATTCTCTACGCCATCTAGTGGCGGGGAGGCTCCTAATTTAAATTATTTTTCACGACACCCCAAGTTAAAAAAATAGCTGAAAGACAACTTGTATACCGAAAAACTCATAAGCTGAGGTACTCGTGTTTAGGGGTACTTCTGTTCGATCAAACATGAAAAAAAATCTCATCATCATTACCGTCTGTTACCAGTCAACTTGGGCAATAAAAAGTTGCTAGGTTGGTTGCCATCGCTCCTTTGGAAAAGAGTATCTAGAGAGTTCTATATACTCACTACATAGAACACTTCTAGCTATGTCTTCTTATTCTCTGGGAGACCAGGTGTGTATGAGCTGTTTATGTTGTTGTAAACACAAGCTACATTCACAGACAGACCCGTTATAATGTGTTCATCAGCACAAATCCATTTGTAGCGGGCCCACAGCTGTGAAATCCAATTAAATACTAAAAATTGTCATTGTGTCTTGTAATAACAAACATGTTAGACCAGGGCTCTCCAAAGTGCGGCCCGGGGGCCATTTTCCGTCTGCAGCTAATTTTTTTTTTTTTTAGCACGTAAAGCACATTTTAAAAATAACATAAAACAGTGGAATAAAAAAGCAAACGGATTAAATGTAACAAGAAAAAGTTGCAATGTTTACTCTAATGACACAAAGTTGCCATGAAATGTTTTTTTCACTTTAAAATTGTCATTGCCAAAAAGTGTATGAATCAAAATCACATCAAATATTCCACTTTGAAATATATTTTGGGGAAATATTGTATTTTGTGCGTGTGCCAATATAAAAAAACAAAAACATGACAAAAAGGGTGTTAAACAAACAAAAAAAGCTTGTAATTGACAGAAAGATTTGAGGTTCAATCAATCAATCAATGTTTATTTATATAGCCCCAAATCACAAATGTCTCAAAGGACTGCACAAATCATTACGACTACGACATCCTCGGAAGAACCCACAAAAGGGCAAGGAAAACTCACACCCAGTGGGCAGGGAGACGCCAGTGACAATGCTGACTATGAGAAACCTTGGAGAGGACCTCAGATGTGAGCTTGAGACTTAAGTGTTAAAAGTAAAATAATAAAAATGAATGTATGATTTATATTTAACACTTTTATGAGTGGCACCATTTTATTGGGATTTTGTTTGGAAAAATTTCAGTGCTCAAAATAATACATTTAAATCAACATTGTCATTAAATTTTGACCTACAATTATGTCATGTCAAAAATTCCACTTTGAATGATTTTTTTGTGGAAAATATTTTATATTTTGTGTGCTTGCAATAAAAAACAGGGTTTTATTCGACAAAAAGGCATACAAACAAAAACATTTAAATGGTTTACTCTATGTATTAAAATTGACCTAAAGATTTAAGCATTTCATAAAAAATGCTATATATATATATATAATATGAATTATTTTTTAAACATTTTTATGAGTGGGGCCCTTTTGGATCCCAAAGAACTTAAGTAGACCTCCTTTTTAGACCAGTTGATCTGCCGCTTCTTTTCTTTCTCCTATGTCCCCCCCTCCCTTGTGGAGGGGGTCCGGTCCGATGACCATGGATGAAGTACTGGCTGTCCAGAGTCGAGACCCAGGATGGACCGCTCGTCGGGACCCAGGATGGACCGCTCGCCTGTATCGGTTGGGGACATCTCTACGCTGCTGATCCGCCTCCGCTTGAGATGGTCTCCTGTGGACGGGACTCTCGCTGCTGTCTTGGATCCGCTTGAACTGAACTCTCGCGGCTGTGTTGGAGCCACTATGGATTGAACTTTCACAGTATCATGTTAGACCCGCTCGACATCCATTGCTTTCGGTCCCCTAGAGAGGGGGGGTTGCCCACATCTGAGGTCCTCTCCAAGGTTTATCATAGTCAGCATTGTCACTGGCGTCCCACTGGATGTGAATTCTCCCTGCCCACTGGGTGTGAGTTTTCCTTGCCCTTTTGTGGGTTCTTCCGAGGATGTTGTAGTCGTAATGATTTGTGCAGTCCTTTGAGACATTTGTGATTTGGGGCTATATAAATAAACATTGATTGATTGAAGTAGGATTGTTTTTAGTTTCATTGTTTTGAAAAAAAACAAAAACATCAATTGTATTAATTATTTACCTATTCATCATCAAATATTCCACTTTGAAATATTTATTTCAGGAAAATATCTCATATTTTGTTTGCCATTAAAAAAAGGGTTTTCTTCATTGTTGTGGAGGGGGGCGTGGTCTGCGGGCCTGCCACAAGCGGGGTGTGTAAGGACTGGCCTCGAAACCCAGTTGGCAGGTAATAAATTGGATTACCCAGTTGGGTCTGATCATCCAATCACCTGCCATGCTTACAGTATTAGAAGCAGCTGGGCCGAGACACCGTTGTTGGGAGTTGGAGTTCTGCAGCAGACGCACACTGGATATTCAGGGACTGAAAAGTCGCCGAACAAAGTTGTGACCTGGTGTGTTAGCACAATAAAAGATTGTTCAACCCAGACCCCCGGGTTTCTGAGCAGATCTATTTTGGTCAGGAGAACCCAAAAGAGGGAAACCTCTACACCAGGGGCGCTCACACTTTTTCTGCAGGTGAGCTACTTTTCAATTGACCAAGTCGAGGAGATCACCCTCATTCCTATTTATATTTATTTATGAAAGATACATTTTTGTTAACAAGTTAATGGTGTTTAATGATAATACAAGCATGTTTAACACACATAGATCCCTTTCTTTCATGAAGACAAGAATATAAGTTGGTGTATTTGATTCTGATCACTTGCATTGATTGGAATTAGACAGTGGTGCTGATAACGTCCGCATTTTCAAATGGAGGGAAAAAAAAGTCCTCCTTTCTGTCCAATACCACATGAAAGTGGTTGGATTTGGCATCTCATTTGTCCAACTTGCATACTCGTTTTTAAACACTTTGTTATGAGAGTAGCATATGTGTGTGGCCCTTTAATGTCTGGCAGCAGGTGAGTGACGTCAGTGAGTGTGCGGGTGGGCAAGCAAGTGAGAAAGCGGTCGCTGAGGGCGGGGGAGAAATACATTGGCTTGCTAGCTTGTGCACGCTAGCTTTCTGAGACTCTTATTTTGTTAGCACAGGCAGGGTGAAACAGGTCTTTTATGGTGAAGACAGGAACTGTGCAGTCGGTCTTTAGAGTTTTGACAGTAGGTACGGAGTCTCTAGAAATAAAATGTGTTTCTCTGCGTCCGCCCTGTTAGTGATTTTTTTCTTAAATATGAGCTCGCAGCAGCCAGCGTCATCTCACAAGATCCTCGGGTGCCGAGAATGTCAAACAACTGACGAAAGTGAAGTCTCGGTATGATTGATGTTTGCTCATTTTTATGTATATTTTTTAATGCCTGGCTTGAGATCGACTGACACACCCTCTGAGATCGACCAGTCGATTGCGATCGACGTAATGGGCACCCCTGCTCTACACGCATCAAAGGCATGAAACATACAAAATAAAAAATAAAATAGTTTTTCATTGTATATCAACAGAACTGAAGTTGATCTAGAGATTTAAGTGTAGAATAGTATGTAAAAAAAAAAAAAAAAAAAGGCACAAGACTTAAATTTGACCATTTTTATGACTTGGGGGAAGTGAATTATATTTATATAGCGCTTTTCTCTGGAGACTCAAAGCACTTTACATTGTGAAACCCACTATCTACATTTTTAAGCCGCATTTAAAACAGTGTGGGTGACACAATAAATATTAGTCGAGGTTACTGTGGTATATCCGTTATACAGTGCTCAATACCGGGCAGGAGCGGAATATACGTCATGTCAGGAAAAAACACAGAGGCTATTTCATCCCTGCAAGCCTGTTTCGCGGGTGTCCGTGCTCTTCAGAGGATTTAAAAATGTTAAAATCCCCAGGGAAACTGGTTTTGCAGGTTTTCCTGCTCTTTAGAGGATCTTAAAATGTTAAAATCCCCTGAAGAGCACGGAAACTTGCAAAACAGGCTTGTAGGGATGAAATAGGCCAGGAAAAAACAGAGGTTATTTCATGCCTATACAGAAGCCTGTGTCACAGGTTTCCCTGCTCTTCAGGGGATTTTAACATTTTAAGATCCTCTGAAGAGCACGGAAACCTGCGAAACAGGCTTGTAGGAATGAAATAGGTCAGGAAAAAACAGGCTAACGTGTGTGTGTGTGTGTAAAATATATGTATATATATATATGTATATATATATATATGTTTTGATTTTGTAAATGAAAAAATATGGCCCCCCCATGCTTTCATTTTTCAGTGTTCAGCCCTCAGTGGAAAAAATTTGGACACCCCTGTATTACCTAGAATGCATTTCCCGCGACCCCAAGAGGGACAAGCTGTAGAAAATGGATGGATGGATGGCATTGCTTTACTGCTGCTGCTCGGCGTATGTGTGCTACACGTGGAGCATCCTGATGGTGACGCCACTGAGTGGCCAAGTCGATAATAAGCTAAGCTTGCTTTGAGTTTATTCCTTGTCAATGTTTTTTTTTTTCAATTCCGCTGGTCCCCAACAATGGATGACAGCCGCCGCTAATCCAGCGAACGCTTCCATCGTGAGCGTTTGTTTACGCGGCAGCCAAAAAAACGGCGAGCCGCTGCCAAACTCCCACAATTCAGCACGCCGTCTGGGATTTGTTGACACGCGGCATAAATGGTGCTACACTCCCCAGAAATTATTTCCCGATATGATTTCTTTCTTGTGTTTCCATGGCGACTTGTTTGGTATTGGGCAGAGAAAAACACTTTTTTTGGTTTACTGCCAGATTCGCGTTTTCTAGCCTGTCCATGTTCTCACACGTGACAACGCTGCTTCTTTCCGCTACTTACAATTGTTTTTTAATCTGTTTGTATTGCTCGGTATCGATTATTATTGATACCTTACCTATTGAAAGTAAGGAGCAGTAGAAAAATATATTTGATTTGAAATGTAACATTCCTCTGACTGTAATGCTCTCAGCTATCAAGGCAGAAGGGAAATGTCAACACAAGCATGGAAAACACTCAAAACAATGTAAACAAAATAATAAAATCACATTGAAGACTCTTAATATGAAGGTAAAAAAAATAAGGAATATGTAAGAAATCCTTCAAGTGTAAAAAAATAGTGCAAAGTGTGAAAATGTAAACAGAGAGAAACCTGAGAAGAAATATTTTCTGCAGGTTTAGTGCCAGGAAATAACAGCTGTGTTACATTAATTTGCCCTGTTATTCTTATTTAACTATGGAAATGAATTGTTTGGTATGCAGTATTTGTGTGAACATTATTATTATATCAGTGGATATTGATAATTATTTACATTTTTTTATGACCTGTGGAAAATAAGGAGGAGCAGGCTTTCTTCTGATTATAATCCCTCAGCCTGCAAGGCAGAAAGGAAATCTCAACACAAGCGTGGAAAACACTCAAAACAATGTAAAAAAAATAGTAAAATCACAATGAAGACTTAACAAGCTCTTAAAATGAAGTAAAACAAAATAAATTCTGTAAGAAATGCTTCATAAAGTGTAAAAAATAAAAATAGTGCCGAGAGTGAAAATGTAAACATGGAGAAACCTGAGAACTATTTTTTGCAGGTTTAGTAGCAGGAAGTTACAGCTGTGCTCTAAAGGGTA
The DNA here is from genome assembly GCF_033978795.1 of Nerophis ophidion. Classification (NCBI taxonomy): domain Eukaryota; kingdom Metazoa; phylum Chordata; class Actinopteri; order Syngnathiformes; family Syngnathidae; genus Nerophis; species Nerophis ophidion. Next base: position 25,767,282 of record NC_084618.1, on the reverse strand, counting down.
AGTGCGGCTGAAGTGGTGTGGTATTAGCGGTCTTGCCTTTCATGTCTTATATCAATCAATCAATCAATGTTTATTTATATAGCCCCCAATCACAAATGTCTCAAAGGACTGCACAAATCATTACGACTACAACATCCTCGGAAGAACCCACAAAACGGCAAGGAAAACTCACACCCAGTGGGCAGGGAAAATTCATATCCAGTGGGACGCCAGTGACAATGCTGACTATGAGAAACCTTGGAGAGGACCTCAGATGTGGGCAACTCCCCCCCCCCCCTCTAGGGGACCGAAAGCAATGGAGGTCGAGCGGGTTTAACATGATACTGTGAAAGTTCAATCCATAGTGGCTCCAACACAGCCGCGAGAGTTCAGTTCAAGCGGATCCAAGACAGCAGCGAGAGTCCCGTCCACAGGAAACCATCTCAAGCGGAGGCGGATCAGCAGCGTAGAGATGTCCCCAACCGATACACAGGCGAGCGGTCCATCCTGGGTCCCGACGAGCGGCCCATCCTGGGTCTCGACTCTGGACAGCCAGTACTTCATCCATGGTTATCGGACCGGACCCCCTCCACAAGGAGGGAGGGACATAGGAGAAAAATGAAAAGAAGCGGCAGATCAACTGGTCTAAAAAAGAGGTCTATTTAAAGGCTAGAGTATACAGATGAGTTTTAAGGTGAGACTTAAATGCTTCTACTGAGGTGGCATCTCGAACTGTTACCGGGAGGGCATTCCAGAGTACTGGAGCCCGAACGGAAAACGCTCTATAGCCCGCAGACTTTTTTTGGGCTCTAGGAATCACTAATAAGCCGGAGTCTTTTGAACGCATATTTCTTGCCGGGACATATGGTACAATACAATCGGCAAGATAGGCTGGAGCTAGACCGTGTAGTATTTTATACGTAAGTAGTAAAACCTTAAAGTCACATCTTAAGTGCACAGGAAGCCAGTGCAGGTGAGCCAGTACAGGCGTAATGTGATCAAACTTTCTTGTTCTTGTCAAAAGTGTAGCAGCCGCATTTTGTACCAACTGTAATCTTTTAATGCTAGACATGGGGAGACCCGAAAATAATCCGTTACAGTAATCGAGACGAGACGTAACAAACGCATGGATAATGATCTCGGCGTCTTTAGTGGACAAAATGGAGCAAATTTTAGCGATATTACGGAGATGAAAGAAGGCAGTTTTAGTAACGCTTTTAATGTGTGACTCAACGGAGAGAGTTGGGTCGAAAATAATACCCACATTTTTTACCGAGTCACCTTGTTTTATTATTTGGTTGTCAAATGTTAAAGTTGTATTATTAAATAGAGGTCGGTGTCTAGCAGGACCGATAATCAGCATTTCCGTTTTTTTGGCGTTAAGTTGCAAAAAATTAGCGGACATCCATTGTTTAATTTCATTAAGACACGCTTCCAACTGACTACAGTCCGGCGTGTTGGTCAGCTTTAGGGGCATGTACAGTTGGGTGTCATCAGCATAGCAGTGAAAGCTAATACCGTATTTGCGTATGACGTCACCCAGCGGCAGCATGTGGATGCTGAAGAGTACAGGGCCAAGGACCGAACCCTGGGGAACTCCACACGTTACCTTAACATACTCCGAGGTCATACTGTTATGGGAGACGCACTGCACCCTGTCAGTAAGATAAGAGTTAAACCAAGACAGGGCTAAGTTTGACATACCAATTCGTGTTTTGATACGCTCTAATAAAATATTATGATCGACGGTATCGAAAGCAGCGCTAAGATCGAGGAGCAGCAACATAGATGACGCATCAGAATCCATCGTTAGCAATAGATCATTAGTCAATTTTTCGAGGGCTGTCTCAGTAGAGTGATTTACCCTGAAACCGGATTGAGAGGTTTCACATAGATTGTTAAACGCTAAGTGTTCATTTAGCTGCTCTGCAACAAATTTTTTGAGGATTTTCGAAATAAAGGGAAGGTGAGACACCGGTCGGTAGTTTACCATGAGGTCAGGATCGAGGTTAGGTCTTTTAAAGAGAGGATGAATAACCGCTTTTTTGAATGCTAGGGGAACAGTGCCCGAGGAAAGTGATAAGTTTATAATATTTAGCACTGATGGACCTAATAATACAAAAAGCTCCTTGATAAGTTTCCCAGGAAGTGGGTCAAGTAAACATGTTTGTTGTATTCCATTTACACGTTGTAACAATTCTTCTAATGTTATTTCATGGACCACATTGGTCTGACTACGGTCCCTTTTATGGAAAAAAAAATCCATAAAACTGTCCAGTTGACTTTTCCTCTTTTTTTATCCACAATTTCTTCATTTTGACTGTCTCTTCTCACTACATGCAAACAATAAACCAAACTTGATAGTTGATACTGTCATCTGATTGGCTCTTAGCGTGTCACGTGACTCACTCCTTGGGTTGCTTGGCTACCAGAGAACGAGTGCCTTTGCTTGTGCAACCAACTTTGCTTCCACACTTTTGCTTTCTTCCCACCAAGAAGAAATAATACAAATATTGACTGTGAAACCCAATATCTACATTTTTAAGGCGCATTTACAACAGTGTGGGTGGCACGGTAAATATTACTCGAGGTTTATGTGGTTTATCCGTTATACAATGCTCAATACCGGGGTACAGCGAAATATACATTAGGTCAGGGAAAAAAAGAGGCTATTTCATCCCTACAAGCCTGTTTTGCAGGGTTCCGTGCTCTTCAGAGTGTTTAAAAATGTTAAAATCCCTAGGAAAACTGATCTTGCAGGTTTCCCTGCTCTTCAGAGGATTTAATCCAATCCAATCCACTTTATTTATATAGCACATTTAAACAACAAGAACGTTTCCAAAGTACTGCACAGCCATGTTAAAAACAACATTAAAAAACAATATTATGCTCCACTGACTGAATAAAAAAAATAAAAAAATAAAAATAAAACCAATATAAAAATAAATATGATTAAAAAAAAAATTGAAATGTTAAAATCCCCTGAAGAGCACAGAAACCTGCAAAACAGGCTTGTAGGGATAAAATAGGTCGGGGGAAAAACTGAGGCTGTTTCATCCCTACAAGCCTGTTTCGCAGGGCTCCGTGCTCCTCAGAGGATTTTAAAGTGTTAAAATCCCCAGGGAAACCGATCTTGCAGGTTTCCCTGCTCTTCAGAGGATTAAAAAAATGTTAAAATCCCCTGAAGAGCACAGAAACCTGCAAAACAGGCTTGTAGGGATGAAATAGGTTGGGGGAAAAACAGAGGCTATTTTATCCCTACAAGCCTGTTTCGCAGGTTTCTGAGCTCTTCGGGGGATTATAACATTTTAAAATCCATTTAAGAGCAGGGAAACGTGTAAAACACCAAGAAGAAATAAAAAAAATATTTTGAAGGTTTTATCGAATGCTTGATTTTATTGCTATCAATTACGTGTCAATGACGACATATATTGATATCGTTTTATCGCCCAGTCCGAGCAGAACCTTAGTTTTCATTCATGGTCCAAAAAGGACACATCCATCCATCCATCGTTTTTCTACCGCTTGGTCCTTTTGGGGTAGAAGGTGGTGCTGGAGCCTATCTCAGCTGCATTTGGGTGGAAAGCGGGGTACACCCTGGACAAGTCGCCACCTCATCACAGGGCCAACACAACCGTGCAAAAACATCAGGCATCAAGCAAGCATTTGCATATGTTAATGAGCATCTGGCAAGGAAATGAAAGGCAAGATGGACACGATCGTGCACTCTTTAAAAAAAAAAAAAAAATGTGGACAACTCTTTGCTGAGGTATCCAATATTCATGACCAACAGCAGTTTCCGCAGTGTCATGTGACTTCCTGCCCAGCATCTTCAGGCCTTTCTGACCTTTGCCACCCCGGCCCCTCTGATTTGCCCGCAAAATGCGTTCTGACTCGACACAAACGCGGGCGAATCATGAATAAATAACGCTGGTTGAGGTCGCGCGACCGCAGCAGAGCCTCTTTTCTTCTTCCTGACTCGCAAGGCGTCCACTTAGACGCTCGATTAGCTTTCAACTTCCTCTTCTAGTGCATGAAGCTCGTCTTGACCCCTTAACGCCAAGTGATACATATGTTTTTGAGCCCTCTACATCATCAGTGCAGTTATTTTTTTTTTTTGCCCTACAAAGCCTGATGTATCAGATCAGATGCATGCATTACACGTGTAATCCACATGAGGACAGTAATATACATATTAGAGGACTGACCAATCATACTGCAAATATTGCCCAATTTGAAAGGGATAAGATAAGAAAATTTATTTTTTGGACTGACAAATCAGTATGTAGAGTTTGTGAAGTGAATTATATTTATATAGCGCTTTTCCCTAGTGACTCAAAGCACTTTTACACAGTGAAACCCAATATCTAAATTTAAACCAGTGTGGGTGGCACTGGGAGCAGTTCATACGTTGATGGAATGCGAAACTACATAATATTTCACAATTTTTTTATATTAAAGCTGTTTTTAAAAATCTATGTATCAAATTTGAAAGAGCAGGTATAAAGGTAATGTAACCTTAAATTAGTCAATTGGAATTGCATTGCATTTCCTGCATTATAAATACCTTCAATCAGCATACAATCTTTATACATTTTAAAATATGGTATATTGAAAAGTAAAATACCATATTTTTCGGACTATAAGGTGTACTTAAAATATTTTTTTTTTCTTAAAACTCGACAGTGCGCCTTATAGCCCGGTGCGCCTAATTGACAGAATAATTCTGGTTTTGCTTACCGACCTCGAAGCTATTTTATTTGATCCATGGTGTAATAAGTGGGACCAGTGGAAGGCAGTCAAACATAAGAGATATGTGTGGCCTGCACTACAATGGCAGCATGACTCAAGTAAACGACACAAACAGTTTATATGTTCCATTGAAAATATAGAACATTAGACACAGCGCACAAAAATCTATCAAAATGTTTTAGTACGACTTCAGTAAGCTATGAAGCCAACATAGTATCTGGCGTGTTGTTTTGCAATATTATGCAAAAGCAACTTTTCTTACCATTTGGTACCAGCTGATCTGTATTTGGTATCTGCATAGATCCTGAAAAATTGTGCGCCTCTGCCTTTGTAGTCCGTGGAAGCCCCTTAGCCGATAAGCTTCTTTTCGCTATCTTCTTGTTATGGGACATTCATCATCTGCTGTTGCCATTTCTCATATAAAGTAGTGTAAAGTTCTTACTTATATCTGTCGGTAAACTCGCCCTGAAAGTGCTAAAACATACCGGTGTAGTGAGCTTACATTATTCACCCAAGGAACTGTAGTTATTAGAGAGTTCTGGTCGGACGGTTTTTCACGGGACACATTGTTGTTGTTCCCGGATGAGGAGATGTTGCTCTGTTATTGATGTAAGTAAAGTCTCAATGTCATTAAAACAGTTAGCTACTTCTTTTGACACTTCTTCCACTCCCGTCCCTGCACGCTACACCACTACAACAAAAATGACGGGGAGAAGACGCTGCCGAAGGTGAGCCATGTAAATAAGACCGCCCACAAAATGGCGTATCCTGAAACAACTGTCAGAAAAGAGCTTGAAGATGATCTGTAAAACATCATCTATGCAACATTTTGACCAAATAACCACCATTACTTATGTCATTATGTTATGTCACAGTATCATGTTAGACCCGCTCGACATCCATTGCTTTTGGTCCCCTGAGGGGGAGGTTGCCCACATATGCGGTCCTCTACAAGGTTTCTCAAAGTCATCATTGTCACTGTCACCGACGTCCCACTGGGGTTAGTTTTCCTTGCCCTTATGTGGGCTCTACCGAGGATGTCGTTGTGGTTTGTGCAGCCTTTTGAGACACTAGTGATTTAGGGCAATTTAAATAAACATTGATTGATTTGATTTGATTTGATTTGATTTAGTGCACTTTAGTCATATTTTTTTGCGCTTAAGAAAGAATTTCTCTATATATGACAAACGAAGGTCCTGCAGTCCTGGGTTCATTCCCAGGCTCAGGATCTTTCTGTGTGGAGTTTGCATGTTCTCCCCGTGAATGCGTGGGTTCCCTCCGGGTACTCCGGCTTCCTCCCACTTCCAAAGACATGCACCTGGGGATAGGTTGATTGGCAACACTAAATTGGCCCTAGTGTGTGAATGTGAGAGTGAATGTTGTCTGTCTATCTGTGTTGGCCCTGCGATGAGGTGGCGACTTGTCCAGGGTGTACACCGCCTTCTGCCCGATTGTAGCTGAGATAGGCGCCAGCGCCCCCGCGACCCCAAAAGGGAATAAGCGGTAGAAAATGGATGGATGGATGGATGATTGATTGATTGATGTAGACCACAAGGAAGTGTTTTACATTTAGAAAAATAATAATAATATGACTTCTTTAATGCGCCTTATAATCTGGTGCGCCTTTATATATGAAAAAACATCAAAAAAAGACCATTCGTCGGCAGTGCGCCTTATAGTCCGGTGCACCCTATGGTCCGAAAAATACGGTACACATATCCAATTTGCTTTATTTTGTGGCGATCACTCATTGTAATACATTATCCATCCATCCATTTTCTACTGTTTGTCCCTTTTTGGGGTCGCGGGGGATCGCTGGAGGGTATCTCAGCTGCATTCGGGCGTTTGGCGTAGTACACCCTGGACAAGTCGCCACCTCATCGTAGGTAATACATTATTGCATTCTGATTTTTACAAGCAGAAAAAAGTAATCACATTTAAAAGAAAAAAAAAATACTTAAGGATGTTGACTTTTAGATGGGAAATAATTACGCTAATTAGGAGACTTTGAAAATAATGAAGAATGTGAACGTAAGTGATGTGGAGCAGCTGCGGAAAGATGTTGACACATGTTTTTATGTCTAGAAATAACATTATATATATGTTCAGAAACAACATTTTACTTATTTCTGTGTATCACGTTATGTTTTGCTTTGTCTTAAAAACTAAAGATGCAAGCTGCGTTGAACGGGCCCTCGAATGATCCTTGCAGTTCCGTCACACCCAACACCCTGACCCACCACCAAACATTTCCGGAACCCCAAAATCCAAAATATGACGTGAAGGGCTCAAAAAGGCGTCCAAACGTATAGAAGAAAAAAGCCGTTTGGGGACGGCGTGGCGCGGTTGGGAGCGTGGCCGCGCCAGCAACCTGAGGGTTCCTGGTTTGATCCCCACCTTCTACCAACCTTGTTACGTCCGTTGTGTCCTTGAGCAAGACACTTCACCCTTGCTCCTGATGGGTCGTGGTTAGGGCCTTGCATGGCAGTTCCCGCCATCAGTGTGTGTGAATGGGTGAATGTGTGAATAGTGTCAAAGCACTTTGAGTACTTTGAAGTGCTATACAAGTATAATCCATTTAATAAGGTCCTTGCGGTGCTCTGCGTCGCCCCCTGTGGGATTTGCTACGCTGCTCGGGCTATAATGAAGTAAAATAAATTAAAATAAAATAAGATGCCATCAACATTTGTAGGAATTAGGATCTAGATCTGAATTTAGGAAACCGAGTTAAGGTGTTGTGGCGAACCATTGGATTAAAGTTTGGTGCCAAGCCACACCCACATCCTGCTTTTTGCAACCCTTTTTTAATTTTTTTTAATTTATTTGCAATTTACCATCACCCATCATTTTAGTATGCGTATACTGATCAGCTAAAATGCAGAAAATGACTGGTAGATTGGTGATGGCGTGGGGCAGTTTTCTAGGCTCCACCCACTACGAGTAGGTATGAACAGGTACGTGGGGACCCATCGGGCACTTTAGGGTGTCATCATCCGTTTTCTACCGCTTGTCCCTCTCGGGGGGGGGGGCATGCAAACGCCACACACAAAGACTCAGAGTACTGGGGATCGAACCCTGGACCTTCTTATTGTGAGGCACACGCACTAACCTCTGTTCCACTGTGCCGGTTGTCGTCATTTCTACCAAATTACAACAAGATCTGAATGTGTGGTGCCGAGTTCGTAACGTTTCGTGTTTTGTGGCGGAATCATCAGAGCAATGTTCGGCACCATGTCACGCCCACAGCTTGTGGCATAGGCAGAGTTTGTGCGGTATCTGTAAATTTAACCTTGACTTATTTGGCCAGAATGTCCGCCCTGAGGTCGGTAGGTTTTGAGTTCAAACCCCGGTTGAGTCATACCAAAGACTATAAAAATAGGCCCCATTACCTCCCTGCTTGGCACTCAAGGGTTGGAATTGGGGGTTAAATCACCAAAAATGATTCCCGGGCCCGGCCATCGCTGCTGCTCACTGCTCCCCTCACCTCCCAGGGGGTGATCAAGGGTGATGGGTCAAATGCTGAGAATAATTTCACCACACCTCGTGTGTGTGTGACAATCATTGGTACTTTCACAAAGTCCCTAGGAGGGGTTGGTTAAAGTACGACCCCTATTATTTGGCCCGAATAATGGAAGATGATAACCAAGATGTCCGACTTCTTGTTCGTTTTTTTTAGATATAAACGTCTCCTGCGGTTTTCGTGTTGATACGTGAAACTAGTAGGAGGGTCCATTTTATTTCATTTCTTTTTCAAATTTTGAAGGTGGCGCTTGAGAGTAAGTTTTGTTTATTTCATTTGCGGGACCCCAAAAATATAAAAGACCTGACATGCCTGCAAAATATGGGGAGTTTTCGTGCACGCAGGGCCTCAAAAAGGCGTCCAAACGTATACAAGAAAACACAGCAATTTCTGTAGGGCCCTGTGACAGACTCGTGCCGTCGTCTTGCAGGTTCCATGGACCACCAAGGAAAGACATGCCTTTGAGCAGGTGTAGACTTCTTTATTTTCCAATAAACAAAAGTATTTTGCGTGTTGCTTTTCAGCCTTCCCGTTGTCTGCGTCCGCCTCTCGCTCCTGCTCTCTTCCGGGTTGCACGCGCTGCTGCTCGTGTTGTCGTCTCTCTCTCGTTCCCCCCCATCACCAGCCTCGTTCTCTCCTCCTTCTCTCCTTTTATACAGCGAGAGGAGATATGTTAATCCTGTACAGGTTTGTGCGTCGCTCCCGGCATGCCCCGCCTCGCCACTCGCACGCCATCCTCGCCTCCTTGCCGCCATCTTGGGCCGGGCTCCAGCGTGCCCTGCCTCTCTGTCGGACCGTCGGCTCCGCCTCTCTACAGGCCTTTACGGTGTGCTGCATCGCTCCTGTGCCGCTGCTAGGGGCTTATGAAAATGTTCTCTGTCAAATGTGATACAAATTTTAAATTAATGTATAAAAATGGCTTTTTGTTAAAAAAAATATATACCGTATTTTTCGGACAATAAGTCAGTTTTTTTTCATAGTTTGGCCGGGGGTGTGACATACTCCGGAGCGATTCAAGTTCAAGCTGTCTTGGATCCGCTTGAACTGAACTCTCGCGGCTGTGTTGGAGCCACTATGGATTGAACTTTCACAGTATCATGTTAGACCCGCTCGACATCCATTGCTTTCGGTCCCCTAGAGGGGGGGGGGTTGCCCACATCTGAGGTCCTCTCCAAGGTTTCTCATAGTCAGCATTGTCACTGGCGTCCCACTGGATGTGAATTCTCCCTGCCCACTGGGTGTGAGTTTTCCTTGGCCTTTTGTGGGTTCTTCCGAGGATGTTGTAGTCGTAATGATTTGTGCAGTCCTTTGAGACATTTGTGATTTGGGGCTATATAAATAAACATTGATTGATTATGTGTGAAATCAACACATTGGCATAAAATATCAAATATTTTTTATCTCATTCGCGGAGGAGAGGAAGAAAATGTCAGCAATCGTCACACACATGTCAACCAACAAGAATGCTAACTGCTATATGCTACTGCCGTAGCTATTAAAATGGATCGTTTTATCGTTGGCGGTAACTTGTAAAAACTGAGAAGGACTGAACAAAAATGGCACCGAAAAGGAAATCATGTACTGCAGATTACAAGCTGGACGCAGTGAAATATGCAGGAGAAAACGACAAGAGGAAGCGGTGCATACCTTTGGCCTTGACAGAGTTGTTTAAAAGCGACATCGAGGAAGATTTCATCTGATTTATCGATTAGGAGTGACAGATTGTTTGTAAACTTATATCATGTTCTATATGTTCTATATGTTATAGTTATTTGAATGTTACGTTAACATACCAGACACCTTCTCAGTTGGTTATTTATGCGTCATATAAGGTACACTTATTCAGCCTGTTGTTCACTAGTCTTTATTTATTTTAAATTGCCTTTCAAATGTTTATTCTTGGTGTTGGATTTTATCAAATACATTAACCCCGAAAATGCGGCTTATACTCCAGTGCGACCTATATATGTTTTTTTCCTACTTTATCATGCATTTTCGGCCGGTGCGACGTATACTCCGGAGCGACTTATAATCCAAAAAACACAGTTTATTTATTCAGAAGAAACAATAAAAGCTACAGTTTAAATAAATATGATTTTTTTAATCATTTTAGTGGTTCAGGCTTTAAAGCAGGGCTATTCAATTGGCGGCCTGGGGGCCCGAAATGGCACCATACTGGCCCCCGAGCTCAGTTCAAAACTTGCAAGACTAACATTTTTACGGAAAGTTTGTGCTTTTTAGATGAACTTGGACCACGTAAATGCGTTCAAAGATCCTTGCGTTGACATTTTAACTTTTGTTAGCAAACATAAAAACACTCGGGTCCAAACTTGTGATTTCCATAACTGAGGCGTTCCTCAAGGCACCCCTTTAAGTCCTTTCCTTTTTTGTTTTATGCAATGTGATTTATGTAACGAAGGTGTTGCTGTAGCTTGTTTATGTCGTCATTTGTTTTACTTTTGTAGGTATACTATAGTGGTGTTCCTCCAGGTTCCATCTTAGGAAATGTTCCCTCTAATATTTCATGTGTGAGCAAACGAACCTGTCCCAAACCTGACTAAATAACAGGATACATTTCTTATTGTTATAATCCAGTGACTGCAGTCATTTCCGTGAATTTAATTTTCTAATATAAGTGTTTTGGCCCACTTATGACATGTACCCCTTTCAGATATCATATAGTTCCCATTAAAACATTCACATGTTGCACAATGAGATGTAAGCATGGGATCATGTGTAATTTCCTGTTACTTTGTTTGTAAAATATATAATTTTTTATTAGTATTTCTTTAATATAATATAATCTGATGATTAATATTTATAAATTAAGATTATTAATAAATGACAGTAGAATAAGAACACATTTGATTGGTAACGACCTTAAATTACACATTATGTGTGATGTTGGATTTGTACTTGATCTGAAGTAATATGACAGATGACGAAGTTGGTTTAGGTTTAGTTTGTACGGCAGAAAACTATGAGGGGCCGTTACGGACATTATTCAGAATTACTTCTTACATACACTACTAAAATGCTCTCATATAAATAACTGAAATGTTTTTCTCTCACACACACGACTGAAAAACTCTTATACACACTACTGAAACACTCTTTTACACACTACTGAAATGCTCTCACATAAACAACTGAAATGTTTTTCTCTCACACACACGACTGAAACACTCTTATACACACTACTGAAACACTCTTTTACACACTACTGAAATGTTCTCACATAAACAACTGAACTGTTTTTCTCGCACACACACTACTGGAACGCTTTTATACACACTCCTGAAATGCTCTAAAATACACTATATTGAAACACTCTTATGCACACTACTGAAATGCTCTCACATACACTACTGAAATGCTCTCACATTTCATAGAAAATGACCAGTTTTGCTTGATAGAAACTTTTATTCACTAAAGTTTTGGTCATGTGTTGACGGCAGACAATAAAGAGTTTTGCTCAATAAAGTGATCAATGGAATTCATGTCGGGCTTCACGGTGGAAGAGGGGTTAGTGCGTCTGCCTCACAATACGAAGTTCCTGCAGTCCTGGGTTCAAATCCAGGCTCGGGATCTTTCTGTGTGGAGTTTGCATGTTCTCCCCGTGAATGCGTGGGTTCCCTCCGGGTACTCCGGCTTCCTCCCACTTCCAAAGACATGCACCTGGGGATAGGTTAATTGGCAACACTAAATTGGCCCTAGTGTGTGAATGTGAGTGTGAATGTTGTCTGTCTATCTGTGTTGGCCCTGCGATGAGGTGGCAACTTGTCCAGGGTGTACCCTGCCTTCCGCCCGATTGTAGCTGAGATAGGCGCCAGCGCCCCCCGCAACCCCGAAAGGGAATAAGCGGTAGGAAATGGATGGATGGATGGAATTCATGTCAACCTTAAAGCGCCTCGACGGAGGGATCATTGATCTTAGGTCCTCTCTTTTTCAAGTTCAGATGCCTGCAATTTCGGTTAAAAAAACTTGCCAGGGACTTGCAATTTTAAACACTAAAGATGCTTTTTTTAATTGCTTTTTTTGCGTTAGGTTACTATAAACAACAGAGCGCTACGGTCGACAAACAAATAGACCAAAATCAGGGGTCTACTGTAGAAGATGCTGGTTCTTCGGGATTATACAAAATAAGACAAACAGTAAAAGGAGAAGTCCGGCCCTTAGATTTCTGGAAATGTGGCCCCCGAAACAACTTGGTTGAATCGGCCTGCTAAAGATGGTTGCAGTTGTGCCTAATGATGTGTCCGCTCAGTGTTTGATTTGGAGCTGCACGGCGAGGTGTTGCTGCCGAGTATCTAGTGAACACACACACACACACACACACACACACACACACACACACACACACACACACACACACACACACACACACACAGAAGCAATAAAAAGAGGTTGTTGTGTGTCAAGGGGTCACGGCGAGATATGAGCTTCCCTGTGTGAAAATTTCCTGATGCTATCCTCACTGGAGTCATGTGCAGGTAATGAAAAAAAAAAAAGATATTAAAAGACCCTACATGACCACAATAATACCGCCTCTAATAAATTGTCCAATTCTGTTTTCCAGAGGAGCATCGGAGAATGTCCTCTCTTTTCCGTTTTCTGCTTTGCTGAGGCGTTCGTTGTTGTTCTTCGTTTAGAATAGTGTTCATATTCCGACGAATCGCTTGCCGTGGCACCCCGTAGGAAACGTTTAACTGCAAGATTAAATTAACTGTAGAACCTTTTTTTAATCAAGCCTAATGCTGATTCGTTATTTCGTCAATTTACTTTAAAAAATGTATTTAACCATTTTGAAAATAAGGCGGGACGATAAAACGCAATAATTGATATTAAAAAAATTAAATCGATACAACGTTGAAAACATTTTTATTTTTCGTTGGAAACAAAGTTGGTTGCACGAGCAAAGGCCCTCGCTCTCTGGAAACCGAGTAACACAGGAAGTGATCACTGATTAGTGGGAGTGGCCCGCTAACAGCCAATCAGGTAGCAGTATCCACTATCAGGTTTGCTTGTCTGGCGTTTGATATTTTGCATATAGTGGGAATATTTATTATTATAAATAGCAATAAGATTTGTTGTTCATTGTTCCCAATGATGGCAAACACACTGTGCCTGAAATGGGATTGTTTTGTTGTTCTGTGTCTTTTTAGCATGAGATTGGCAATAAAAGTCAAAAAGACCGTCAAACTTTCTGTGACTCGTTCTGGAGGTTACACTCCATTATATAACTCTAATTTATTTTCTCGTTAAAAAAAACAAAAAAACATACTTTTTGGGGCGGAATAGCTAGGTTGGTAGAGTGGCCATGCCAGCACCTTCAGGGTTCCAGGTTCAGTCTCCGCTTCCGCCATACTAGTCACTGCCGTTGTATTCTTGGGCAAGACATTTTACCCACCTGCTCCCAGTGCCACCCACACTGGTTTAAATGTACCGTATTTCCTTGAATAGCCCCCGGGGCGCTAATTAATTTAAAACCTCCTCTCACTCCTGCGCTTATTTAAAGAATGCGGTAAAAGTAAGCTGGCGCTAATGATTTTAAAACCTCTTCTCACCCCTGCGCTTACCAATGGCATGCAGTAAAAAAATTTAGTGTGATTAAAAAAAATAAATATATATATATATATATATATATATATATATATATATATATATATATATATATATATATTTATATATATTATTCTGTGTCCGCGGCCCAGTGGTTGGGGACCTCTACTCTACAGCATATCATCGCGCTCACTTTGACACCATGCTGTCTGCGTGCCGGCCGGACGCATGCGTTTCACTGCTTCTTATACGAGATTGCAAGTCATACTTGGTCAAAAGCCATACCTTTTACACTGATGGTTGTGATATAAACAACTTTAAAACTCTTAATAATATGCGCCACACTTTGTGAACCCACACCAAGCACATTTCTTGAGAGTATTGGCTCTGTGGCACATTATAAACGCAGCATAGGGATTACCCATAATGCCGTGTATCCGTGACTCTTGGCTATTATACACGTGCCCCCAACCCCGCCCACCTCAACCAATGCACGGAGGGGGGGTTTGATGCCAGCGGGTTTATGTACAGTGTAGCCAGGAGTCGTGGATGCATTGCATTGTGGGTAGGTGTTGTGTTGCGTTTGTGGTGTGTTGCAGAAATGTGTTTGGTGTGGGTTCACAGAGTGTGGCGCATGTTATTAAGAGTGTTGAAGTTGTTTTATATCCCAACCATTAGTGTGATCTGTATGGCTGTGGAACAAGACCCCTGGTTTACACACAGTTAAAGCAAAAAAACTCCTCCGCCGTTTTGAAATGACGGCAGGGGAAGGGTCACTCGTGGCGTCACAAATTTGACCCGGCGGTTAAAGTAAGCATGCGCTTATTAATTTGGGGAGCGTGTTTTGACCAGCCATAATTCAAGGCAGGCGCATATTACATGCCCTTCAACTTAGATATTGGGTCTCACTATGTAAAGGGCTTTGAGTCACTAGAGAAAAGTGCTATACAAATATTCACTTCACTTTTAAGATGTGGCAATTTTTGTTTTGCCGTGGCGGGAAACACTGATCTTGTTTTCTGACGGTTGATTCTTTGTGTGGAGTGAGAAGAGGAAGTCAAAATGAAAAAATTGTGCATAGAAGAGGAAAAGTCACCTGGACTGTTATTTTTTGGGGGGGGTTTTCTTCGTAATCAAAATATATATTTATGTATTATATGTAGGGGTGTAACGGTATTTGTATTGAATCGTTTCGGTAAGGGGGTTCCGGTTCGGTGCGGAGGAGTACCGAACGAGTTTAACACGAACATATGAAGTAGCCGCCTATGCTAAAGTCCTAACAAGCTGTTCCGCTCCGTTCTGCCTCTGTGTCTGTCTGTACACAGCACCCTGCATTGTCCCTCCCACACAACCATCTGATTGGTTACATACAAAGCCAATCAGCAATACGTATTCAGAGCGATGTAGTCAGCGCTCTAACATCGAGCAGATATGAGTTTAGCAGGGGAGAAACGGACTCTTCCCAAATTATACTAAACACTTCCTAGTCAACTAATTTCTAAACGTCACTATGAGCCCGTTCACCTTCTAGAAACAAACTGCAACTCAGCTCACTCGCAGTTCTGGCTTTAGGTGAAGGCTAGTTAGCTTTTAGCGTAACGTTAGCTCATTTTGCGGCGTGCGTGCGTATGTGTGTGTGTGTGTTACGGACAGTGTTGATTGAGGTGTGTTGAAGCAGCAAAAAAGGACACTATATTAAAAGAAGAGTTTCTGTCTCTGATAGTGTATATAATAATGTAAGTGCATCATAAAGCCTACATGAACTCCATGGTGGTCAGGGATGAATAGTCTCTCTTATTGCTATTGTGCTATTTTTTTCAGCTATAGTTACATGAATCATTAGTAATGTAGCAGCCTAGTTTTGAATGGCAGGGTCCCTGCTATCACATGTTGATAAAAAAATAACACTTACACAGAGGTGGGTAGAGTAGTGTGAAATTGTACTCAAGTAAGAGTACCGTTACTTTCGAGATTTATTACTCAAGTAAAAGTAAGGAGTAGTCACCCAAATATTTACTTGAGTAAAAGTAAAAAGTATGTTGTGAAAAAACTACTCAAGTACTGAGTAACTGATGAGTAACCTGATTACGGCAACAAATAATGCACAAAAACATAAAAATAGCAATGAGCAAATTCAGAGCCAGGAATATCTCTTAAGCAACTAAAACAATAATATATATTAAATAATAGTACATTAAAATAAAATAAAAAAAATGGCACATTGAGCCACAATAACTTAACAGCACCATAGCCTCAGTAGGCATTCATTGATTTGATTGATTGATTGAAACTTGTATTAGTAGATTGCACAGTACAGTACATATTCCGTACAATTGACCACTAAATGGTAACACCCCAATACGTTTTTCAACGTTTATCAATTACTTAATAAATGACCAAGTCAAGGTGATCTACCTCATATATACATACACACACATATCATTTATACACACACATATCATACATACACACACATCATTTATACACCCACAATTTATATATATATATATATATATATATATATATATATATACACATACATACATTTATATATACAGTATATAATTTATATTTATTTATTTTGCCGTTTTTGTTCACATGTTGAAGGTGTTTTAATGAATATACATGCATGTTTAACATATAGATTCCTATCTTTCATGAAGACAAGAATATAAGTTGGTGTGTTACCTGATTCTGATGACTTGCAATGATTGGACTCAGACGTCCACGTTTTCAGATGGAGGAGAAAAAAGTTCCTCTTTTCTGTCTAATACCACATGAAAGTCGTTGGTTTTTGGCATCTTATTTGTCCAGCTTCCATATTCGTTTTTATACACTTTACAAGAAATACATTGGCGGAAAACTCCGTATCTTGATAGCTTGTTTGCGCTGGCTTTCGGAGACTCTTATTTTGTTAGCGCAGGCCCGAGGGAGCGGCGCTTTTATTGTGAAGACAGGAACTGTGCGATCAGTCTTTAGGCTTTTGACGGGAAGTACGGTTGAAATAAAAAGTGCCTTTTTTCCTTTACACTTTTTATTGATTGATTGAAACTTTTATTATTAGATTGCACAGTACAGTACATATTCCGTACAATTGACCACTAAATGGTAACACCCCAATACGTTTTTCAACTTGTATAAATCGGGTCATGTGACCGCCTGGCTCTGTTTGATTGGTCCAACGTCACCAGTGACTGCATGTGATTGGTGAAACGCAGGCATGCGTAGATTCTACTTTGAAGCTCTGTCATTAACCAAAACAAACATTAATAGATCGATAAAAAAAAAGTAGCGTGTAGCGAGCTGAATGTAGATAAATGGAACGGAGTAAAAGTAGCGTTTCTTCTCTATAAATATACGCAAGTAAAAGTAAAAGTATGTTGCATAAAAATTACTCGTAAAAGTACAATTTATCCCGAAAGTTACCTCTGCACTTACATAATAAAAGTCAACTACTGGCTACCCAAATGCTGTAATAAATTAAGCATGATGAGTTGACTTGAAACTGTTTAATGTTGCACTTTTTATATGTAGAAGAAAAGTTGTGTCATTTTATTTAATCAAAGCAACAATTTGAGGCAGTTTAATGTGGATTAACGTGGGCAGAATTATTATAGTGTTCCCAATGTTAAAAGGATCAAGCCATTGTTTACAAATTTGGTAAAAAAATAACCAAAAAATGTATATTTTGTTGTTTTCTTACTGTACCTAAAATGAACCGAACCGTGACCTCTAAACCGAGGTACGAACCGAACCAAAATTTTTGTGTACCGTTACACCCCTAATTATATAGTATAGCCTATTTGCACACCAGAAATTCGGTCATCTTAAATACTTTTTTCTCAGCAAAATCGGATGATGTGATGACATATCCACTTCTACTGGTAACTGCATCTTTCCGTATGACATCAAAATGTGGATGTTTCGTCAGGAAGTGCCACTATTATTGTTATAAATTCCCTTGGTCAGTGATTAAGATAGAAGGTAAAGTTCCCTAACTAATATGTTTATTGTTGAATATAATTAACTATTATTGACATAAACAAGCTATTAATGTAGCCTTGCACCTTTTAAGTTGAGTCTGTTTGAGTCAGGCAGTTTACCGGGCAGCTATGTTTACTTCCCAGGGTCCTTGAGTCAGTGTGTTAAACAGTGTGTATGTGAGAGTGTACTTAGCTGCTGCTGCTAAAAGTTACATGTAAAAAAGTTGAAACGTAAATTCCCTTACTGGAGTACGCTCACGGGCGAGGAGTCCCAGCACAACAACAACATCAGTTTATCCATATGGTTCTTTAATAATTATATTCCTTTGAGACTTGGTTTACTTCATTACAAAGTAAACACATCGACTTTCACACCGCACTGTCAATAAGTTCATTATTCTGCCCTCGCTACTTGTTTCCAGCGTGTGCAGCTAGTTAACAGTATGAAGAAAGAGAAGCCCCAGAAGTTTTGTTGGAGATTGATGTCTGTGAAAGACCTTTTCTCTCCGGGTTCCTTGGACCACCAATGAGGGACATGACTGCGAGCAGTTTTGTCACTTTGTTCGTTCTTTCAATAAACTTTAGTTGCGTCGCTTTTCAGCTCTCGCCTCTTCCAACTGCTCGCTGTTTCGGTAGCTTTTCAGCTGTCCCCGGCGTCGTTTGTGTCTCGCGCTTTGTCGCGTTCGCTCCTCATGCACCACTGGCTCTCCAGCTTCTTTCGCCTCTCCTGCTGCCCTTTTACATATTTTGAGGTGATTGTATGACTGCGTCTAGGTGGGCCATCTACGCACCTGACTCCCATCTCGGCGCGCCCCGTCTCGCTGCAGGTCCGCCGGCCACGCCCCGCCTCCCTACAGGTCCGCCGGCCACGCCTCATCACAATGTCCCTTCTTTTGAGTTATTTTCCTTCCTTAGTTGTTTTTATTTAGGTTATCAAGACTGAAAATCTAAACGGAAAATCATACTTGTATCATGTTTAACTTCCACTGTTTATTTTACATGAATAAAATAGGTTTGAAAATTGTATCTAAGTTACCACAAAACTTTGTGTTTCAATGAGTTCCCGGCGAGCAGACAAAAGCTGTCTTTGATCTTACCAATCAAAAGGCTTGTAAAACTCCACTGAGTAGGATGTGAAGCGACATGAAGGTGTCTGTTTCTTTGTGTTATTGAACCAGGAAGATTTTGTCTCTACTCGAGAGAAAGCAGGACCTCTCCAGGCACCTTTTCTTTGAACTGTTTTATTACCAAAGGCCACGGCTGTTTACGACCCCCCTTCCTTTAGAAACAGCTGTTGCCATGTGATCAGGGAAAGTCCAAATAAAAGAGGAGGCGTACAATCTTTCATCAGAGCGTGGTGGAAGACTGTACAAAGAGTACAGCCCAGACAATTCTCCTGAATGAGCTAAATTGAAAATTCTGTCTCCGTTTAATTCCTTGCTTCTTGTCTGTTTAATCCATGTCATCAGTGTTTGAACCTGACAATAGTTAATATCGTAAATCCCACATTATTGTCACGTACTTTCTGGGTGTCTCTCCTTTAGTAGACCAGTGTTTTTCAACCTTTTTTAAGCCAAGGCACATTTTTTGTGTTGAAAAAATGTGGAGGTACACCACCAGCAGAAATCATAAAAAAACTCAAACTCAGTTGACAGTAAAAAGTCGTCGACGCAATTGTTGGATACGACTTTAGACCATAACCAAGCACGCATCACTATAGTTCTAGTGTTTTAGTTCTTGTCTTGCGCTCCTATTTTGGTGGCTTTTTCTCTTCTTTTTTTGGGGTATTTTCCTGTATCAGTTTCATGTCTTCCTTTGAGTGATATTTTCCGCATCTACTTTGTTAAGCAATCAAGACTATTTCAGTTGGTACAAAATGCGGCTGCTAGACTTTTGACAAGAACAAGAAAGTTTGATCATATTACGCCTGTACTGGCTCACCTGCACTGGCTTCCTGTGCACTTAAGATGTGACTTTAAGGTTTTACTACTTACGTATAAAATACTACACGGTCTAGCTCCAGCCTATCTTGCCGATTGTATTGTACCATATGTCCCGGCAAAAAATCTGCGTTCAAAGGACTCCGGCTTATTAGTGATTCCTAAAGCCCAAAAAAAGTCTGCGGGCTATAGAGCGTTTTCTGTTCGGGCTCCAGTACTCTGGAATGCCCTCCCGGTAACAGTTCAAGATGCTTCCTCAGTAGAAGCATTTAAGTCTCACTTTAAAACTCATTTGTATACTCTAGCCTTTAAATAGACCACCTTTTTAGACCAGTTGATCTGCCGCTTCTTTTCTTTTTCTCCTATGTCCCCCCCTCCCTTGTGGAGGGGGTCCGGTCCGATGACCATGGATGAAGTACTCGCTGTCCAGAGTCGGGACCCGGGATGGACCGCTCGCCTGTGTATCGATTGGGGACATCTCTACGATGCTGATCTGCCTCCGCTTGGGATGGTTTCCTGTGGACGGGACTCTCGCTGCTGTCTTGGATCCACTTTGAACGGAACTCTCGCGGCTGTGTTGGAGTCACTATGGATTGAACTTTCCCAGTATCATGTTAGACCCGCTCGACATCCATTGCTTTCAGTCCCCTAGAGGAGGGGGGTTGCCCACATTTGAGGTCCTCTCCAAGGTTCTCATAGTCATCATTGTCACTGGCGTCCCACTGGGTGTGAGTTTTCCTTGCCCTTATGTGGGTTCTTCCGAGGATGTCGTAGTGGTTTGTACAGTCCTTTGAGACATTTGTGATTTAGGGCTATATAAATAAACATTGATTGATTGATTGTTTTTATCCTTCTTTGTGGGGACATTGTTGGTTGTCATGTCATGTTCGGATGTACTTTGTTGACTCCGTCTTTGCTCCACAGTATTTCCTGTCGTCCAGAATTCTGTTTTTGTTTACTTTGTAGTAAGTTCAGTTTTAGTCTTGTTCTGCATAGCCTTTCCTATACTTCAATGCATTTTCTTAGGAGCACTCACCTTTTGTTTATTTTTGGTTTAACCATTATACCTTTTTTTTACCTGCACACTACCTCCCGCTGTTTCCGACATCTACAAAGCAATTAGCTACCGGCTGCCTTCCACTGATATGGAAGAGTATTACACGGATACTTTGCAGTGCTCAGACAGCACCGATTATAATTACTGGTTTGCAAAAAATATTTTTTATCCCAAGTAGGTGAAATTCCTACGGCAGTGGTTGAAAAAACACTGCAGTAGACAATTTAAATTCTTATTCCGTTTTTTAGGGCGGTCTGTCATAACGTTTTTTGCATTCAATCAAACAATATTGTGAGGTTTTGTGTTAGTGTTCCTCAAAATAGACACATTTTTTTCTCAAAATTTGGCCCCCCGACTGAAAACAATTTCCCAGGCCTGCTTAATGCGACACCCTTTGGCCTGAGTGCTCACAAGACTCTGTAAGCCAGTAAATCCAAGTCCTAATGTGCAGTTAATAACTGTAGCGAGCTCACAATCTGATGCTAATGTGCGGTAAATATTCCACTTCTTCACTCCCCTCACATTTCTTTGCCTTTAATTGGACCTGATTTACTGTACGCTGCGGCCCCTCCCCCTCGCTCCGCGCTCGCATGCGATGGCCTTTTTCTCCAACGTCTGCGGCGCGGCAGAGACAGACGGCTGCTGACTAATAATTCATGGCTCGGGTGGCACACGCGAGGGCTTAACGGTCCGCCGCTAAGACGGGACGCGACGGCGGGAGTCTGCAGCGCTCTCCGCTTGGATGCACGGACATTACCGTGTGACCGCACGGGGTTCGAATCCCATGTGTGGACTTGCCGTGTTTTCCTTCTGCATGTGCGGGTTTTCTGTTGGTACGCCCGCTTCCTCCCTCATGTTGTTGACACAATAGTTGTGTATCTTTTGTTTGTTCATATATCCCCTGCCTCTTGCCAGAAGTCAGCTGGGATAGGCTCCATCTTGTGAGCCTCGCCATGAATATCATGCAGGACTTATAGTCAGATGACTGGTGTATAAATGTGTGTGTGTGTAGTGCAGTGCAGTCTCAAATATTTGTTACGCCCCTCCTAAGAAGAAGTAAACATTTGGCGCCCGGCCCTCCCCACTCGCCGCCACGACCGTAAATAAACATTTGGAGGTGTTGAATGGAGGCGTGTCTTAATGAAATTAAACAATGGATGTCCGCTAACTTTTTGCAACTCAACGCCAAAAAAACGGAAATGCTGATTATCGGTCCTGCTAGACACCGACCTCTATTTAATGATACAACTCTAACATTTGACAACCAAACAATTAAACAAGGCGACACGGTAAAGAATCTGGGTGTTATCTTCGACCCAACTCTCTCCTTTGAGTCACACATTAAAAGCGTTACTAAAACGGCCTTCTTTCATCTCCGTAATATCGCTAAAATTCGCTCCATTCTGTCCACTAAAGACGCCGAGATCATTATACATGCGTTTGTTACGTCTCGCCTTGACTACTGTAACGTATTATTTTCGGGTCCCCCCATGTCTAGCATTAAAAGATTACAGTTGGTACAAAATGCGGCTGCTAGACTTTTGACAAGAACAAGAAAGTTTGATCACATTACGCCTGTACTGGCTCACCTGCACTGGCTTCCTGTGCACTTAAGATGTGACTTTAAGGTTTTACTACTTACGTATAAAATACTACACGGTCTAGCTCCATCCTATCTTGCCGATTGTATTGTACCATATGTCCCGGCAAGAAATCTGCGTTCAAAGGACTCCGGCTTATTAGTGATTCCCAAAGCCCAAAAAAAGTCTGTGGGCTATAGAGCGTTTTCATTTCGGGCTCCAGTACTCTGGAATGCCCTCCCGGTAAAAGTTCGAGATGCCACCTCAGTAGAAGCATTTAAGTCTCACCTTAAAACTCATTTGTATACTCTAGCCTTTAAATAGACTCCCTTTTTAGACCAGTTGATCTGACGTTTTTTTTCTTTTTCTCCTATGTCCTACTCTCCCTTGTGGAGGGGGTCTGGTCCGATCCGGTGGCCATGTACTGCTCGCCTATGTATCGGCTGGGGACATCTCTGCGCTGCTGATCCGCCTCCGCTTGGGATGTTTTCCTGCTGGCTCCGCTGTGAACGGGACTCTCGCTGCTGTGTTGGATCCGCTTTGGACTGGACTCTTGCGACTGTGTTGGATCCATTATGGATTGAACTTTCACAGTATCATGTTAGACCCGCTCGACATCCATTGCTTTCCTCCTCTCCAAGGTTCTCATAGTCATCATTGTCACCGACGTCCCACTGGGTGTGAGTTTTCCTTGCCCTTATGTGGGCCTACCGAGGATGTCGTAGTGGTTTGTGCAGCCCTTTGAGACACTAGTGATTTAGGGCTATATAAGTAAACATTGATTGATTGATTGATGTAAAATCGCTAATGCTTATCAGTAGCACATCAATATCAGAGCCAATGTACAAAGCCCAAACCCGGTGGAGTTGGCACGATGTGTGAATAGTAAATAAAAACAGAATACATCCATCCATCTTCTTCCGCTTAACAGAGGTCGGTTCGCGGGGCGGCAGCCTAAGCAGGGAAGCCCAGGCTTTCCTCTCCCCAGCCACTTCGTCCTGCTCTTCCCAGGGAATACTGAGGCGTTCCCAGGCCTTCTGGGAGAATTAGTCTACCCCGTGGCCTCCTACCAGTCGCACGTGCCCGAAACACCTCGATTTGCAAATCCTTTTCAACCTATATTCAATCAAATTGGCTCTCATCATATTATGCTGGATCCACTCGACGTCCAGGGGTGGGGTCTCCACATCTGCGTTCCCCTCCAAGGTTTCTCATTGCAATCCCATTGGGTTGAGTTTTTTTCTTGCCCTGATGTGGGATCTGAGCCGAGGATGTCGTTGTGGCTTGTGCAGCCATTTGAGACGCTCGTGATTTAGGGCTGTATAAGTAAACATTGATTGATGAATACACTCCTTTTTGTGACCACCCTAATTTTGATAGATTACAAATGACCTCAGTGGCATAGTGGTTAGAGTATCCGCCCTGAGATCGGTAGGTTGTGAGTTCAAACCCCGGCCGAGTCATACCAAAAACTATAAAAATGGGACCCATTACCTCCCTGCTTGGCACTCAGCATTAAGGGTTGGAATTGGGGCTTATATCACCAAAAAATGATTCCCGGGCGCGGCACCGCTGCTGCTCACTGTTCCCCTCACCTCCCAGGGGGTGATAAAGGGTGATGGGTAAAATGCAGAGAATAATTTGGCCACATCTAGTGTGTGTGTAATAATCATTGGTACTTTTACTTTTAAATGAGATCGCTTTTTTTTTTTTTTTTTTGTAATACTTGCCAACCTTCCTGATTTTTCCGGGAGACTCCCGAATTTCAATGCCCCCGGGGCAACTATTTTCCGAAATTTCTACTGATTTCCACCCTAACACCAACATTGGGGGCTTGCCTGAAAGAGCGTCCTCTACAACCTGTCGTCCCAGTCATACAATATATGCGGCTTTTACAAACACACAAGTGAATGCACGGGATACTTGGTCAACAGCCATACAGGTCCCACTAAGGGTGGCCGTATAAACAACTTCAACACAGTTACAAATATGCGCCACACTGTGAACCCATCTTTGACGCAACTCACACATTAAGAGCGTTACTAAAACAGCCTTCTTTCATCTCCGTAATATTGCTAAAATTTTGCTCCATTTTGTCCACTAAAGACGCAGAGATCATTATCCATGCGTTTGTTACGTCTTGTCTCGATTACTGTAACGTATTATTTTCGGGTCTCCCCATGTCTAGCATTAAAAGATTACAGTTGGTACAAAATGCGGCTGCTAGACTTTTGACAAGAACAAGAAAGTTTGATCATATTACGCCTGTACTGGCTCACCTGCACTGGCTTCCTGTGCACTTAAGATGTGACTTTAAGGTTTTACTACTTACGTATAAAATACTACACGGTCTAGTTCCATCCTACATTGCCAATTGTATTGTACCATATGTCCCGGCAAGAAATCTGCGTTCAAAGGACTCCGGCTTATTAGTGATTCACAGAGCCCAAAAAAAGTCTGCGGGCTATCGAGCGTTTTCCGTTCGGGCTCCAGTACTCTGGAATGCCCTCCCGGTAACAGTTCAAGATGCTACCTCAGTAGAAGCATTTAAGTGTCACCTTAAAACTCATTTGTATACTCTAGCCTTTAAATAGACCTCCTTTTTAGACCAGTTGATCTGCCGTTTCTTTTCTTTTTCTCCTCTATCCCACTCTTCTCCCTTGTGGAGGGGGTCCAGTCCGATGGCCATGGTTGAAGTACTGGCTGTCCCGAGTCGGGACCCAGGATGGACATCTCGTCCAGAGTCGGGACCCAGGAGTGACCGCTCGCCTGTGTATCGGCTTGGGAGATCTCTGCGCTGCTGATCCGCCTCCGCTTGGGATGGTTTCCTGTTGGCTCCACTGTGGACGGGACTCTCGCTGCTGTGTTGGATCCGCTTTGGACTGGACTCTCGCGGCTGTGTTGGATCCACTATGGATTGAACTTTCACAGTATCATGTTAGACCCGCTCGACATCCATTACTTTCGGTCCCCTAGAGGGGGGGGGGGGGTTGCCCACATATGCGGTCCTCTCCAAGGTTTTTCATATTCATCATTGTCACCGATGTCCCACTGGGTGTGAGTTTTCCTTGCCCTTAAGTGGGCCATACTGAGGATGTCGTTGTGGTTTGTGTTGTGGTTTGTGCAGCCCTTTGAGACACTAGTGATTTAGGGCTATATAAATAATCGTTGATTGACATTTCGGGAGAACATCCGCACCCTAACACAACATTAACACAACAGAATAAATACCCGGAGCCCTTGCAGCACTAACTGTTCCGGGACGCTACAATATACACCCCCGCTACCACCAAACCCCGCTCCCCATTTCCTGAATACGGAGGTCTTAAGGTTGGCAAGTATGGCTCAAGGCTGGTGACAAACGAGTCATGGACCACAGTTGGCCCCTGTGCCGCACTTTGGGCAACCCAGCTGTAGAATCCAACAATAGCCTTCGTACCATTGGGGAATTGTTCATGCTATGGTCACATATGGGACATGGGTTGTCTAATGTCAGAACCGGAAGTCGTAAAATCAGCTGTTCACCTGGCGGGTTTTTTCGGGATAAATAGGGAAGTCTTTTATCTTGTTTTATCATACATTGCTGCCTTTGCACCTGTCAATGTTTACTTTTGTGTGTACCTTAAATGAACAAAAAATCCTGACTTTGGAGCAATGTTCACGGACTGTAGTATTTCCGTATCGGGACCATGATTTCGGTCCTAGCTTGATCACTGGTCTTCATGGGAAGTACTTTTCCTTGTTGATGTCTCAAGTAGGGTAGAAATACAAGAACACACTCACATTCACAGGTCCCTTTGCATTCATGCGTGCTGATAGGCTGGCGTGCGCTGGAGGCACATTTCCACAGAACAAACAGGCCTGGCAAGTGTTAGCCAAGTTAGCATGAATCATCCTGGCGCGACGCGCACGCTGACGCCATACGCGCACATTGACACTATAGGCGCGCGCGTTTGCTACTTGGCGGGGGAACAAACTTAGCATTTTGTATGCAAAGACGCTGGCGAGGAGAGACGGGCAACACGTTTGAGGTGCGATGGGAGATGAGTACTCATTTTGGGGTCTTTCAAATTACCATAGAAAGCTTATATTTAACAAAAAAAAAAAGTCAATCTGGGGGTAAATCTGCATTCTTCTGTTGGCCAAAAGTCTGTGATTTACCAATAAGTGTGGTAATAGATGTGTATTACAACTCCTTTGTTATAGCACATTAATAAACACACCAATAATCTGGTTAATAGATGTATATTACATTTCCTTTGTTATAGTTCATTAATAAACACAAAGGGACAAGCGGTAAAAAATGGATGGATGGATAAACACACCAATAGTCTTGTTTATAGATGTATATTACAACTCCTTTGTTATAGAACATTTATAAATACAAAGGAACAAGCGGTAGAAAATGGATGGATAAACACACCAATCTTGTTTATAGATGTATATTACAACTCCTTGGTTATAGAACATTAATAAAAAATACCAATAATCTTGTTAATAGATGTAAAATCTGTGGAGGGAGTTGAAAGTCCGTGTTGCTCGGCGACAGCCCCAAAACATCACTGCTCTCGAAATGATCTGCATAGAGGAATGGGCCAAAATACCAGCTACTGTATGTGCGAACCTGGTAAAGACCTATAGTAATCGTTTGACCTCTGTTATTGCCAGGAAAGGTTATATTACAAAGTATTTAGTTGAATTTTTGTATTGACCAAGTACGTATTTTCCACCATAATTTGCAAATGGATTGTTAAAAATTCCTGCGATGTGAATTCCTGGATTTTCTGTCTCTCACAGTTGAGGTGTACCTGGGATGGGGATGGCAGACCTCTGTCATCGTTTTGAGTGGGAGAACTTGCACAGTCGGTGACTGACTGGGTACTTTTTTGCCCCACTGTGTGTATGTATATATATATGTATATATATATATATATATATATATATATATATATATATATATATATATACATATATATATATAATGTGTGTATGTATGTATGTAAAACATTTTTTTGTCCAATGCAGCACCTGGGTCAAAAAGTTTGGGGACCACTGGTGTAGACGGTAGGGTAAAAAAAGTGGTTTTATTTGACACGTTTTGACATTCATTTACATATAGTTTGGCTTTGTATTTATAAATGATTATTGTCATTCTTATAATATTACATTTGTACTATATGGTTTTGAAAATCTATACAAAGAGAAATGCAAATGGTCATAGAATGTATTCAATGAAAGCAATATGCAAAAGCATGAGCTTCCTACGCAACAAATTGTATTACTAAAGATTTGTTTGCTTTCAAAATCGTTGGATTTAAGTAGGACCTTGCTTGCACTGTGTTTTCATGGACTTATTTGTCAACATATTGTTTGTGTTTGTGCTCAACACTGCAATTATTACGGTCACGCACCCCTTTTTACAGGTGGCAGTACTGGGGACGGCGTGGCGCAGTGGGAGAGTGGCCGTGCGCAACCCGAGGGGCCCTGGTTCAAATCCCACCTAGTACCAACCTCGTCACGTCCGTTGTGTCCTGAGCAAGACACTTCACCCTTGCTCCTGATGGGTGCTGGTTGGCGCCTTGCATGGCAGCTCCCTCCATCAGTGTGTGAATGTGTGTGTGAATGGGTAAATGTGGAAGTAGTGTCAAAGCGCTTTGAGTACCTTGAAGGTAGAAAAGCGCTCTACAAGTACAACCCATTTATCATTTATCATTTATGTATATTACATTTCCTTTTGTTATAGTACATTAATAAACACAAAGGGACAAGCAGTAGAAAATGGAAAGATGGATAAATACACCATTAATTTTGTTAATAGATGTATATTACAACTCCTTTTGTTATAGCACGTTAATAAACACACCAACAGTCTTGTTAATAGATGTTTATTACATTTCATTTGTTATAGTACATTAATAAACACAAAAGAACAAGCAGTAGAAAATGGAAAGATGGATAAACACACCAATAATCTTGTTGATAAATGTATATTACAACTCCTTTGTTATTGTACATTAATAAACACAAAGGGACAAGCGGTAGAAATGGATGGATGGATAAACACACCAATAATCTTGTTTATAGATGAATATTACAACTCCTTTATTATTGAACATTAATAAACACACCAATGTTCTTGTTTATAGATGTATATTACTACTCCTTTGTTATAGTACCTTAATAAACACAAAGGGACAAGCAGTAGAAAACGGATGGATAAACACACCAATCTTGTCTATGGATGTATATTACAACTCCTTTGTTAGAACATTAATAAACACACCAATTATCTTGTTTATAGATGCATATTACGACTCCTTTGTTATAGTACCTTAATAAACACAAAGGGACAAGCAGTAGAAAACGGATGGATAAACACACCAATCTTGTCTATGGATGTATATTACAACTCCTTTGTTACAGCACATTAATAAACACACCAACAGTCTTGTTAATGGATGTTTATTACATTTCCTTTGATATAATACATTAATAATCACAAAAGGACAAGCAGTAGAAAATGGAAAGATGGATAAACACACCAATAATCTTTTTGATAAATGTATATTACAACTCCTTTGTTATTGTACATTAATAAACACAAAGGGACAAGCGGTAGAAAATGGATGGATGGATAAACACACCAATAATCTTGTTTATAGATGAATATTACAACTCCTTTGTTATAGTACATTAATAAACACAAAGGGACAAGCAGTAGAAAACGGATGGATAAACACACCAATCTTGTCTATGGATGTATATTACAACTCCACATTAATAAACACACCAACAGTCTTGTTTATGGATGTTTATTACATTTCCTTTGATATAAAACATTAATAAACACAAAAGGAAAACAAGCAGTAGAAAATGGAAAGATGGATAAACACACCAATAATTCTTTTTGATAAATGTATATTACAACTCCTTTGTTATTGTACATTAATAAACACAAAGGGACAAGCGGTAGAAAATGGATGGATGGATAAACACACCAATAATCTTGTTTATAGATGAATATTACAACTCCTTTGTTATAGAACATTAATAAACACAAAGGGACAAGCAGTAGACAACGGATGGATAAACACACCAATTTTGTCTATGGGTGTATATCACAACTCCTTTGTTATAGAACATTTATAAACATACCAATAATCTTGTTAATAGATGTATATTACAACTCTTTTGTTATAGTACATTAATAACCTCAAAGGGTCAGGTGGTAGAAAACAGATGGATGGATAAACACACCAACATTCTTGTTAATAGATTGATATGCCATAACTAAGGAGTTGTACTATTCATCTATTAACAAGATTATTGATGTCTTTATCCATCGATCTATTTTATACCGCTTGTCCCTTTGTGTTTATTAATGTACTATAACAAAGAAGATGTAATATACATCTGTTAACAAGATTATTGGTGTGTTTAATATGCCATAACAAAGGAGTTGTAATAATCAACACACCAATAATCTTGTTAATAGATGTTTATTACAACTCCTTTGTTATAGCACATTAATAAACACAAAGGGACAAGCGGTAGAAAAAACGGAAGGATGGATAAACACACAATCTTATTTGTAGCTGTATATTAAAACTCCTTTGTTATAGAACATTAATAAACACACCGATAATCTTGTTTATAGATTTATATCTCAACTCATTTGTTATAGTACATTAATAAACACACCAATAATCTTATTTATAGATTTATATAGTAACTCCTTTGTTATAGTACATTAATAAACACAAAGGGACAAGCGGTAGGAAACAGATGGACGGATGGATAAACACACCACTAATCTTGTTAACAGATTTGTATTACAACTCCTTTGTTACAGCACATTAATAAACACACCAACAGTCTTGTTATAGATGTATATTACATTTCCTTTGTTATAGTACATTAATAAACATGAAAGGGCAAGCAGTAGAAAATGGAAAGATGGATAAACACACCAATAATCTTGTTGATAAATGTATAGTAGAACTCCTTTGTTATAAAACATTAATAAACACACCAATTCTCTTGTTAATAGATGTATATTACAACTCCTTTGTTATAGTACATTAATAAACACAAAGGCACAAGCGGTAGAAAACGGATGGATGGATAAACACAACAATAATCTTGTTTATAGCTGTATATTACAACTCCTTTGTTATAGAACATTAATAAACACGCCAATAATCTTGTTTATAGATGTATATTACTACTCCTTTGTTATAGTACCTTAATAAACACAAAGGGACAAGCAGTAGAAAATGGATGGATAAACACACCAATCTTGTCTATAGATGGATATTACAACTCCTTTGTTATAGAACTTTAATAAACATACCAATAATCTTGTTAATAGATGTATATTACAACTCTTTTGTTATTGTACATTAATAAACACAAAGTGACAAGCGGTAGAAAATAGATGGATGGATAAACACACCAATAATCTTGTTAATAGATTGATATGCCATAACAAAGGAGTTGTAATATTCATCTATTAACAAGATTATTGATGTTTTTATCCATCCATCTATTTCCTACCGCTTGTTTCCTTTGTGTTTATTAATGTACTATAACAAAGATGATGTAATATACATCTATTAACAATTTTATTGGTGTGTTTAATATGCCATAACAAAGGAGTTGTTATGAAATGGATGGATGGATAAACACACCAATAATCATTTTTGTAGCTGTATATTAAAACTCCTTTGTTATAGAACATTAATAAACACACCAATAATCTTGTTAGTAGATATTTATTACATGTCCTTTGTTATAGCACATTAATAAACACAAAAGGACAGGGGGTAGGAAATGGATGGATGGATGGATAAACACACCAATAATTTAGTTAATAGATTTATATTACAACTCCTTTGTTATAGTACATTAATAAATACACCGACAATCTTGTTATAGATGTATATTACATTTCCTGTGTTATAGTACATTAATAAACACAAAGGGACAAGCAGTAGAAAATGGAAAGATGGATAAACACACCATTAATCTTGTTAATAGATGTATATTACAACTCCTTTGTTATAGCACATTAATAAACACACCAACAATCTTGTGAAAAGATGTATATTAAATTTTTTTTATTATAGTACATTAATAAACACAAAAGAACAAGCAGTAGAAAATGGAAAGATGGATAAACACACCAATAATCTTGTTGATAAATGTATATTACAACTCCTTTGTTATAGCATATTAATAAACACACCAAGAGTCTTGTTAATAGATGTATATTAAAACCTCTTTGTTATAGTACATTAATTAACACAAAGGGACAAGCGGTAGAAAATAAAAAGATGGATAAATAATCTTGTATATAGATGTATATTACAAATCCTTTGTTATAGTACATTAATAAACACACCAATAATCTTGTTTATAGATGTATATTACAACTTATTGGTTATAGTACATTAATGGACATATAAAATGTTAATGTGCCATATTGTAGCTAAAAGCTCATTTCCATCTGCGGGGGTCAGTTTATAAAGCAGGGGTCCTGCACCTTTTTGAGCTCAGGACCCAACTTTTCCACTAAAGAAGGGCCCGGAGACCACTCCAATATTAACACTGAATTAGTAATATTGCTCTTCAGTTTTATCGTATTCAATAATCATACCTAACCTCCTTACAGTTTACTACCTTGTAAAATAATATAAAAGCATGTGTTAATTACAAAGATGATATTATTAATTTAACTAATAACCTTAGGCTTAGGTCAGGCTGATTTGAAAAAGAAATACTGACCAAATAAACAATACATGTACATACAATATGTATTATGCTAAAATTAATCAACTCATTTAATAATAAATGTTTCTTAACCAAACTGTCAATAAAATTTTAGTGCACTTTAGTCATATTTTTTGCGCTTAAGAAAGAATTTCTCTATACGACATCTTTTGATAGGTTGATTGGCAACACTAAATTGGCCCTAGTGTGTGAATGTGAGTGTGAATGTTGTCTGTCTATCTGTGTTGGCCCTGCGATGAGGTGGCGACTTGTCCAGGGTGTACCCTGCCTTCCGCCCGATTGTAGCTGAGATAGGCGCCAGCGCCCCCCGCGACCCCGAAAGGGAATAAGCGGTAGAAAATGGATGGATGGATGGATGGATGTTTGTTTGCTATTGTCATTACTGCCACAAGTGGTGGAAAAGTGTATTACAACTGAGTACCACAGCTGAAAAACACATATGTTACATTCAAGGGGGCGCTCACGGCCAACACAAACCCACGGTCCTATGGTTCAGAAACACTGTATGCCATCAACGTGCTGGGGACCATCTCTTCGACAAGGGCTCCCACTACTTCAACGTTATGGTGAATTGATTTTTCACGCTAATTTTTTTTGCTGTTTTTATCTGCCACACGTGGAAAACCGGTCCGTGAAAAATAAATAACGCCCACATTAAACCTTTCCCTGGTGTAAACAGGTTAGTGAACACTGGCTTAAAAGGGGTGACGAATGTTCATACTTGTGTTAAAAGTCCAATTTTTGCAATTTATTTCGATTTTTTTCAAGGTTGGATGAGTAGTCTCCTTCTACTCGCCTCGTTGTGACTCATATGCCTCCCTGTTGCCCCCTGTGGGGCTGGCGGGAGTACTGCATACATGATCAACCCTAGTTTAAATTGTTCCGTCAGGCCTATTTGGGTGTTGTTGATTACGCAAGTAGGGGCGACACTGTCGTTTACGTTACAGCGCAGCTTTATTCCCAAGTGCCGGCCGGCTTCTTACGCAAAACACTTCTTCACGGACAGTCGAATCATAGAGCCATTATCCACTCTGATGTTCTCTGGGTGATGGATGCGAATCCAAATACACGACAATGCTGTTTGTATTCAAGGGTTCATCATTTGTTGTGGCGTCTCAGTGGGAACTCTTAACTCCACAAAGGCTTCATGCATCTATTTACTGGGATTTGGTGCCTTCAACACACACACACACACACACACACACACACGCACACACACACACACACACACACACACACACACACACACACACACACACACACACACACACACACACACACACACACACACACACACACACACACACACACACTCGTATTTCTGGCCTTCTTGGGACCTCTGACAAATGCCTATCTCTTTTGGACCACCCTTTCTAGATATATATAGATTTTACAACATTAATAATACATACAAAATGTGCAAATATAAAAAAGCTCATTGTGAAAAATGAGTTTGAATTTCACAAGAAAAAGGTCCCAATTTCACAAGAAAAACTTAGAACTATGACAGTATTATAATAAAAGTCGTAATTTTTCTCCACACAAGTCAACATTTTACAAGAAAAACTGAACATTTGTGTAATATTTTGATAAAAGTTGGAATTTTACAAGAAAAGCTTAACATTTTGGCAATTTTATGAAAAGAGTCATCATTTTACTCGACAAAATTCACAAATTTATAAGAAACTTTGCAGTTTTGGCAATATAAGCATAATCGGAATTTTTACTTGGCAAAATTATGACAAAAGTCGTCATATTACTCAAAAAATGTGACTGTTTTACAACAACAAAAATTGGCAATATTGTGAAAAAGTCGTAATTTTATATTGATTGATTGATTGATTGAGAAGATTGACAACTTAAAGAATTGACAAATTTCACCATTTTGCATCAAAAGGAAATCCATCCATCCATCCATTTTCTACCGCTTATTCCCTTTCGGGGTCGCGGGGGGCGCTGGCGCCTATCTCAGCTACAATCGGGCGGAAGGCAGGGTACACCCTGGACAAGTCGCCAACTCATCGCAGGGCCAACACAGATAGACATTTTACATTAAAAAAGTAACAATTTTACAAGAAAATATTACCATATTACAGAAACAGAAAGACTGAGAAATTGTTCCCAATTTTATAAGAAAAAAGTCAACACATTGTGAGAAAAAGACTGCTTTTTTTGTTTGTTTGTTTTTTTAATTATTTTGTTGGTAATTGTTTTTTAATCTTTATTATTTACTTCAAGCTATTACAGTGTCTCTATATAAAAACAAATTAATTTAATTTTGGCCAAAGGGAGTGCCTCACTTTTTTACGCACTTGTTATTACTTGTGTTGGCCAGAGGAGGAGCACTTCAAATGTTTACACTCACTTGGTATTTCATATGTTGACCACTTTTAAAACCGACGCACAGTCAATTTGAAAAATCCCTCCTTTTTGGGACCACCCTAATTTTGATAGATCTCACCACAAATGAGACCTCATCTATTAGATGCAATGGTTTTCCGTATTGGGATCATGATTTGATGTCCTAATTTGTTCACCGGTCCTCATATTGGACGGTACCTTTCATTGTTGCTGTCTCAAGAAGGGTAGAAATACAAGAACACACACTTGTATTTTTTACCTTCTTGAGACCTGAGAAAAATGCCTTCCTCTTTAGGACCACCCTTTCTAGTCATATAAACATGTGTAGTGACAACATTAATAATATATACATACCATGCAACTATAGAAAAGCTTGTTGTGAAAAACGAGTTGGAATTTCACAAAAAAAAGGTCACAATTTCACAAGAAAAACTTAGATTTATGACAGTATTATAAGAAAAGTCGTCATTTTACTCAACGCAAGTCAAAATTTTACAAGAAAACCTGAACATTTGTGTAATATTATGATAAAAGTTGGAATTTTACTCTAACAGTCGCAATTTTACAAGAAAAGCTCAACATTTTGGCAATTTTATGAAAAGTAATTTTACTCGACAAAAGTCACAAATTTATAAGAAAATTTACAATTTTGGCAATATTATACTCATAGAAGAAATGTTTACTTGGCAAAATTACGACAAAATTCATAATTTTACTCAAAAAATGTCACAACAACAACTGGCAATATTGTTTTAATATTGAGAAGTTTATTGACAACTTAAAGAATTGACAAATTTCACAATTTTTCATAAAAAGGAAATCATTTTACATTAAAAAAGTAACAATTTCACGAGGAAATATTACCATACTGTATTAAAGAAACAGACTGAGAAATTGTTCCTAAATTTATAAGAAACACGTCAACACATTGTGAGAAAAAGACTCCTTTTAGTTAATTTTATTTATTTATTTATTTTTTGTTGGTTATTGTTTTTTATGTATTGTTTACTTCAAGTTATTACAGTGTGTCTCTATATACACCTTTTTTAAATTAATTTTGGCCAAAGGGAGTGCCGCAATTTCTCATGCACTTGTAATTACTTGCGTTGGCCAGAAGGGGAGCACTTTAAATGTTTACACTCACTTGTTATTTCATATGTTGACCACTTTTAAAACCGACACACAGTCAATTTGAAAAGTCTCATTTTTGGGACCACCCTAATTTTGATAAATTTCACCACCAGGGGTGAAAATGAGACATTATCTATTAGATGCAATGGTTTTTCGTATTGAGACCATGATTTATGTCCTAACTTGTTCACCGGTCCTCATATTGGAAGGTACCTTTCATTGTTGCTGTCTCAAGAAGGGTAGAAATACAAGAACACACACACACTTGTATTTTTTACCTTCTTGAGACCTGAGAAAAATGCCTTCCTCTTTAGGACCACCCTTTCTAGTCATATAAACATGTGTAGTGACAACATTGATAATATATACATAGTATGCAACTATAAAAAAAGCTTGTTGTGAAAAACGAGTTGGAATTTCACAAAAAAAAGGTCACAATTTCACAAGAAAAACTTATAATTATGACAGTTTTATAAGAAAAGTCGTCATTTTACTCCACGCAAGTCAAAATTTTACAAAAAAACCTGAACATTTGTGCAATATTATGATAAAAGTTGGAATTTTACTCTAACAGTCGCAATTTTACAAGAAAAGCTTAACATTTTGGCAATTTTATGAAAAGAGTCGTTATTTTACTCGACAAAAGTCACAAATTTATAAGAAATTTTACAATTTTGGCAATATTATACTCATCATAGAAATTTTGACTTGGCAAAATTATGACAAAAGTCATAATTTTACTCAAAAAATGTCACAACAAAAACTGGCAATATTGTTTTAATATTGAGAAGTTTATTGACAACTTAAAGAATTGACAAAGGCCACCATTTTGCATTAAAAGGAAATTATTTTACATTAAAAAAGTAACAATTTTACAAGAAAATATTACCATATTACAGAAACAAAAAGACTGAGAAATTGTTCCTAATTTTATAAGAAAAAGGTCGACACATTGTGAGGAAAAGACTGCTTTTAGTTTATTTTTTTTTATTTTTTTATTATTTTGTTGGTAATTGTTTTTTAATCTTTATTATTTACTTCAAGTTATTACAGTGTGTCTCTATATACATTTTTTTAAATTAAATTTGGCCAAAGGGAGTGCCTCAATTTTTTACGCACTTGTTGTTACTTGTGTTGGCCAGAGGAGGACCACTTCAAATGTTTACACTCACTTGTTATTTCATATGTTGACCACTTTTAAAACCGACACACAGTCAATTCGATAAATCCCTCCTTTTTGGGACCACCCTAATTTTGATAGATCTCACCACAAATGAGACCTCATCTATTAGATGCAATGGTTTTCCGTATTGATGATTTTATGTCCTAATTTGTTCACCGGTCCTCATATTGGAAGGTACCTTTCATTGTTGCTGTCTCAAGAAGGGTAGAAATACAAGAACACACACACACTTGTATTTGTTACCTTCTTGAGACCTGAGAAAAATGGCTTCCTCTTTAGGACCACCCTTTCTAGTCATATAAACATGTGTAGTGACAACATTAATAATATATACATACCATGCAACTATAAAAAAGCTTGTTGTGAAAAATGAGTTGGAATTTCACAAAAAAAAGGTAACAATTTCACAAGAAAAACTTAGAATTATAACAGTGTTATAAGAAAAGTCGTCATTTTACTCCACGCAAGTCAAAATTTTACAAAAAAACCTGAACATTTGTGCAATATTATGATAAAAGTTGGAATTTTACTCTAACAGTCGCAATTTTACAAGAAAAGCTTAACATTTTGGCAATTTTATGAAAAGAGTCGTCATTTTACTCGACAAAAGTCACAAATTTATAAGAAATTTTACAATTTTGGCAATATTATACTCATCATAGAAATTTTGACTTGGCAAAATTATGACAAAAGTCATAATTTTACTCAAAAAATGTCACAACAAAAACTGGCAATATTGTTTTAATATTGAGAAGTTTATTGACAACTTGAAGAATTGACAAAGTTCACCATTTTGCTTCATGAGGAAATTATTTTACATTAAAAACAATTTTACGAGAAAATATTACCATATTACAGAAACAGACTGAGAAATTGCTCCTAATTTTATAAGAAAAAAGTCAACACAATGTGAGGAAAAGACTGCTTTTAGTTAATTTCTTTTTTTTTTTTGTTGGTAATTGTTTTTTGATCTTTATTATTTACTTCAAGTTATTACACTGTCTCTATATACATTTTTTCAAATTAAATTTGGCCAAAGGAAGTGCCTCAATTTCTTACGCACTTGCTGTTACTTGGGTTGGCCAGAGGGGGAGCACTTCAAATGTTTACACTCACTTGTTATTTCATATGTTGATCACTTTTAAAACCGACACACAGTATATTTGAAAAATCCCTCATTTTTGGGACCACCCTAATTTTGATAGATCTCACCACCCAGGGGTGCAAATGAGACATTCTCTATTAGATGCCAAGGTTTTTTGTATTGGGACCATAATTTATTTCCTAACTTGTTCACCGGTCTTCATATGGAAGGTACTTTTTGTTGTTGATGTCTCAAGAAGCGTACAAAAACAAGAACGAACACACACACACACACACACACACACACACACACACACACACACACACACACACACACACACACACACACACACACACACACACACACACACACACACACACACAGTGTTATTGTCATCAAATCCATCTCCAGGGTTAGTGAGTCGCAACTGAAATGAGATTTGAGGGACGTCCAAGTGTCTCCTTTTGATGAGGGGAAATGGATGTGATGAAAATAGGCTCAGGATGCAAATGTCCCGCCGTGATGATGAGGTCTCATCACAATGGGAGGAGAGCGTGACGGCTGAGGCCGAGACAAGCTCTGTGGCTCTTTGGACCCCGACGGGAATCAGAGGGATCCGAGTCACCCGGTTCGAGGCTGCAGGAGACTGTTTGTCAACCGCGCTAACAAAAAAAGACATCTTGACATAACAGTGTTGAACTATGATATATTTGGACTGCCACAAATACATTTGTGTTCCACCACGAATACAACTCTGTGACGGTGTTGCTGTGTCTAGACCAGGGGTCACCAACGCAGTGCCCGCGGGCACCAGGTAGCCCGTAAGGACCAGATGTGTAGCCCGCTGGCCTGTTCTAAAAATAGCTCAAATAGCAGCACTTACCAGTGAGCTGTCTCTATTTTTTTTAATTGTATTTATTTACTAGCAAGTTGGTCTCGCTTTGCTCAACATTTTTAATTCTAAGAGAGACAAAACTCAAATAGAATTTGAAAATCAAGGAAAATATTTTAAAGACTTGATCTTCACTTGTTTAAATAAATTCATTTATTTTTTTACTTTGCTTCTTATAACTTTCAGAGAAAAAATACAACCTTAAAAATGATTTTAGGATTTTTTAACACATACCTTTTTACCTTTTAAATTCCTTCCTCTTCTTTTCTGACAATTTAATCAATGTTCAAGCAAATATTTTTTTTAATTGTTAAGGATAATAAATTAATTTTAATTTAATTCTTCATTTTAGCTTCTGTTTTTTCGCCGAAGAATATTTGTGAAATATTTCTTCAAACTTATTATGATTAAAATTCAAAATGATTTTTCTTTGTTAAAAATATAGCTTGGTCCAATTTGTTATATATTCTAACACAGTGCAGATTGGATTTTAACCTATTAAAACATGTCATCAAAGTTCTAAAATTAATCTTAATCAGGAAAAATTACTAATGATGGTCCATAAATTGTTTTTATTTTTTCAAAAATATTCGAATTAGCTAGTTTTTCTCTTCTTTTTTTCTTTAGAATTTTAAAGAGTCAAAATATATTTATAAAAATATTTATCTGTTTCTATACATATTTATTGTGAAAAATTAAGATGGGCTTCACGGTGGCAGAGGGGTTAGTGCGTCTGCCTCACAATACAAAGTTCCTGCAGTCCTGGGTTCAAATCTAGGCTCGGGATCTTTCTGTGTGGAGTTTGCATGTTCTGCCCGTGAATGCGTGGGTTCCCTTCGGGTACTCCGGCTTCCTCCCACTTCCAAAAACATGCACCTGGGGATAGGTTGATTGGCAACACTAAATTGGCCCTAGTGTGTGAATGTGAGTGTGAATGTTGTCTGTCTATCTGTGTTGGCCCTGCGATGAGGTGGCGACTTGTCCAGGGTGTACCCCGCCTTCCGCCCGATTGTAGCTGAGATAGGCGCCAGCGCCCCCCGCAACCCCAAAAGGGAATAAGCGGTAGAAAATAGATGGATGGATCATTAAGATGATCAGTGTTTCCACAAATATAAATATCATTAATTATTAATAATAACATAGAGTTAAAGGTAAATTGAGCAAATTGGCTATTTCTGGCAATTTATTTAAGAGTGTATCAAATTGGTAGCGCTTCGCATTAATCAGTACCCAAGAAGTAGCTCTTGGTTTCAAAACGGTTGGTGGTCTAGAGAGTAGTCCGAGTCCTCTGAATATATTTGGAACACATAGGCGACAAGTAACTAATCTCGAGGAGACTTTTGGAAACTCTGAAATGCGTGTCGCTTGTCCCACCCAGCGAGCAACCGTATTAGGGATGGGTACCGTTCACATTCGAACTGATACGCCACCAATTTCTCGTGCCTGGGAGTCGATACCAGGTCTCAATTTTCAGTATTTTTGTGTGTGTTGATAAATATTCATTGTTTTGGTAATAAAATTGTGTTTTTATTGTGACATTTAAAAATTAACTGATTTTGATAACTATTGATAACCAATATATATAATATGTGTATATACAGTATGTATATATATATATATATATATATATATATATATATATATGTGTGTGTATATACAGTATATATATATATATATATATATATATAATATGTGTATATATAGTATATATATATATATGTATATATATATACACATGTATATATGTGTATATACGTATATATATATACACATGTATATATGTATATATATATGTATATATATATATATACACATGTATATATGTGTATATAT
Source organism: Nerophis ophidion (assembly GCF_033978795.1). Lineage (NCBI taxonomy): Eukaryota > Metazoa > Chordata > Actinopteri > Syngnathiformes > Syngnathidae > Nerophis > Nerophis ophidion. The sequence continues at coordinate 25,726,633 of NC_084618.1, read as the reverse complement.
GTATATATATATATACACATGTATATATGTGTGTATATATATGTATATATGTATAGTTCACCGCACGTCACTGATACATATATATATATATATATATATATGTCTTGATTGGATTATCCGGAGAATAGTGCTCGATACCGTGGTAGAGCGCAATATGTAGGTGTGGGAAAAAATCACAAGACTACTTCATCTCTACAGATCTGTTTCATGAGGGTTTCCCTCAATCATCAGGAGATTTTAATGGAAGCATTCACATACAGTGGTTTATATAGAGCACAGAGTGGGGGGGTACAAGCAGGCGTAGGGTGTGGTGATTGGCTCATGTGTTACCTAGGAGGTGTTTCCGTCTATGGCGGCATGTTGAAATGATTTCACTGCGCTTGTTGAGGGATGATAGATCTGGATGATATATAATAAACAGTTTCTCTTTTAAGCATAGGTTGCATCTTTTATTACCACTGTTGTAAGGTGTGCTGGATGCAAGAATTTGCCATGTTATTGAATATTCAACATTATTGTCTTTGAGATTCCAAATGTGTTTGCTGAGTTCTGTAGAATTCTGCAAAGTCTGGTTTCTAAAGGAGGCGTTGTGATTATTCCATCTTGTTTTGAACGCTCCTTCGGTTAATCCTACGTACGTGTCGGATGTGTTAATGTCCTTGCGTATTACCTTTGCTTGGTAAACGACTGATGTCTGTAAGCACCTTCCGTTGAGAGGGCAATCAGGTTTCTTGCGACAGTTACATTCATTATTGGTTTCAGAGTCGTTTAGTCTGGGAGTAGGCAGTCCTTTTGCAATTGCTTTGTTGTGGTTTGAAATGATTTGTTGCATGTTATTCATACAGCTGTAGCTCAATTTAATGTTGTTCTTGTTGAATATTTTTCTTAGGGTGTTGCCTTTGGGGAAGTGTTTGTCGATCAGAGTGAGGAACGTGAGTGAGGATCCGTAGGCCGGATCACGATTGAAGCCAACAAGCAAACCGTCAACTTCCTCGACGTCACTTTCAACCTGAGAAATAACAGCTACCAACCATTCACGAAACCCAACACAACACTCCAATACGTGCACCACGACAGCAACCACCCACCCACCACCACGAAAAGAATACCTACCGGAATTAATAAAAGGCTATCGATGCTGTCATCCAGCAAATCTGAATTCGACCAAGCAACCCCCCCGTACCAGAAAGCACTTGATGAAAGCGGATACAACTTCACCCTCACCTATGAACCCACCCCAGGAAACCAACCAAAAAAGAGCAGAAAACGAAACAACATCATCTGGTACAATCCGCCATTCAGCAAAGACGTCTCAACCAACATCGGCCGCAAGTTCCTCACTCTGATCGACAAACACTTCCCCAAAGGCAACACCCTAAGAAAAATATTCAACAAGAACAACATTAAATTGAGCTAAAGCTGTATGAATAACATGCAACAAATCATTTCAAACCACAACAAAGCAATTGCAAAAGGACTGCCTACCCCGAGACTAAACGACTCTGAAACCAATAATGAATGTAACTGTCGCAACAAACCTGATTGCCCTCTCAACGGAAGGTGCTTACAGACATCAGTCGTTTACCAAGCAAAGGTAATACGCAAGGACATTAACACATCCGACACGTACGTAGGATTAACCGAAGGAGCGTTCAAAACAAGATGGAATAATCACAACGCCTCCTTTAGAAACCAGACTTTGCAGAATTCTACAGAACTCAGCAAACACATTTGGAACCTCAAAGACAATAATGTTGAATATTCAATAACATGGCAAATTCTTGCATCCAGCACACCTTACAACAGTGGTAATAAAAGATGCAACCTATGCTTAAAAGAGAAACTGTTTATTGTATATCATCCAGATCTATCATCCCTCAACAAGCGCAGTGAAATCATTTCAACATGCCGCCATAGACGGAAACACCTCCTAGGTAACACATGAGCCAATCACCACACCCTACGCCTGCTTGTACCCACCCACTCTGTGCTCTATATAAACCACTGTATGTGAATGCTTCCATTAAAATCTCCTGATGATTGAGGGAACCCCTCATGAAACAGATCTGTAGAGATGAAGTAGTCTTGTGATTTTTTCCCACACCTACATATATATATATATATATATATATATATATATACATAAATACATGTATACATGTGTATATATATATACATAAATACATGTATACATGTGTATATATATATATATATATATATATATATATATATATATATATATATATATATATATATATATATATATATATATATATATATATATATACATAAATACATGTATACATGTGTATATATATATATATACATGTATATATATATGTATATATATACACATGTATATATGTGTGTATATATATATGTGTGTGTATATATATATATATATATATATATATATATACACATGTATATATGTGTGTATATATATGTATATATGTATGGTTCACCGCACGTCACCGATACATATATATATATATATATATATATATATATATATATATATATACACATAAATACATGTATACATATATATATATATATATATATATACACACATGTATATATATATATATACATGTATACATATATATATATATATATATATATACACACATGTGTGTATATATATGTATAGTTCACCGCACGTCACCGATACATATATATATATATATATATGTATATATATATATACATAAATACATGTATACATGTGTGTATATATATATATACACATATATACATGTATACATATATATATATACATGTATATATATATATATATATATATACATGTGTATATATATATATATATATATATACATGTGTATATATATATATACACACATGTGTGTATATATATGTATAGTTCACCGCACGTCACCGATACATATATATATATATATATATATATATATACACCAGGTGGGGCATAGATACTTTTGGAGTTTTTTTTCTTCTTTTTTTAACTTAAATTCATATGAGCAGTTCTAACCATTGTTGATTAAGGTTGCACATTAGAATAATAGGAGAACAAAGGGAGTAATATGCTTTCATAAAAACGTTTTCATAATGATACTATGGGATGTCAAATCGGTCCAAAAAGTATTTGCAAAGTTGTTATTAAATACTTTATTAAATTTTCTTTTAACAAAATAAATCAAGTATTGTGAGTGTATCTTACCTTTCTGTATTTGTATCTGAAGCGGCAATAGCATCCACAAACGCTGGCTTACTCTAATAAAAAGGCCATGTTTGTTATAAATACAGTTAAAAAAAGAAAAAAGGCTGGCTTCCGCTGGAGAGACATGTCTGCTAGCTTTAGCGCCCCCATTTCTCCCAGTGTGGTGAGTTAGATTACTGCTGAGGCATTGAACAATATATCGCCCCCTACTTTGAAGCAGAGGTACTTGCTGCCTCATGGCCTGCCTTTTCCCCGTGGCATCAAGCACGCGCCCCCTCTCATGCACACGCTCAATACACTTTGTGTGTCAACGTGGAGGCACCACCTGTGTATGCTTCACTTCTGGTCTGCTGCGTTATTTTGATCAGGAAACACAGAATTTCCGCGATTTTGACCATGAATATTACCCAAATAAACAGGAACCACAACAAAATCACATAGAAAGCATAGACCAAAAGATAAATATTCAAACTTATATTTTTACTCAGTTTTTTGAACATCTCATAGTTAAGGACTTTACCTCTCCTGGTGGCAAGGTGAGGCACGGCCTCAGTTGCCTCCCCTGACAGCACGTCACTGATATGTATGTATATATGTACCATATTTTCCGGACCATAGGGCGCACTGCCGATGTATGGTATATTTTCTTTTTTTCATACCAAAGGCGCACTGGATTAAAGGGCACATTAAAAGAGTCTTTTTAAAAAAAAAAAGTTTCTAAATGTCAAACACTTCCTTGTGGTCTACATAACATGTAATGGTGGTTCTTTGGTCAAAATGTTGCATAGATGATGTTTTACACATCTTCAAGCCGCTTTTTGACAGTCGCTTCAGGATGCGCCGTTTTGTGGGCGGTCTTATATACCTTTGGCAGCGTCTTCTCCCTGTCATCTGTGTTGTAGCAGTGTAGCGTACAAGGACGGGAGTGGAAGAAGTGTCAAAAGATGAAATACTTTTTACATAAAACTCTAATCTGGCTGTGAGCAGGCTCCTATATGAACACAATTTGTTGTAAATTACACACATTCCATTTATATTGAGGGGTGATTGATGGATTGAAACTTTTATTAGTAGATTGCACAGTACAGTACATAATCCGTACAATTGGCCACTAAATGGTAACACCTGAATACGTTTTTCAACTTATTTTAAGTCGGGGTCCACGTTAATCAATTTATGGTAATGACAGTCACCTACTTCTTAAGTTTTACGTATATTTTCAAACTTTGTGCAGCACTACTTTATCTCCGGTCCCCTCGTCTGGTTCCGAATATAACAAAGAAATGGGATTGAATTAGTGCGTGCACACATTTTCATATGTCTGAATTTTTTCCTTGCGTTTCCGGGTTTGAACGCACGCCAAATATTTTGTCTTAATAAATGAGGCCCCTGGCGTTTTTCCTCTAGAGAATTGACGTGTTGTGCAGTAATCTGTACTGACCATGCTGAGAGAAGCAGGTATCCATGTGTTTTTTGCGTGTAGGTATCGACTTGGTATCAAAAGTTTTGCTACTTTTGATAAGCCTAGTTCTGGCATTATATAATAATTTAAGATAAAGCGAACATGCCCTTATGTGGCATGATAAAAGCTGTAATTAACATACAAACCCAATTTCCATATGAGTTGTGAAATTGTGTTAGATGTAAATATAAACGAACACAATGATTTGCTAATCCTTTTCAACCCATATTCAATTGAATGCACTACAAAGTCAAGATATTTGATGTTCAAACTCATAAACACGTGCTGAATCTGGGTTGGTATTGTCTTGCTGAAATAAGCAGGGGCGTCCATGAAAAAGACAGTGCTTGGATGGCAGCATATGTTTGCGTCGATAACAGTCTGGATGGTTGGCTTCCCCTTTGGTCCGGATGACACGATGTCGAATATTTCCAAAAACAATTTGAATGTGGACTCGTCAGACCACAGAACATTTTTCCACTTTGCATCAGTCCATCTTAGATGATCTCGGGCCCAGAGAAGCCGGCAGCATTTCTGGATGTTGTTGATAAATGGCATTCGCTTTGCATAGTACAGATTTAACTTGCACTTACAGATGTAGCGACAAACTGTATTTAGTGACAGTGGTTTTCTGAAGTGTTCCTGAGCCCATGTGGTGATATCCTTTAGAGATTGATGTCAGTTTTTTATGCAGTGCCGTCTGAGGATCGAAGGTCACGGTCATTCAATGTTGGTTTCCGGCCATGCCGCTTACGTGGAGTGATTTCTCCAGATTCTCTGAACCTTTTGATGATATTATGGACAGTATATGTTGAAATCCCTAAATTTCTTGCAATTGCACTTTGAGAAACGTTGTTCTTAAACTGTTTGACTATTTGCTCACGCAGTTGTGGACATAGGGGTGTACCTCACTCCATCCTTTCTTGTGAAAGATTGAGCATTTTTGGGGAAGCTGTTTTTATACCCAATCCTGGAACCCACTTGTTCCCAATTAGCCTGCACACCTGTGGGATGTTCTAAATAAGTGTTTGATGAGCATTCCTCAACTTTATCAGTATTTATTGCCACCTTTCCCAACTTCTTTGTCATGTGTTTCTGGCATCAAATTCTAAAGTTAATGAATATTTGCAAAAAAAAAGTTTATCAGTTTGAACTTAAAATACCGTATTTCCTTGAATTGCTGCAGGGCATATAGTATGCGCCTGCCTTGAATTACTGCCGGGTCAAACTTGCTTCGCAAAATAATTAGCGCATGCTTAGTATTACCGCCTGGTCAATTTCCTGACGTCACGAGTGACCCTGTCATCATTTTCAAAATGGAGAAGTTCTGATTTCAATACCGGTAATTTGGAATCGCATAAAGGGAAGAATATTAAGAGCTATTCAGTAGGATTTAAGGTCCAAGCTTACATCACACTCAAATTTTTACTGCATGCCTTAGGCAAGTGCCGGAGTGAGAAGAGGTTTTCAAATAATTAGCGCATGCTTACTTTTACCGCATGCCTTTGGTATGTGCAGGAGTGAGAAGAGGTTTTAAATTCATTAGCGCCCCGGCAGCAATTCAAGGAAATACGGTATGTTGTCTTTGTAGCATATTGAACTAAATATGGGTTGAAAATGATTTGCAAATCATTGTATTCCGTTTATATTTACATCTAACACAGTTTCCCAACTCATATGGAAACAGGGTTTGTAGAACAGCGCCTTTGAACCAACTCCAGCTAAAACCCTGCAGACAAACTCCAGCTTCAGCATCTCTCTGTAGCGTGTGGCAGGCTAACCTTTTGACCTCCAACTTGTCAACCTAATCAAGGCCAGATTGGGAAAGTGCACGAGCAAGCTGCAAATGGAGGGCTCCATTATTCAGGGTCTCAGATGTCAGCCATCGGTCAGATTAACCGTCACTTGTGGGCTTTTAGACAAAAGAGGGCTGATGCTGAAAAAGAAAAACATCAGCAATGGGAATGATTGACCTGTTGACCTACGCACTTTGCGGCTATTCATTCAGGTTTTGGCTTCTCTGGCTGCTGCAGCTTTGCGAGTGGAGGCCGAGATCCCAGCTGCAGTCGGCCACCGAGCTCAGGTTTCCTTGATTTTGTTGTGGCGTTAACCAGACGGCACGCTCGGGCGCTTCCATGTAAGTGAATTCTTCCAAATGGAGGTGCATGTCGTGCAAGTGTGGGAAGCAGGGAGAGGTGTGAGGACTGTGAATGTGGCTCTTAAAGTCAATACTTACAAATGGAAGCTCAAAACATTTGTGTCGTAAACACAAAAGCTCTTTTTGCACATTTGAATTTATGGAACTGAATTATTTGCTTTTGACTTTTGTGAACTGAATTTTTATACAGCATGCAAGAATTTAACAATGCAGTTTGTTAAAATATAGTGTTTTAAAATGTCAAGTATAAAAAAAGAAACAAGTTTATAAAAAATTGGTTTATAAAATCTAGTGCAGAAATGTTTTTTTTAATAAAAATGAGTGCAGAAAAACTCATTGTAAACAAAATTGAGTGTTGTGTACAGGGGGAAGTAGACGGCATAGACAACAGGGGGCATTTAGCTCTGTTTATTTATATATGTATACATACAATATATAGATAACAAAATAATAATATATATAAGCAAGGGAAATGGTGTGTGACTAAATCCAAGTGTTTGGATGGTGCACGACTGTGTGTGTAAATTAACTGTTGTGTGTTACCGGGAGTGTCTAGCGCAAGGCGGAAGTCCCGGAGGAGAAAGACATGCTTGTAGGTCCGCGAGCAGGCAGTAAGTCTGGGGCTATAGCCAGGCGTTGAAAGTCCGTCTTCAGGCGGGAGGTTGAAGTCCATGAGGTAGTCAGGGAAGCAGAGGGAATGTGGGGAAGCGAGATGCACAGCTCGTCACGCGGGAACCGAGGGGTTGCTGCAATGATTGACAAGGGGAAGAATACAAGACCAATCAACACGATGGTGGGAGAAACACAGAGAGCTTTGTTAGTCGGCTTACTGTACTCTAACAGATGACTGCGTTTTGGCCCGGGATAGCAGGTTGGGCAGGCCTGATGATCAGCTACAGGTGTGCTAATTGGCAGTGATTTATTGCAGCTGTGCACCGGCGCAACATCTGCCGGAATGTCGCACGCAGATGCGGTCTTGGAGGCGCAATCAGCAGAACGCGCAGATGGCCTTGACAATAAGTGTAAAAAAATGAGTGCAGAGAAATTTGTTCTAAAATAAATTAAGTGTAAAAAAAATTGTTCAGAAAAGTACAAGTTATACAATTAAGTGTAAAAAAGTAATGTGTTAAAGAAATCAGTGCAGAAAAGTTCTGTGTAAAAATAATTTTGTGTAAAAAAAAAAAAATTGGATGTAAAAAAATGTTGTCCAGAAAAATTCAAGGTGTAAAATTCAAAGTAAAAAAGTCAGTGCAGAAAATGTTTAGTGTGTACAAATTGAGTGTAAAAAAGTTCAGTGTAAAAAAATAAATAATAATCATTGACAAAAAATGTAGTGTAAAAAAATAATTGCAGGAAATTAGAAGTTAAAAAAGTTAAGTGAAAAAGTTAGCTCAGCAAAGATCAAGGTATACAATTAAGTGTAAAAAAAAGTTGTGGAAAAAAATCAGTGCAGAAAATTTCTGTGTAAAAAAAGAAAATTGTTCAGAAAAATTTCAAAGTATGAAGTTGAGTGTAAAAATGTCAGTACAGTACATTCAGTGTATAAAAATTGAGTGTAAAAAAGTTTAGTGTGGAAAAAATTGAGTGTAAAAAAAGTTTGTTCCGAAGAATTCAAGGTATAACATTCATGGATGGATATATATACAATATATAGATGGACTAAAAAGACTAAAAAAAGTCAGTGCAGAAAAATTAACTGGATAAAAATTGAGTTTGAAAAAGTTCAATGGAAAAAAACTGCTGAAAAAAATTAGTGTTAAAAAATCAGGGCAAAAACATTAGTTGTAAACAAAATTGACTAAAAAAATAGTGCAGAGAAATTGACTGTAAAAAAAATCCAGTGTAGAAAACTTAATTGGAAAACAAAATTAAATGTAATAAAAATTATTACAGAAATATGTGTTTCAAAAAATGAGTACAGAAGAATTGTGTGTAAAAAAAATTGTGCAGAAAAATTAGAAATTAAAAAAGTTAAGTGAAAAAGTTAGTTCAGAAAAGTTCAAAGTATACAATTAAGTGTAAAAAAGTTGTGTAAAATCAGTGCAGAAAATGTATGTATAAAAAAATTGAGTGTATAAAAATTGAGTGTAAGAAAATAGTTAAGAATTCAAGACATAAAATCCAGACTTAAAAAGTCAGTGCAGAAATATTCAGTGTATAAAAATTTTGTGTAAAATTCAGTGTAAAAAAAAAAGCATAAAAAATAATCGATAAAAACAGTCTAAAAAAAATCAGTGCAGAAAAAATTAAGTGTAAATAGTTAGTTCAGAAAAGTTCAGGGTATACAATTCAGTGTAAAATAGTTTTTAAAAAAACCAGTGCTGAAAAATTATATGTAAAAAGATTTCAGAGTATAAAACTTGAGTGTAAAAAAATGTTGTTCAAAAAAGTTCAATGTATAAATTTTGTAGGTATAAAAGTCGATGCAGAAAAATTCAGTGTATAATAATTGAGTGCAAAAAAGTTCTGTGTAAAAAAACATGAACAAAATTGAGTGTAAAAAAATCATTGCACAAAAATTTGACGTAAAAGAATTCAGTCTAAAACAGTTATATGTTCAGAAAAATTCTGGGTAAGAAAATTGGATGTAAAAAACATAGTTCAGAAAACGTTGAAGGAATAAAAGTCAGTGCAGTATAACAATTTAGTGCAAAAAAAGTTAAATAAATAAATGATAAATGGGTTGTACTTGTATAGCGCTTTTCTACCTTCAAGGTACTCAAAGCGCTTTGACACTACTTCCACATTTACCCATTCACACACACATTCACACACTGATGGAGGGAGCTGCCATGCAAGGCGCCAACCAGCACCCATCAGGAGCAAGGGTGAAGTGTCTTGCTCAGGACACAACGGACGTGATGAGGTTGGTTCTAGGTGGGATTTGAACCAGTGACCGTCGGTTTGCGCACGGCCACTGCGCCACGCCGTCCCTATTTCTTATTGATAACATGTAAACCAGGGGTCTCCAAAGAGAGCACTGGGGTTGTTTTTAGGGAAACAGAGCAAAAAATCACAGAGAAAGGCTGTATTGCTAATACTAATAACAACACAAAACTGGGCTCTTTAAGCCTTTTAAAAAGGAATATAAAAAACACTTTGGAATATAAAAATAGCAAAGTGGCCCACCCCATCCTTTGAAGTGAAGTGAATTATATTTATATAGCGCTTTTCTCTAATGACTCAAAGCGCTTTACATAATGAAACCCAATATCTAAGTTACATTTAAACCAGTGTGGGTGGCACTGGGAGCAGGTGGGTATGGTGTCTTGCCCAAGGACACAACGGCAGTGACTAGGACGGCGGAAGCGGGGATCGAACCTTTAATCTTTTAGCACCCGTCAGTGGAAAAAGACACCTTGGCTGTGTCTACCAAACTGATAACTTAACTAGCATACCGTTACTAGCCTTGAGAGCAAGGAAGTAGTGTTAGGTTTTGAGGTACTGAATCTAAGACCTGAAAAGTAACCTTTCTCATGTTGTAAATGCTTAAAGTTCAGTGTAAAAAAATAATTGAAAAAAAATGAAGTGTAAAAAAAGTTAGTTCAGAAAAATTCAAGGTATAAAAATTCAGTGTAAAAAAATCAGTGCAGAAATTTTTTAGCTTCAAAACTCAAGACCCACTTCAGGCAAATTAACATTGAAGCACTTTATTGGCTGTTCCTGAGACAGGATCACTTCAGTCTTAATTTATGATAAGTAAGCCTTGAGTAGGGATTAGGTCAGTCTGTGAGGACCGTGAAGACTCTGGACTAACGATATTGCTATCGGTATTTTTTGTTCCAGCTGACCGACGTAATTAAGACACGCTGTCACATTCATTTCAGCTGCCGCGCTACACATTAAAACCAGCTTCGAATAATTACAAATAAGGAAACAACGCCATATCAAAAGTTTGTAACACAATAATTATTCCTCCTCAAAAGTTCCTCAAAGTCAGTTTTAGTCACGACCGCGTTTTAGTAACCGTCCTCCTGGCGATCCATTAATCCACGGGCCAATGTTAATCCACTCCAAAAAGTGAAAAATGGAGGTAGCATAATAATCTATAAAGTTGCTTTGCAGCAAGATGGCATCCGCTGTGACTGACAGGTTTCTGGTTGCCATCCTGCTTTGCAGCAAGATGGCATCCGCTGTGACTGACAGGTTTCTGGTTGCCGTCCTTCTGTCTCTTGACTACAAACTGGATGATCGAGCCTTACACTTGCTCGTTGAGTCTTTTTTAAAAAAAATAAAAGTACAACCATTTACCGTTTGCCATTTATATAATACGCACTTCACACTAGGGTTGTACGGTAAACCGGTATTAGTATAGTACCGCGATACTAATGAATCATATTCGGTACTAAACCGCCTCTGAAAAGTACCGGTCCCCCAGTCCTCCGAGCCCCCGTCGTCGTCACGTCATGACATTGCTGGTTTACGAGCAGAGAAGCATGTTCGGCAGCGCAGAAGCAGACACAGTGTTTTGACAGAAAAGGGAGAACAGAACATTTTGGCTTAAAAACTAACTATAAAGGTGAATTAGCTGCTTCTAAATCACTAATCCTTGCCTCCATGGCAACAAATAAAGTAAGTTTCTTTCAAGTATCATCCCTGCAGGACGAGGTATCGCTAAACATGCTTCACTACACACCGCAGCTCACCGGCGTCACAATGTAAACAAACATCATGGGTGGATCTACACCTGACATTCTCTGTAACGATACCAAGTACAGAAGCGTAGCTAGTCGATACTACTATGATTACGTGAATATTTTTTGTATATTATGTTTATAAACACGGGAAATATGTCCCTGGACACATGAGGACTTTGAATATGACCAATGTATGATCCGGTAACGACTCGGTATCTGATTGATGCCCAAATTTGTGGTATCATCCAAAACTAATGTAAAGCATCCAAACAACTGAATAGTAACTTATTATTACATTTGAACAGAAGTGTAGATAGGACATGTTAAAAGAGAACGTAAGCAGATATTAAAGGCCTACTGAAATGAGATTTACTTATTTAAACGGGGATAGCAGGTCCATTCTATGTGTCATACTTGATCATTTCGCGATATTGCCATATTTTTGATGAAAGGATTTAGTAGAGAACATCGACGATAAATTTCGCAAGTTTTGGTGCTGATAAAAAAGCCTTGCCTGTACCGGAAGTAGCAGACGATATGCGCGTGACATCACGGGTTATGGAGCTCCTCAGATTGTTTACAATCATGGCCATCAGCAGCGAGAGGGATTCGGACCGAGAAAGCGACAATTTCCCCATTAATTTGAGCGAGAATGAAAGATTCGTGGATGAGGAAAGTGAGAGTGAAGGACTAGAAAGAAAAAAAAAGACGAGGACAATGGAAGCGATTCAGATATTAGACACATTTACTAGGATAATTCTGGAAAATCCCTTATCTGCTTATTGTGTTACTAGTGTTTTTGTGAGATTATATGGTCATACATGAAAGTCGGAGGTGGTGTGGCCACGGGTGTGGTGACCGCCAGTGTCTCCATGGGAAGCAACGTTTCTCGGCGAGGCAAGGCAGCCGTTGCAATGTTAATATTTCATCATTGATTTATAAACTATCAGACTGCGTGGTGGGTAGTAGTGGGTTTCAGTAGTCCTTTAACAGTAAATGAACAAGTAGATGAATAATTCATTTTCTACCACTTGTCCTTAATAATGTTGACAAAACTCTAGAATGATAAATGATAAATATTTTGCTGCATATTTCAGCAGACTAAATTATGAGCCTTTGTTTGTTTACTTACTACTAAAAGACAAGTTGTCTTGTATGTTCACTATTTTTTTTAAGGACAAACTCGCAATAATAAACATATGTTTAATGTAGCCTAAAATTTTTTGTTAAAATAAAGCCAGTATTGAAATTTTTTGCGGTCCCCTTTATTTAGAAAAGTACCGAAAGGTATCAAAATATTTTTAGTACCGGTATCGGGACACACATATACACTCACTATGGCTTCTGGTCCGTCACTCAAATACATCCATGTGCAACATAAACACAAATAATGTAACAAAATGCACACCCACATTACATGCTAATTGATTGTATTGATTTTATTGCACTGAATATTTTAACACACTCATTTTGCCCCACACATTTTTACTCAAAGAAACACTTTCAGATAACAAAAGTCCGCCATGCTCAGAAGGATTGCCTCGTAAAATACCTCCACTACCAGGGCAAGGAGGCAGCTAACCTCATTTGTACGGCACATTTCATCACGGAGGGGGTGAAGCGTGCTTTTAAATTATGCACACGTGCCTGAAACAATCTATTTTTAAAGCGCACTGTCGGTAGGATAAAAGATCGGGACAGAGAGAAGACCTACGCTAAGGCCAGAACATTTGTCACAAGTACACTCAGATAATTGTTCGTCACATACTGATGGTTTACAGCTGAAAGTTTTGTTAGTTGTTAGCAGGAGTAAAAAAATATTGCATATGGCGATCCACCCTTGCGTCTACTATGTTATTTATACATATATATATACAAACCCCGTTTCCATATGAGTTGGAAAAATGTGTTAGATGTAAATATAAACGGAATACACTGATTTGCAAATCATTTTCAAGCCATATTCAGTTGAATATGCTACAAAGACAACATATTTGATGTTCAAACTGATAAACTTTTTTTTGTGTGCAAATAATCATTAACTTTAGAATTTGATGCCAGCAACACGTGACAAAGAAGTTGGGAAAGGTGGCAATAAATACTGATAATGTTGAGGAATGCTCATCAAACACTTATATAGAACATCCCACAGGTGTGCAGGCTAATTGGGAAGAGGTGGGTGCCATGATTGGGTACAAAAACAGCTTCCATGAAATGGTAAGTAATTCACAAACAAGGATGGGGTGAGGATCACCACTTTGTAAACAAATTGTCGAACAGTTTTAGAACATTTCTCAACGAGCTATTGCAAAGAATTTAGGGATTTTACTATCTACGGTCTGTAAAATCATCAAAAAGTTCAGAGAATCTGGAGAAATCACTGCACGTAAGTGATATTACGGACTTTTTATCCCTGAGGCGGTACTGCATCAAAAACCGACATCAGTGTGTAAAGGATATCACCACATGGGCTCAGGAACACTTCATAAAACCACTGTCAGTAACTACAGTTGGTCGCTACATCTGTAAGTGCAAGTTAAAACTCTACTATGCAAAGCCAAATCCATTTATCAACAATATCCTGAAACGCCGCCGGCTTGTCTGGGCCCGAGCTCACCTAAAATGGACTGTTGCAAAGTGGAAAAGTGTTCTGTGGTCTGATGAGTCCACATTTCAAATTATATTTGGAAACAGAGGACGGGGTGTGCTCCAAAACAAAGAGGAAAATAACCATTCGGATTGTTATAGGCGCAAAGTTCAAATGCCAGCATCTGTGATGGTATGGGGGTGTATTAGTGCCCAAGGCATGGGTAACTTACACATCTGTGAAGGCACCATTAATGCTGAAAGGTCCATACAGGTTTTGGAGCAACATATGTTGTCATCCAAACAACGTTATCATGGTCGTCCCTGCTTATTTCAGCAGTACAAGTGTTACAACAGCGTGGCTTCGTAAAAAAAGAGTGCGGGTACTTTCTTGGCCCGCCAGCAGTCAAGACCTGTCTCCCATCGAAAATGTGTGGTGCATTATGAAGCGTAATATACGACAGCAGTGACCCCGGACTGTTGAACGACTGAAGCTCTACATAAAACAAGAATGGGAAAGAATTCCACTTTCAAAGCTTCAACAATTAGTTTCCTCAGTTCCCAAACGTTTGAGTGTTGTTAAAAGAAAAGGTGATGTAACACAGTGGTGAACTTGCCCTTTCCCAACTCCTTTGGCACGTCTTGCAGCCATGAAATTCTAAGTTAATTTTGATAATATTAATAAAATATATGCATATATTTTGGCAATAGGGTCCCAAAAATCTACAGGTCGATTGCGATCGACGGTTTTGGCGACCCCTGCTTCAGAAGTTGATTCCCGTGCACCTTGAGGTGTGTCCCCAACCACGGCCATCCCAACTTGTCGCCATCCCAAGAAAAACGTCACACCCCTTTTTAAAAAAATTATACGATGCTGTGCAAAGTGAAAATCAAAATGAGTTGCTGCCGAGAGCAAAGAAATTGTGGACAAAAGAGGAAAAGTCACCTTAGCCGCGCTCACACTTTAGAGCACTGCTGTGACTCCCTGCCACTAAACCTGCAGAAAATATTTGCTTGTGTTGACATTTCCTTTCTGCCTTGATAGCTGAGGGGATTATAATCAAAGGAAGGTTAGATTTGAAATGTATAAAAAATATATAAGTACCGGTACACTAAAATAAATAACAAATTAAAATTATGTATATACGATAAAAAAAATTACATTTAAAATATATACACTATATTGCCAACAATATTTGGCCAGCTGCCTTAACTCACATATGAACTTGAAGTGCCATCCCATTCCTAACCCATAGGGTTCAATATTATGTTTGTCCACATTTGCAGTTTCTACAGTTTTAACTCTTCTGGGAAGGCTGTCCACAAGGTCGCGGAGGGTGTTTATAGGAATTTTATACCATTCTTCCAAAAGCGCATTGGTGAGGTCACACACTGGCTGAGAAGGCCTTGCTCTCAGTCCCTGTTCTAATTTATCCCAAAGGTGTTGTTTTGGGTTCAGGTCAGGACTCTGTGCAGGCCAGTCAAGTTAATCTATTTGAACCTTGCTTTGTGCACTGGTGCACAGCCACGTTGGAAGAGGATGGGGCCCTCTCCAAACTGTTACCACACATTTGGGAGCATGGAATTGTCCAAGATTTTTGGTATCCTGGCGCATTCAAAGTTCCTTTCACTGGGACGAAGGGTTGCCAAGCCCAACTCCTGAAAAACAACCCCACACCATAATTACTCCGCCACCAAATTTCACATTCGGTACAATGCATTCCACTCTCCTGGCAACCTCTAAACCCAGAATATTTAAGAGCGAGGACATTTCATGACTGGATTTGTTGCACAGGTGGCATGCAAACTCCACACAGAAAGATCCAGAGCCTGGGATTGAACTCAGGACTATACCGTCGTGTTGTGAGTCACATTCACTAACCCCTGTTCCACCGTGCTGCCCAAATAAATGTTTATATTTAATGTATTCTCTGCTGGTTCTAATTTTCCATAGGTCATAAAAAATATGAATAATTATCAATATCAACCGATATAAAAGACTTATATAGTGATAGATTTTTCAGCCATATCGCCCAGCCCTATATGGCCCCTGCTATGGGTGGTGAGCCCATTGGAGGGGGGACCCATGTTGCCCCATCTACGGGCCTGGCTCCAAAGAGGGGCCCCGGTGACCCGCATCCGGGCAAGGGAAATCTGGGTCCTTCATTTGTTTTCTTCATAGAGGTCTTCGAGCTGCTCTTTGTCTGATCCCTCACATAGGACCTGTTTGTCTTGGGAGACCCTACCAGGGGGCATTGATTGATTGATTGATTGATTGATTGATACTTTTATTAGTAGATTGCACAGTTCAGTACATATTCCGTACAATTGACCACTAAATGGTAACACCCGAATAAGTTTTTCAACTTGTTTAAGTCGGGGTCCACATCAATCAATTCATGGTAGGAATTCATAGGGGTTGGGTCCTTCCCGACCTCTATAACTTTTATGGACAGAATTTCTAGGCGCAGTCAGGGCGTTGAGGGTATCCGGTTTGGTGGCTGCAGGATAAGGTCTCTGCTTTTTGCAGAGGATGTGGTCCTGATGGCTTCATCCGGCCAAGATCTTCAGTTCTCACTGGATTGGTTCGCAGCTGTGTGTGAAGCGACCGGGATGAAAATCAGCACCTCCAAGTCCGAGTCCATGGTTCTCGCCCGGAAAAGGGTGGAGTGCCATCTCCGGGTTGGGGAGGAGACCCTGCCCCAAGTGGAGGAGTTCAAGTACCTCGGAGTCTTGTTCACGAATGAGGGAAGAGTGGATTGTGAGATCGATAGGCGGATCGGTACGGCGTCTTCAGTAATGTGGATGCTGTATCCGTTGTGGCGAAGAAGGAGCTGAGCCGGAAGGCAAAGCTCTCGATTTACTGGTCGATCTACGTTCCCATCCTCACCTATGGTCATGAGCTTGGGTTATGACCGAAAGGACAAGATCACGGGTACAAGTGGCCGAAATGAGTTTCCTCCACCCTTAGAGATAGGGTGAGAAGCTCTGCCATCCGGGAGGAGCTCAAAGTAAAGCCGCCGCTCCTCCACATCGAGAGGATCCAGATGAGGTGGTTCGGGCATCTGGTCAGGCTGCCACCCGAACGCCTCCCTTGGGAGGTGTTTCGGGCATATCCAACCGGCTGGTGGACACGGGGAAGACCCAGGACACAGCTGGACGAAGTGGCTGGGGAGAGGTAAGTCAGGGCTTCCCTGCTTAGGCTGCTGCCCCCACGACCTGACCTTGGATAAGCAGAACAAGATGGATGGATGGATCGCCCAGCCCTATCACACGCATGAAGATGGTCCTGATTCCGTAAGAAGTATGACCACCGTTCACCAAGAGAGAACCTAATCAAGTAAAGCACGGTGAAATAAAACATTTTATCATTTCGCCGGCAGCTGCCCGCAAACGACCTGAGGTTCAGTCAGGGAGATTAAGTGCAGTCTGCCAGATTTACATAGCAGGGCTATAATCCATCTGGCCAGCCTTGCTACTCATGGAAGCGTCCCTCCAGGACAGATGTCCCTTTCCAGTGCACCTGGCGCCATACTTGCCAACCCTCTCAAATTTTCCGGGAGACTCCAGAATTTCCAGTGCCTCACGGAAAATCTCCCGGGACAACCATTCTCCCGAATTTGTCCCGATTTCCAGCCGGACCTGAGTGACGACAGTCTTTCGTCACGTCTACTTTTCCTCCATAAAAACAGCGTGCCGGCCCAATCACGTTATAACATCTGCAGCTTTTGGAGATTGCACAACTGCACACACAACAAGAAGGAGACTATTATATATGTCTCCGTTATCCACAGGTTTATTTATAACCCATAAAGTAGGCAGGCACGGAGCTATTTCTCAGCATGTGTTTATTCCACTCGGCACATTAATACACTGACACATCTATCCATCTTCTTCCACTTATCCGAGGTCTGGTCGCGGGGGCAGCAACCTAAGCAGGGAAGCCCAGACTTTCCTCTCCCCAGCTACTTTGTCCAGCTCTTCCCGGGGGGATCCTGAGGTGTTCCCAGGCCAGCCAAGAGACATAGTCTTCCCAACGTGTCCTGGGTCTTCCCCGTGGCCTCCTACCGGTTGGGAGGCGTTTGGGTGGCATCCTGACCAGATGCCCGAACCACCTCATCTGGCTCCACTCGATGTGGAGGAGCAGCGGCTTTACTTTGAGCTCACCCCGGATGGCAGAGCTTCTCACCCTATCTCTAAGGGAAAGACCCGCAACCCGGCGGAGGAAACTCATTTCGGCCGCTTGTACCCGTGATCTTATCCTTTTGATCATGACCTAAAGCTCATGACCATAGGTCAGGATGGGAACGTAGATCGACCGGTAAATTGAGAGCTTTGCCTTCCGGCTCAGCTCCTTCTTCACCACAACGGATCGGTACAACGTCCGCATTACTGAAGACGCCGCACCGATCCACCTGTCGATCTCACGATCCACTCTTCCCTCACTTGTGAACAAGACTCCGAGGTACTTTATCTCCTCCACTTGGGGCAGGGTCTCCCTCTTAACCCGGAGATGGCACTCCACCCTTTTCCGGGCGAGAACCATGGACTCGGACTTGGGGGTGCTGATTCTCACACTGACACACAACATCCGGAATCCCATCATGCATTGCTTCAAAAGTACAGCAAGTAGTAATGTCCAAAAAAGGATAGTGACAGAGAATAGAACCAGGATGGACAATTCTACCCTAAACTCACTCCTTTCCTGCAAATTAAATGCCACAGATGCTGCCCATACCTATGCTCCTTCAAAGGATTTGCTACTGGCTGCAAAGCATTGCACTTTCAAATACAACAATGAGTAGAGGAGTGTTATGTGTGTGTATTTGTGTAAATAAATGAGCACTGAATTTCAAGTATTTTTTATATATATACTGTATATTAAAGTTAAAGTACCAACGATTGTCACACACACTCTTGGTGTGGTAGTGTGTATATATATATATATACAGTGGGGTAAAAAGGATTTAGTCAGCCACTGATTGTGCAAGTTCTCTGACTTAAAAATGATGACAGAGGTCTGTAATTTTCATCATAGGTACACTTCAACTGTGAGAGAAAGAATGTGAATTTTTTTTTTAGGAATTCACATTGTAGGAATTTTAATGAATTTATTTGTAAATTATGGTGGGAAATAAGATTTTGGTCAACCATTTAAAGCTCTCACTGATGGAAGGAGGTTTTGGCTCAAAATCTCACGATACATGGCCCCATTCATTCTTTCCTTAACACGGATCAATCGTCCTGTCCCCTTAGCAGAAAAACAGCCCCAAAGCATGATGTTTCCACCCTCATGCTTCACAGTAGGTATGGTGTTCTTGAGATGCAACTCAGTATTCTTCTTCCTCCAAACACAACGAGTTGAGTTTATACCAAAAAGTTCTATTTTGGTTTCATCTGACCACATGACATTCTCCCAATCCTCTGCTGTATCATCCATGTATCCATTTTGGTATAAACTCAACTCGTCGTGTTTGGAGGAAGAAGAATACTGAGTTGCATCCCAAGAACACCACACCTACTGTAAAGCATGGGGGTGGAAACATCATGCTTTGGGGCTGTTTTTCTGCTTAAGGGACAGGGCGATTGATCCGTGTTAAGGAAAGAATGAATGGGGCTATGTGTGGTGAGATTTTGAGCCAAAACCTCCTTCCATCAGTGAGAGCTTTGAATGGTTGACCAAATACTTATTTTCCACCATAATTTACAAATAAATTCTTTAAAATTCCTACAATGTGAATTCCTGGATTTTTTTTTCATATTTTGTCTCTCACAGTTGAAGTGTACCTATGATGAAAATTACAGACCTCTGTCATCATTTTAAGTGGGAGAACTTGCACAATCTGTGGCTGACTAAATACTTTTTAGCCCCACTGTATATACAAACAAAATACTTGAATTCCAGTGAATTCTTGTTATAAATATAGGCCCACGCCCCAAATCTCTTGATTTTGGAGGTCTCAAGGTTGGCAAGTATGCCTGGCGCTGAAGTTAGCCTCCTCTTTTGGCCACCTCGCGTTAGGCGCATCGTCCGTGTGGCTGCCGAGCAACAAGCCCTCGTTGTGTTTCGCATCCATTTCAAGCCCACAAAGACACGACAAGACTCCCCCGGTTTGACGCAGATAATAGGCGCTGGTCTAAGAGACCTTTGTGACTCCATCACAGTCGCCATTATCGGTCCGCAGGACGCAGCACTCTCCCGCGCTATTCTTCCTTCTCCCCGGCCCGTTTCGGCACCGAGACCAAAAACCCCCCGCCGGCCGAGCGAGGCCAATTACCGACAGGCTTCCTGTGGTGTGTCGACCATATTAGCCAGGCTCCCAGGGTGCTGCTCGTCACCCGTTCGTTAGGCACGCGAGCTGCAGCTGCATCCATGCGTAGCTGCAACGACAGGAAAAGTAGAGTTGTTGCCAGGCCCGGCCCTAACCAATCTGGCGCCCTAGGCAAGATTTTAGGTGGCGCCCCCCCCACATCAGCAGTGAAGTGTATATACCAGGGGTGCCCACACTTTTTCTGCAGGCGAGCTACTTTTCAATTGACCAACCCGAGGGGATCTACCTCATTTATATATATCATTTATATTTATTTATTTATGAAAGAGACATTTTTGTAAACAAGTTAAATGTGTTTAATGATAATACAAGCATGTGTAACACATATGGATGTCTTTCTTTCACAAAGACAAGAATATAAGTTGGTGTATTACCTGATTCTGATGACTTGCATTGATTGGAATCAGACAGTAAAGATGATAACGCCCACATTTTCAAATGGAGGAGAAAAAAAGTTGTCCTTTCTGTACAATACCACATGAAAGTGGTTGGTTTTTGGCATTTAATTCATCCAGCTTCCATACACTTTACAAGAAAAGCATTGGCGGAAAATTCCGTAGCTTGCTTGATTGACATTCACGGCACCGGAGGGTCTTGTGAGATGACGCTGGCTGCTGCCAGTTCATTATTATGAAAAAATGACAGAGAGGAAGGCGAGAAACACTTTTTATTTCAACAGACTTTCGCGCCGTCCCTTCCGTCAAAACTCTAAAGGCCGACTGCACATTTCCTATTTTCACAATAAAAGCCCTGCTTCATGCTGCCCGCGCTAACAAAATAAGAGTCTCGGAAAGCTGGCGTGCACATCACTTGTGCACGCCAGCTTTCTGAGGGATCGCTTGTGCACGCCAGTTTTCCGAGACTCTGTATTTAGTTAGCGCAGGCAGCATGAAGCAGGGCTTTTATTGTGAAGATAGGAAATGTGCAGTCGGCCTTTAGAGTTTTGACAGAAGGTACGGCGCGAGAGTCTGTTGAAATAAAAAGTGTTTCTCGCCTTCCTCTTGGTCATATTCTAATAATAATGATCTTGCAGCAGCCAGCGTCATCTCACAAGACCCTCCGGTACCGTGAATGTCATTTAAGTGACGTCTTGGTGAAGATTGATGATCACTAATTTTTAGGTCTATTTTTTTAAAAAGCCTGGCTGGAGATCGACTGACACACCCCCCGCAGTCGACTGGTAGCTCGCGATCGACGTAATGGGCACCCCTGGTATATACTAACAAGATACCGAACAGCTTTGTCTTTGACCTTTTTATTTACTTAAAGAAAGCAAATTAACAATCAGAGGAGTTAAAAAGATAAAAAAAATATGAATAAATAAATGAATACAAAAAAATGAATATATGAAATACAATATTTTTTACATACATAAACACAAAATAAAACGTGTCAACAAGTTGCATGAAATAAATTAAAAATACAATATAAATAAGGCACTGCACAAAACAAGAGATCAAACCAGAATGACTTTAACAACTATGTTACAAAAAAAGGGGATCCTACAGAGTTCTCTATTTGTGCTTTTTAATATTGCATCTAATACAAATGTCCCTGAGGAATGTAAGGTGGGAGTACTGTAATTACTAGGGGTGTGGGAAAAAATCAATTCGAATACGAATCGAATCGTTTACGTTGTCGGATTCAGAATCGGTTCTCATTCTTAAAAAATCTATTGTTTTTAATTTTTTTTTAATCAATCCTACAAACCACAACACAGCAATACCATAACAATGCAATCCTATTCCAAAACCAAACCTGACCCAGCAACACTCAGAACTGCAATAAACAGAGGAATTGAGAGGAGACACAAACACGACACAGAACAAACCAAAAGTAATGAAACAAAAATGAATTTTATCAACAACAGTATCAAAAGTAATTATCATTTCAGCATAGCAGTGATTAAAAATCCCTCACTGACATTATCATTAGACATTTATAAAAATAATAAAAAAAGAACAATAGTGTCACAGTGGCTTACACTTGCATCGCATCTCATAAGCTTGACAACACAGTGTCCAATGTTTTCACAAAAATAAAATAAGTCATATTTTTTCTTCCCTGGGCGCCTGACAGTTTTGACCGTTTTGACATCTTGTGTTGATTTTTTGATGTGGTGACGTCCAAATAGAGTCATGATACGGAAAGGGAGGGGTGGCGTAATGTTGTAACAAATAATATTTCTATTAAATAGGCTTTACTTTGCATTTTAATTAACGTGGGATTATTTTTTGCATTTAGAAATAATAGTACCAACTTTTTTTTTTTTTTCTCTTTGTGGCACTGGCGTGGCGCCCCCTAATGGACGGCGCCCTTAGCATTTGCCTATACGGCCTATGCCACGAGCCGGCCCTGGTTGTTGCAATGCATGAATCCTGCAAATCTTTTTTTGTTGTTGGAAATCCTCTTGAAAATGTTTCTTTCAATTAATCAACCAATCAATCAATGTTTATTTATATAGCCCTAAATCACAAGTGCCTCAAAGGGCTGCACAAACCACAACGACATCCTCGGTAGGGCCCACATAAGGGCAAGGAAAAACTCACCCCAGTGGGACGTCGACCATGATGACTATGAGAAACCTTGGAGAGGACTACATATGTGGGCAACCCCCCCAGGGGACCGAAAGCAATGGATGTCGAGCGGATCTGAAATGAAATTGTGAAAGTCCAATCCATAGTGGATCTAACGTAACCGTGAAAATCAAGTCCAAAGTGGATCCAATTTAGTAGTGAGAGCCAGGAGGGAACCATCCCAAGCAGAGGCGGATCAGCAGCGCAGAGATGTCCCCAACCGATGCATAGGCGAGCGGTTCATCTTGGGTCCCGACTCTGGACGAGCGGTCCATCCTGGGTCCCGATTTTGGGCAGCCAGTACTTCATCCATGGCCACCGGACCGGACCCCCCTCCACATAGGAGAAAAAAAGAAAAGAAATGGCAGATCAACTGGTCCAAAAAAGGGGGTTTATTTAAAGGCTAGAGCAGGGGTAGGGAACCTGCGGCTCTAGAGCCAGATGTGGCTCTTTTGATGACTGCATCTGGCTCTCAGATAAATCTTAACTGACATTGCTTAACACGATAAGTAATTAATGATTCCGCTGGTAATCACAGGGTTAAAAATAACGTTCAAAATTAAAAACATTCTCATGCATTTTATTACATCAATCCAAGAAGTCGCATTTATGGTAAGAAGTATTTTATTTATTATTTGTTATCTTCAGAATAACAATGTTATTAAAAAAAATAAGAGATTAATTATAATTGTTAGTCCAACTTAAAAATGCACACATTTAGTTGTATTCAGTGTTAAAAAATATTGGTAACACTTTAGTATGGGAAACATATTCTAAGTAACAAAGACTTAATCAAGAGTTATTTGGACACTAGGGGACCATATAAGGTAGGGGTAGGGAACCTATGGCTCGCGAGCCAGATGTGGCTCTTTTGATGACTGCATCTGGCTCTCGGATAAATCTGAGCTGACATTGGTTAACACGATAAGTAATAAATAATTCCACTTGTAATCACAGTGTTAAAAATGACGTTCAAAATATAAAACATTTTCATGCATTTTTAATCCATCCATCCGTTTCCTACCGCACCTGTTCAAGAAGTTGCGTTAATAGTAAGAAGTTATTTATTTATTATTGGTTAGTGTGGGGCTTGCCCTCCTGGGGGTTCTTCAGACCATCAAGTACCGGCATGAGAGCCTGTTTCAGGGTTACAATATTGTTTTATTTTTCAATAAGTCTCTCAGTTGCTTTCCAGCAATTGTTTTTTTCTCTTTCGTTCTCGCTCGCGCTCTGGCTCCAGCCCCAGCCCCAACCCCGTCTCTCCTCCTGGTTGCTGCTTATAACAGAGCGACAGGTGATTAGATAACAAGGCCCAGATGGGCCGTCTACGCACCTGTCGCTGATTTCGAGCCCGATCCTGGCAATACCCCGCTTCGCTGCAGGTCTGCAGGCCACGCCCCCTCCACAGTTAGCTTCAGAATAACAATGTTTTTACAAAGAATAAGAGACCTATTATACTCTAGAAATGTTGGTCTTACTTAAAAATGCACGCGTTTAGTTGTGTTCAGTGTTAAAAAAAAATGTTATATGGCTCTTACAGAAATACACTTCAAAATATTTGGCTTTCTTGGCTCTCTCAGCCTAAAAGGTTCCCAGCCCCTGATATAAGGGATAGGGTTACTAATAAGCAATAATTCTGAGGTTATTGAGGGAAGACTCTTAGTTAATGGCTTACTGCTTGTAAAATAAGGCCATGCATTAAAAGGCACTAATAAGTACTTAAAAATGACTAATTAAGAGCCAATATGTTACAAATTTGCATGTTAATAAGCAACTGATTAATGGTGAATATGTTCCCTATATCAAAGTATTACCAAAATATAATATGGCTCTCACGGAAATACGTTTTTAAAATATTTGGCTTTCATGGCTCTCTCAGCCAAAAAGGTTCCCGACCCCTGGGCTAGAGTATACACATAATTTTTAAGATGAGACTTAAATGCTTCTACTGAGGTAGCATCTCCAGAGTACTGGAGCCCGAACAGAAAACGCTCTATAGCCCGCAGACTTTTTTTGGGTTGTGGGAATCACTAATAAGCCGGAGTCCTTTGAACGCAGATTTCTTTGGTAATATTCGGGATAAACTTATCTGTGATGCTCCTGTGATGAGGGGGCGACTTGTCCAGGGCCTTCCGCCCGAATGCAACTGAGATAGGCTCCAGCACCCCCCGCGAGCCCAAAAGGGACAAGCAGTAGGAAATGGATGGATGGATAGACTTGGACTTAGACTACCTTTTTATTGTCATTCAGATTTGAACTTTACAGTACAGATAAGAATAGAATCTTGTTATATTAGCTCATGGTAGTGCAGGATAAAAAATCAATAAGGTGCATATATAAATGAATAGATTTTTACCTGATTTTCTCGAAAAAGTATGCATGTCATCACCTTTTGATGCCAGTCACAAACGCGAAAAACCTCTAGCCATTTAGTAGCTAATCATGTTTCTTCATCAAGTTAAAGTACAACTGATAGCCACACACACACCAGGTGTGGTGAAACAACTCTCTGCATTTGACCCATCCCCTTGTTCCACCCCCTGGGAGGTGAGGGGAGCAGTGAGCAGCAGCAGCAGCGGTTGCACTCAGGAATAATTTTTGGTGATTTAACGCCCAATTCCAACCCTTGATGCTGAGTGCCAAGCAGGGAGGTAATGTCTCATTTTTTTTATAGTCTTTGGTATGACTCGGCCGGGGTTTGAACTCACAAACTACTGATCTCAAGGCGGAGATTCTAACCACAAGACCACTGAGCAGAAAAGTGTATGCTCAAAATAATTACCTCTGGAATAGAAAATTAACTAAAGTTTTTAGTACCTTAAGTATCATTAAGTACCATTATCACTGGGGACGGCGTGGCGCGGTTGGGAGAGTGGCCGTGCCAGCAACCTGAGAGTTCCTGGTTCGATCCCCACCTCCTACCAACCTATTCACGTCCGTTGTGTACTTGAGCGAGACACTACACCCTTGCTCCTGATGGGTCGTGGGTAGCGCCTTGCATGGCAGCTCCCGCCCTCAGTGTGTGAATTTGTGGATGAATGGGTGAATTTGGAAATAGTAATAGGTAGAAACATTTTTTTTTTACCATTTATCAATGGAGGGTGAGGCGGAACATTATTAGGATCCCCCATTTAAGGGATTGGGGGTGTTGTGTCCTGTCACAGCAGGTCTTATCAGGTTTTGTGTTTGGTAATATTGTCTGTTTTTGTTTGCACCTGTCTTTGATTAGTGGTCGGGGACGCTCACCTGCTCCTGATCACTAATTAGAAAGCGATCTACACCTGCCTCGACCTCCACTCAACTTTTGCCGTTTGCTTTGTTTTATTCGCCTCGCTTCCGAGAATAAATCCTCACCCTACCTGCACGCTGCCTCCTGCCGTCTTTCCGGCATCCTGGAAACACCACCTTGGTGGACATGCCACTCATTTGTTCCAGGTTGAGTCGTCCCGGATTGTTTTTGTTCTCGGGTTGTCTAAAATGATGAGAGGTGACTGGAACTTCTACAAAGTAGAAGAAATAACAGCACTGAGAGAAAGTGAACCGAGATATCTAAACGTTGAAGCTGTCTCTAAAAGGTCGCCTGACTTCTCATACTTTTGTCCACAAAGGTTTGCCGGCCTTGACAGTAATCGAAACTGAAAGTTAACTTGACATGTATGTTCCGAGCGCCCACACATTCTTGTCGTTCAGGTGCATTCATTGTGTTTATCTCCTTCGAGTAGAACCAAGGCCAAAGGTAGTACTTTCTAAGGCAATCCATTTTTCCCAAAGGAGGGACCTGCTAATAGCGAGGCTAACTGCTAAGCTAGCTTGAAATAAGTGCTGAGTAAAGTTTAAGAAGTGTGGATGGAAACGTGTGTGTCTGTGTGTGTATATATGTATGTATAAACGTGCATATACAGTATATATGTGTGTACATATATGTATGTGTATACGTGTACATATATGTGTGTATATATGCATATATACGTGTGTGTGTATGCATATATGTGTGTAATGAAAGGGAAAAGCAGTAGAAAATGGATGGATGGATATACGTGTGTATATACTGTATATGTATGTGTATATATATGTGCGTGGATATAGGCATATAGACACGTGTGTGTGTGTGTGTGTGTGTGTGTTTATATATGCATATATACATTTATATATGTGTGTGTGTGTATTAATATGTGTGTGTATAAATGTGTCTGTATATATGTGTATATATATATGTACATGTGCATATATGTACATGTATATATGTGTGTGTGTGTATACATGTATGTGTGTGTCTATATGCATATATACATGTATGTGTATATATGCATATACGTGTGTGTGTATACATGTATGTGTGTGTCTATATGCATATATACGTGTATGTGTATATATGCATATACGTGTGTGTGTATGTCAATATGTGTATATATGTATGCATTTATGTATTTGTCTATATATGTATGTATATATACATATATGTATGTGTGTATATGTGTGTATATATACATGTGTATATGTATGTGTGTGTATATATGTATATATATATATTTATATACATATATATAAGTGTATATTTATGTGTGTATATATACATGTGTATATGTATGTGTGTGTGTATATATATATATATATATGTATATATATATATGTATATATTTATGTATATATACATATATATATGTATATATATGTATATATGTATACATATATATATATACATATATATACATATATATGTATATATGTATATATATACATAAATATATACACATATATATATATGTATATATATGTATATATATATGTATATATATACATATATATATACATATATATATGTATATATATATATATGTTTATATATATATATACATGTATATATATATATATGTATCTATATATATGTATATATATATGTGTGTGTGTGTGTGTGTGTGCTGGTGTCTATTTCAAGGTCAGGATATGATCGATACTATTACTCTCTTGTAACTGTTTTGGACTTATGTTTACTTTTCTTCCTGTGTTGTATCTTATTTCCTGTCCCATGCCTTTTTCCTTTTCATAATTCTCATTTCCACACCTGCTGCCTGATTGCCAATCAGGCTCCTATTTCAGTCCGGTCCTGTATTCCAGACAGGGTTGGATCATTACTTCATGTTCCACGTGTTGTTCCCTGTCACTGTTAAAATATTAACTTTCGACTTGCATGTCCTCTCAGTCACTCCTGCCTGCGCTTTTTTTTGTTTATCTTAAGCAATATTCTGTTACTGACTGTCTGCCTACCGTCTCTGCATCCTCTGCACCGCTCCTCCAAAACTCGAAAGATTTGCTCAATTTTGTCCTTTTTTTAAAAAAAAAGTTTTTTTTGGTTCTTGTTGATGTCCACAAAGTTAGGGAATAATTTCTTGGACTCAGGAGGGCAAAACCCAAAGTATTTCGAGAGTATTAGTAGTTTTTAGTTTTGTTTTGGCCATTGTGTGCTACTGTTTTTGTTGTGATCACTTTTGACCACAATTACATGTTTCGGTAATAGGCTAAAATTGGAAGATTTTTTCTGAACGGCATGTGGCTATCACGCCTACCAAGAAAATGCTAGCTTGTTAGAAGTGCTAGCTCACTGTTTTAAGAAGTGTCAGTTAGCAACACTGCTCTCATTTTTGCAATAGTGATGTCATGTCCTTCAAATGCTAATAGTGTATCTAACTTATTAAACATAAACATAATGTGTCCAGCTTTATCATAGTCACACTACACTTTATCATAGTCACATTACACTTTATCATAGTCACACTACACTTTATCATAGTGACACTAGACTTTATGGAAGTGACACTACACTTTGATAGTGACACTACACTTAGATAGTGACACTGCACTTAATGATAGACACACTGCAATTGATATTGACACTACACTTTATGATAGTGGCACTACACGTTATGATGGTGGCACTACACTTCATGATAGACAAACTGCACTTGATAATCACACTACACTTTATGATAGAGACACTACACTTTATGATAGTGACAATACACTTTATGATAGTGAGACTACACTTTATGATAGTGACACTACACTTTATGATAGTGACACTATACTTTATGATAGTGAGACAACAGGTTTTGATAGTCACACTAAACTTGATTTTGACACTACACTTAATAATAACACTACACTTTGACGGTGACACTACACTTTATGATAGACCCACTGCACTTGATAGTGACACTACACTTTATGATAGTGACAATACACTTTATGATAGTGAGACTACGCGTTGTGATAGTCACACTACACTTGATAATCATGGCAATACACTTTATGATGGTGACACTGCACTTTACAAAAGCGACACGACACTTTGATAGTGAGACTACGCTTTATTTTAGAGACTTCACTTTATGATATAGACATTGCAATTTATAATAATGACACTACACTTTATGATAGTGACAATACACTTCATGATAGTGAGACTACACGTGATAGTCCCACTGCACTTGATAATGACACTAAACTAAATACTAAATAAAGTACTATCTATCTATCTATCTAAACTTAATAATCATGGCACTATACTTTATGATGGTGACACTACACTTTATCATAGACACACTGCACTTAATAATGGCACTACACTTTACGACAGTGACACTACACTTTATGATAATGAGACTACATGTTGTGATAGTCACACCACACTTGATAATGACACTACAATTAATAATAGCACTACACTTTATAATGGTGACACTACACTTTATGATAGACACACTGCACTTGATAATGACACTACACTTTATGATAGAGATAATACATTTTATGATAGACAAAACACTTTATGATAGAGACAATGCATTTCATGATAGACAATACACTTTATGATAGACAATACACTTTATGATGGACATTACACTTTATGGTAGTGACACTACACTTTATGATAGATACACTGCACTTGTTAATGACACTACACTTTATGATAGAGACAATACACTTTATGATAGACATTACACTTTATGACAGTGACACTGCACTTTATAATAGACAATACACTTTATAATAGAGACACTACACTTTATGATAGTGACAATACACTTTATGATAGTGAGACTACACTTGATGATAGTGACACTACACTTTATGATAGTGACAATACACTTTACGATAGTGACACTATACTTTATGATAGTGAGACTACAGGTTTTGATAGTCCCACTAAACTTGATATTGACACTACACTTAATAATAACACTACACTTTGACGGTGACACTACACTTTATGATAGACCCACTGCACTTGATAGTGACACTCCACTTTATGATAGTGACAATACACTTTATGATAGTGAGACTACGCGTTGTGATAGTCACACTGCACTTGATAATCATGGCAATACACTTTATGATGGTGACACTACACTTTACAAAAGCGACACGACACTTTGATAGTGAGACTACACTTTATTATAGAGACTTCACTTTATGATAGAGCCATTACAATTTTTATAATAATGACACTACACTTTATGATAGTGACACTACACTTAATGATAGTGACAATACACTTATGATAGTGAGACTACACGTGATAGTCCCACTGCACTTGATAATGACACTAAACTTAATAATCATGGCACTATACTTTATGATGGTGACACTACACTTTATCATAGACAGGCTGCACTTAATAATGGCACTACACTTTACGACAGTGACACTACACTTTATGATAATGAGACTACATGTTGTGATAGTCACACCACACTTGATAATGACACGACAATTAATAATAATAGCACTACACTTTATAATGGTGACAC
The DNA here is from genome assembly GCF_033978795.1 of Nerophis ophidion. NCBI lineage: Eukaryota > Metazoa > Chordata > Actinopteri > Syngnathiformes > Syngnathidae > Nerophis > Nerophis ophidion. The sequence goes on along the minus strand of NC_084618.1, from coordinate 25,695,875 downwards.
TACACTTTATGATAGACACACTGCACTTGATAATGACACTACACTTTATGATGGAGACAATACATTTTATGATAGACAATACACTTTATGATGGAGACAATGCATTTTATGATAGACAATACACTCTATGATAGACATTACACTTTATGGTAGACATTACACTTTATGGTAGTGACACTACACTTTATGATAGATACACTGCACTTGTTAATGACACTACACTTTATGATAGACATTACACTTTATGGTAGTGACACTACACTTTATGATAGATACACTGCACTTGTTAATGACACTACACTTTATGATAGAGACAATACACTTTATGATTGTGACACTGCACTTTATAATAGACAATACACTTTATGATAGAGACACTACACTTTATGATAGTGACAATACACTTTATGATAGTGAGACTACACTTTATGATAGTGACACTACACTTTATGATAGTGACAATACACTTTATGATAGTGACACTATACTTTATGATAGTGAGACTACAGGTTTTGATAGTCACACTAAACTTGATATTGACACTACACTTAATGATAACACTACACTTTGACGGTGACACTACACTTTATGATAGACCCACTGCACTTGATAGTGACACTACACTTTATGATAGTGACAATACACTTTATGATAGTGAGACTACGCGTTGTGATAGTCACACTACACTTGATAATCATGGCAATACACTTTATGATGGTGACACTACACTTTACAAAAGCGACACAACACTTTGATAGTGAGACTACACGTTATTATAGAGACTTCACTTTATGATAGAGACATTACAATTTTTATTATAATGACACTACACGATAGTGACACTACACTTTATGATAGTGACAATACACTTATGATAGTGAGACTACACGTGATAGTCCCACTGCACTTGATAGTGACACTAAACTTAATAATCATGGCACTATACTTTATGATGTGACACTACACTTTATCATAGACAGGCTGCACTTAATAATGGCACTACACTTTACGACAGTGACACTACACTTTATGATAATGAGACTACATGTTTTGATAGTCACACCGCACTTGATAATGACACTACAATTAATAATAATAGCACTACACTTTATAATGGTGACACTACACTTTATGATAGACACACTGCACTTGATAATGACACTACACTTTATGATAGAGACAATGCATTTTATGATAGACAATACACTTTATGATCAAGACATTACACTTGATGGTAGTGACACTACACTTTATGATAGATACACTGCACTAGTTAATGACACTACACTTTATGATAGAGACAATACACTTTATGATAGACATTACACTTTATGATAGTGACACTACACTTTATAATAGACAATACACTTTATGATAGACATTACACTTTATGATAGTGACACTGCACTTTATGATAGAGACACTACACTTTATGATAATTACATTCCACTTCATGATAATGACACTACACTTTATGATAATGACACTGCACTTTATAATAGTGACACCATACTTTATGATAATGACAATGCACTTCATGATAGTGACACCACATAGTAGTGGGGCGGCATAGCTCGGTTGGTAGAGTGGCCGTGTCAGCAACTTCAGGGTTGCAGGTTCGATTCCCGTTACTGGCATCCTAGTCACTGCTGTTGTGTCCTTGGGCACTTTACCCACCTGCTCCCAGGGCCACCCACACTGGTTTAAACGTAACTTAGATATTGGGTTTCACTATGTAAAGCGCTTTGAGTCAGTAAAAAAAACATGGTAACACATTAGTATGGGAAACATATTCACCATAAATTAGTTGCTTATTAACATGCAAATTAGTAACATGTTGGCTCTTAACTAATCATTATTAAGTACTTATTAATGCCTGTTTTGGCATGGCCTTATTATAACCTAACCCCTAACCAAATAACTGTAAATTAAGTCTTAATAACTTACAATATGTTCCCATAGTGATCAAACAACTCTAAATCAAGTCTTTGTTATTTAGAAGGTGTTCCCCATATCAAAATGTTACCAAAAACATATAATTTGTCTAGAATTTGAAAAAAATGAAACTTTTGAATTTTTCACTTAAGAAGGGAAAGGTTCGGTACGTCCACCACTGCGTTAGTAATTTGTTCCCACCATTCGGAGCACCGTGGCTACCATGCGCCAAGGCTCCTCTAGAGGGCGCTGCGTCGCTGAAGTCAGCGCACACGCCGTGAGGGGGCGGAGCCAGCGCGTGCACGGCCCCCGCGTGTGCCCCTGACTCGTCTTCTCCGCCAAGATAGCAGCGAGCGAAAGCGCGGCGAGGCGGGCGGAGGGGGAAAAAAAAAAGAAAAAAAAGCAGCCAAACTCGGACGGACCCGGAGAGCTCGTCGGCGGAACCACGGCGGGGTGGAGAAGAAGAAGAAGAAGGAGAAAAAAAAAGGTGGCGGAGGGGAGGTCGGGGACGGCTTACACTTGGACGTGAGCGACACCACCCGCCCCCCCCACCCCCCAGCACCAGCACCTCCAGGACCACCGTGCCCCGCCGGACCGAGCTACCGAAAGAACAGTAAGTGACGTCCCCCCCCCCCTCTCCCCCTCTCCCCCTCTCCCTCCTCCGCTGGAATGGCGCTTTTTCCCTCCAGCATGCACACGTGCGCGCGCAGCCAGATCGCCACGGATCACTCGATGACGATGACGCTCCACTTTTAATCGGCACTCCGACGTCTTTAGCCGCCGCGGTGGCATTAGCGGCCGATGCGACCAGATGTTTGCCGTCTCATGTGGTGCGCGCGCACACACACACACACACGCACGGCCGTGTCGCAAACGACCACACGCACATGTCAGAACGGAATACACGACACCATGTTTATGTGCTCCAGCCTTCACGCATGCGCGCGCCTGGTGTTGACACCCGGCGGACACGCCCACTGTAGCCTTCAATCATTAGCTTAGCACAGTGGTTCTCAACCTTTTTTCAGTGATGTACCCGCTGGGAACATTTTCTTAATAACCAAAGCATTTTTGGTTGAAAAAAAGAGATTAAGAAGTACTTACCCTGTTTCCATATGAGTTGGGAAATTGTGTTGGATGTAAATATAAACTGAATACAATGATTTGCAAATCATTTTCAACCCATATTCTGTTGAATATGCTACAAAGACAACATATTTGATGTTCAAACTGATAAACATTTTTTTTGTGCAAATCATTAACTTTAGAATTTGATGCCGGCAACACGTGACAAATAAGTTGAGAAAGGTGGCAATAAATACTGATTAAGGAATGCTCATCAAACACTTATTTGGAACAGCCCACAGGTGTGCAGGCTAAATGGGAACAGGTGGGTGCCATGATTGGGTATAAAAGCAGCCTCCATGAAATGTTGAGTAATTCACAAACAAGGATGGGTTGAGGGTCACCAATTTGTATGCAAATTGTCGAACATTTTTAGAACAACATTTCTCAATGATCTATTGCAAGGAATTTAGGTATTTGACCGTCTACGGTCTGTAAAATCATCAAAAGGTTCAGAGAATCTGGAGAAATCACTGCACGTAAGCGATGATATTACGGACCTTTGATCCCTCAGGCGGTACTGCATCAAAAACCGACAGTGTGTAATAGATATCACCACATGGGCTCAGGAACACTTCATACAACCACTGTCAGTAACTACAGTTGGTCGCTTCATCTGTAAGTGCAAGTTAAAACCCTACCATGCAAAGCGAAAGCCATTTATCAACAACACCTAAGAACGCCGCCGGCTTCGCTGGGCCCAAGCTCATCTAAGATGGACTGATGCAAAGTGGAAAAGTGTTCTGTGGTCTGACGAGTCCACATTTCAAATTATATTTGGAAACTGTGAACGTGGTGTCCCCTGGAACAAAGAGGAAAATAACCATCCGGATTGTTATAGGCGCAAAGTTCAAAAGCCAGCATCTGTGATGGTATGGGGGTGTATTAGTGCCCAAGGCATGGGTAACTTACACATCTGTGAAGGCACCATTAATGCTGAATGGTCCATACAGGTTTTGGAGCAACATATGTTGTCATCCAAGCAACGTTATCATGGACGCCCCTGCTTATTTCAGCAAAACAATGCCAAGCCACGAGTTACAACAGCGTGGCTTCGTAGTTAAAGAGTGCGGGTACTTTCGCCTGCAGTCCAGACCTGTCTCCCATCGATAATGTGACACGCATTATGAAGCGTAAAATACCACAGCGGAGACCCCGGACTGTTGAACGACTGAAGCTCTACATAAAACAAGAATGGGAAAGAATTCCACTTTCAAAGCTTCAACAATTAGTTTGCTCAGTTCCCAAACGTTTATTGAGTGTTGTTCAAAGAAAATATGATGTAACACAGTGGTGAACATGCCCTTTCCCAACTACTTTGGCATGTGTTGCAGCCATGAAATTCTAAGTTAATTATTATTTGCAAAAAAAAAAAGTTTGAGTTCAAACATCAAATATCTTGTCTCTGTAGTGCATTCAATTGAATATGGGTTGAAAAGAATTTGCAAATCATTGTATTCCGTTTATATTTGCATCTAACACAATTTCCCAACACATATGGAAACGGGGTTTGTAAAATACAGCACTATGTCATCATTTTCTGATTTATTAAATTTTATAACAGTGCAAAATGTTGCTAATTTGTAGTGGTCTTCATTGAACTATTTGGAAAAAAAGATATAAAAATAAGTAAAAACTTGTTGAAAAATAAACAAGTGATTCAAATATAAAGATTTTTTACACATAGAAGTAATCAACTTAAAGTGCCCTCTTTGGGGATTGTATTAGAGATCCATCTGGATTCATTAACTTAATTCTAAACGTTTCTTCACAAAAAAAGAAATCTTTAACATCAATATTTATGGAACATGTCCACAAAAAATCTAGATGTCAACACTGATTATTGCATTGTTGTATTTCTTTACACAGTTTATTAAATTAAAAAGTTAAAGTACCCATGATTGTCACACACATACTAGATGTGGTGAAATTATTCTCTGCATTTGACCCATCACCCTTGACGGCACCCTGGGAGGTGAGGGGAGCAGTGGGCAGCAGCGGTGCCACGCCCGGGAATCATTTATGGTGATGTAACCCCCCAATTCCAACCCTTAATGCTGAGTGCCAAACAGGGAGGTAACGGGTCCCATTTTTATAGTCTTTGGTATGACTTGGCCGGGATTTGAACTCACGACCTACTGATCTCAGGGCGTTCACTTACTGTACATTCATATTTTGTTGAAGTATTATTCAATAAATATATTTATAAAGGATTTTTGAATTGTTGCTATTTTTAGAATATTTTAAAAAAAATCTCACGTACCCTTTGGCATACCTTCAAGTCCTCCCAGGGTTACACGTACCCCCATTTGAGAACCACTGGCTTAGCATGGCAGGGCTGCTTGAACTGAGTTGTGCACACATTAAAAAAAAAAAAAGCGTCCAGATTGTTTCTCCATGTTTGTGCGGATCTGAGCGATGGTTGGACGGCGGGGAAGTCATGTGACCTGCTGTGCATCCTCTCTGTCTCCGCCTGCCCCGGGGGCCTACTTCGGGGGGCCCCGGCGTGACCTACCTCGTTCTTTCCCAGCAGCCGGCACCTCAGCAGGGCCTCTCGCATTTTCTCCTTGACTTTCTTCCTGGATTTTTTTTCTCGACCCTTTTCTCTCTCCCCCCCGGCCCCTCGCCATCACACTGTAGGTCCCCCCGCCGGGGTAGCGGCGGCGCTCTCTTGTGTAACGCTGCCGCTCTGCTCTGCCGTGCAGTGGTGTCAGAGGTGGCCTTCTCCTCTAATCTACTCCACTTGCTGGAGGTGCCAGCAGTCAATCTGCCAGCTTCCATATCTGGAACGAGGTCACCGTCGCAGGAAATGCTTGTATGCAAACTTTGTCTAATGGCCACAACTTCCTTGCACATTTTGGACAATCGCCGTCATTTTGGACAATGGAATTAGAATTATATCTATTATTTTCCTGTATTCAAACACAGTGTCACTATTCAAACTGTTGTAGTGGCCTGTTTTTAATGAATGCTGACTGATCTTTTGCTATGTGTGTGTGTGTGTGTGTGTGTGTGTGTGTGTGTGTGTGTGTGTGTGTGTGTGTGTGTGTGTGTGTGTGTAATATACATACATTCATCCATCTATTTATTTTTCTACCGCATATTCTCTTTGGGGTCGCTGGTGCCTATCTCAGCTACAATCGGGCAGAAGGCGGAGTACACCCTGGACAAGTCGCCATCTCATCGCAGGGCCAACACAGATAGACAGACAACATTCACACTCACATTCACACACTAGGGCCAATTTAGTGTTGCCAATCAACATATCCCCAGGTGCATGTCTTTGGAGGTGGGAGGAAGCCGGAGTACCCGGACAGAACCCACGCATTTACGGGGAGGACATGCAAACTCCACACAGAAAGATCCGAGCCCGGGATTGAACCCAGGACTACTCAGGACTTTCGTATTGTGAGGCAGACGCACCAACCCATTTTAGGTTGTCCTGAAGAATTGGGAGGTAATCCTCTTTTTTCATTGTCCCATTTAAAGCACCAGTTCCATTGGCAGCAAAACAGGCCCAGAGCATAATACTACCACCACCATTCTTGACAGTAGGGTTGGTGTTCCTGGGATTAAAGGCCTCACCTTTTCCCCTCCAAACATATTTCTGGTTATTGTGGCCAAACAGCTCAATTTTTATTTCATCTAGTATCACATGGACAAAGATAAGACCTTCTGGAGGAAAGTTCTGCCCCACTGCTGCTTCATCATGACACATCCTTCGCTGTCGCCCCCTGTGGGGCTGGCAGGAGTACTGCATACATCAAGGGTGCCCAAAATTTATCCAACAAGGGCCGCGTTCAGTAAAATCTAAGGATGCGGGGGACATTTTGTCCATTAAAGATGCTAAAAACCAACCGATGTACGTCTATATATGCCGAGCTATCTGAACGAGACATCCATGGTGGCTCTGTGTTATTTCGTGTCTAAGAACATTTGTGTAATCTAACAACTCGGGCTGTCAAAAAAACGACAAGTTAACTCATGCAATTAATCACAAAATATATTGCATTAATTCATATATACGCCGATTAATCACACAACTTATTTGGCTATTTCACCTTCTATGGATTCTAACAATAAAAATGATTTTGTGACCAAGTATCAGGGTCTCTTTTAGTTGATTTGAGATTAATTAAAATCATGTAAGCGAGTTTATGCTACTAGAAATATTTGTGATTAATCATGATTAATCCAATTTCAAAAGGGTGAATAATCATATTTGTTTATAAAAATGTATCATTTGACAACATTACTAATTACAACTAGATAATAATGAATTCATTCGTTACTATCTGTTGAAAAACGAGCGGCGGGCCAAAATTGGACACCCTTGTCATACGTTATCAACCCTAGTTTGAATGTAGGGCTGGGCGATATATCGATAGTCATTTTCTATATCGCACTATCGTGATATTGGAGTTTACGTTCTCACGCAGTTGCTTTTAGTTGCAGGCATTACACTACAGGCTCTTTCCACTCTTTCCTGTCCCTGCTTCTCACAGACAAGTGCACCTTCTTACATACGTCACATACTGTCACTTCATACGCCCTCGCATGAGAGGTAGCATCATGGGTAACGTTAGCTGTGATGCTAGCGGAGTGGTGCGAGTGGTAATACGAGAGAAAGAAGTTGCCAATCTGGTAACAAATGAAGGAACAATTAATTCCTAAGAAAAACCACACGGGGTCCATCGTATGGCGGTGGTTTGGCTTCAAGCGGGAATATGTCGAACAAGTATGAGGCAAAAGCGTTGTTACAAAAAGTAGCACCTACTGCTAATTTGTAGCATCATTTGAAAAGTCACCTGCAAGAGAATGAAGAGTGGCTGAAACTGCATGTCAACATCTCCGTTTGGTGCCATACCCACCAAAGGCCGAAGCAACCATTTCCAGATCGTATGAAAAAAAATTGTCAACAACAGAATTTAATAATGTCCGTAGTAACCTACCACATAGCAAAGGACATACACTATTTGATTTCCTGTTACACAGATCATTTTTATTTGACAGTTATTGAAATATCTTGTGTGATATAATGCACAAAAGTGCACTTTATTTGTTTGAAACCATGGGTGTCAAACTCCGGCCCGCGGACCAAATGTGGCCTGCCGTGTAAATTCATTTGGCCCTTGAGGCAATAACAAATTAACATTAGAGCTGGCCCGCCGGTATTATAAGGTAGCGGTGACGCTGTAACACCGCATTCACTCATACTTGCCAACCCTCCCGATTTTCCGGGGAGACTCCCGAAGTTCTGTGCCCCTCCCGAAAATCTCCCGGGGCAACCATTCTCCTGATTTCCAACAATATCGGAGGCGAGCGTCAAAGGCACTGTCTTTAGCGTCCTCTACAACCTGTCGTCACGTCCGCTTTTCCTCCAGCCAAGCCACAAAATATACAAGGGTTGTGCACACACATAAGTGAATGCATGCATACTTGGTCAACAGCCATACAGGTCACAGAGTGGCCGTATAAACAACTTTAACACTGTTACAAATATGCGCTACACTGTGAACCCACACCAAACAAGAACATCAAACACATTTCGGGAGAACAACCGCACAGTAACACAACATAAACACAACAGAACAAATACCCAGAACCACTTGCAGCACTAACACTTCTGGGATGCTACAATATACACCCCACCCACCTCATTGTTTAATTTATTAGCCTGTGGAAAAGGTTAATGTTATTTAACTCAGAAGGCTGCAAAAAGAAAAGAGGCATCAAATGTTTGATTTAATATACCATTGATTTTTTTCCGTTTTTTTTATAAAAGTTAAAGTACCAATGATTGTCACACACACACTAGGTGTGGCGAAATTATTCTCTGCATTTGACCCATCAAAAGTTGATTTTGCACTGTTAAACTTATATATGCATTGCGTGTTCCATATTCAGTGTTAAAGCAAATCATTGTAGCAAACTGAGCAATAATTAACGTTTTATTCATGCACTTTCTCTTGCTACTTCAATGCTTGAATGTTTGATTCATTTATTATTGTTAATTTATTTTCGAATGTATTATTAGCCTGTGGAAAAAGTTTATTTTGATATTTACCTCAGAAGGCTGCAAATAGAAAAGAGGCATTACATTTTTTTTTCAAATTTTATTTGACATGCCATTGATATGTTGAATTATTATTATTTCAAGCTCGATTTTGCATGTCATTATAAAGTTATATAAGCCTTGCTTGTTCAATATTCAATGCAAAACTTGTTTGAGTCCCTATTAAAAGGTTAATTTGTTCAACCTCGGCCCACTTTGTATCTGAGTTTGACACTCCTGTTTTAAACTATTGTAGTGAAGTTCTGTACTAAAAGTGCACTTTATTGAGTGTTGTTTTGATACGTCATCTTAGTGACATCATGCACAAAAGTGCACTTATAGCTTGTTTTAAAATGTCTCTGACAATCTTGCACTTTCTGTTTTGGAAATGACTTGAATGTTTGTGCCCATGCTTAATAACTGTTTAATAAGTACAGTTTTGCTAAATTGACTTAGTTGTGGTTTCCCTCTCTGCATGAAAGTTTAAAATGAGCATATATTTAATGTAGACACATAGAATCATCATACTGCTGTGATTATATGCATCAAGTGTTCATTCAAGGCTAAGGCAAAATATTGAGATATATGTCATGTATCGCGATATGGCTTAAAAATATCAAGATATTAATAGAAGGCCATATCGCCCTGCTCTACTCTCTTACACAACAAACCTGGTCTGAACGCAGAAATGTTGCGCCTATTGGAGAAACCAGGATGAACGCAATCGACTTATCTCAAAAAAGCCCGCAGAATCCGATCTGACTTATTATCTTGTTGACATATTTCCCTTGAAAAAAAAACCCTTCGTAGAGGCCTGTTGCTTGTTTAGTGGTTCACATAGCTGGTGTGACATTGATTATGCCTCCCCTATTCCCTATCGATCTGTCTTTGACAGGTTTTCGCTTCCATGCTCGCTGCTGTCAACCTGCTGGACTGGGAAACACGACGTAGTTCTTCACTCAGCGATTCCCCAAACGCGCTCTTGTTTTGAGTCCGTCACGGGACCGACTAACGCATGAATGCATGGCCTCCACAGCCACAATGTTTTTTGATGTTGCGGATTGATTGTGTTGCAAAGATGTTTGCACCAGCATGACGGTGTTATTGACGCATTGAGGCTGATACAGTGTGTAACAATGATAATGCATGGCTTGTTTACCATCAGTATGACCTGACATGACTGCTGCTTGTCCCTTAGGAGCCAGGCCCTGAGCGCTTTCCCGTGTGTGTGTGTGTGTGTGTGTGTGTGTGTTTGCCCCCCGCCTAATTAGATTATAGCACCTATGTGCCTGCTGACTTCATAGGATCTATTCCACCCGGGGTGACTGAGGCCAAGCGGTGAATGTCATCTGATCATCAAGGGGGTGCTCGCCGCAGGCGGGCTAGTACATAAAGACGTAAAGATTTGCTAGCTTGCTTACAATAGAAGTTCTTCCGGGTTCGCATCAGAGATAAATTGTTTACCGGTGTCGTTATCTGGCAATTTCACCTATACGGAGATTGGCTTTATTTATTACAGTATTTTTTTTTACAACTCCCAACACATGTACATCAGCAGATACGGTAGACACACACAATACCAGTATTTATTGTAAATTGCATAATATAAGGCCACTATTTTTTTCCCTACGCTTTGAGCTCAGCGGCCTATATAACGGTGCGGCTAATTTATGATTTATGAAAAAAATTGACTGAATTATAAATAAATAAATAAATGGGTTGTAGTTGTATAGCGCTTTTCTGCCTTCAAGGTACTCAAAGCGCTTTGACACTACTTCCACATTTACCCGTTCACACACACATTCACACACTGATGGAGGGAGCTGCCATGCAAGGCGCTAACCAGCACCCATCAGGAGCAAGGGTGAAGCGTCTTGCTCAGGACACAACGGACGTGACTAGGTTGGTAGAAGCTGGGGATTTTATATTTATACATAAATATTAATATATTTATATAAATATAAATACAAATTATATCAAAATAATACTTAAATGGGAAATACTAAATGTTCAAAGTATCTCAAACAAAGATTTAACAAAGTGATTACTGCAAACGAGCGCATTCTTGACATATTTCGCCCTTCTGGATTACCTCTTGAGGAACTCTGAAGAAATGTTCATCCTTTTCGTGATTTCAACAGTTCAAACAACCTAAAACAACGCAAGCAAAGGGCATTTTTCTTCAAGAAAGGAAAAATGCCGCCCAGAAGGCAATGGCAGCACAGCACTTCGAGCCTAACATCATTTTATGAGCCGGACGTGACGTCATGTAAATACAACCTATTAATTGGTCGGAAATGAGATTTAAATTTAAATGAAACCTCATATTTGTTGATGCATAATTGGTGTGTTATTTATTGTTTGTGTCATGGTGCCGTCTTTCGGACGAGTTCGCTCACAACGGGTTCAGGTCGGGCTGGGCGATATGGCCTTTTTTAAAATATCTCGATATTTTTATGCCATATCGCGATACAGGATATATATCTCAATATTTTGCCTTGAATTGACACTTGATACATATAATCACAGCAGTATGATGATTCTATGTGTCTACATTAAAACATCTTCTTCATACTGCATTAATATTTGCTACTTTTATACTTTCATGCAGAGAAGGAAATCACAAATAAGTCAATTGACCAAAATTGTATTTATTAAACAGTTATTAGCAGGTGACTTTTCAAACGATGCTACATATTAGCAGTAATGCTACTTCTGGTAGCAACGCTTGTGCCCCACACCTGTCAAATTAAAGTCGTCTATTCGACATCTTCCCGCGTGAAGCCGAACCACCGCCAGACAATGGACCCCCTGCTGTTTTTCTTGGGGATGAATTCTTCCATCATTTGTTACAAGATTTGCACCTTCTCTCGTATTACCACTCGCACGGCTCCGCCAGCATCACAGCTAACGTTACCCGTGCTGCTACCTCTCTGCTCGGGGAGGGCGTGTGACATTGCACATGCTTGTTTTAAGTCTCTTTGAGAAGGAGAGACAAGAAAGAGGGAGAGACGCATGTAGTGTAATGCCCGCAGCTCAAAGCAACTGCATGAGAACATATACTCGAATATCATGTTACAGTCATTTTTTATATCGCACAGATATAAAAACCTGCGATGTATCGCGTATATAGATTTATCGCCCAGCCCAAGGTTCAGGGTGGGCAAACTTTTTGGCTCAGAGGCCACGTTGGCTTTCGAAATTTGACAGACATGATGCATTTCAAAGAACATCATGTCTTTTGGAACTCAGAGTAGACTTCCCATACATGGGCTATACATTTTTTTTTCAACATCATTATATCAGAACCTCAAAAATGGTATTACAAGGTGTAAAAGGTCTCTTTGCCGTGAGGGTTCTCCTGAATCCGAAAGATCCTCCGTGAGCCGGGTAGACAGTTTGAATACAGTCTTTTTTATTTAAACCCAACAGTCTGGAATTTCTTTTCAGCCGATTGTAGCTGAGATAGGCACCGGCAGCCCCCGCGACCCCAAAAGGGAATAAGCGGTAATAAGTGGGTGGATGGATGGAGAGTATTTTTTTTAGCCGTGTCGCTCTCGCTTTCTCTCCAGCTCCCAACTCCAACCCCCGTGTCTCGTTCCGGCTGTTGCTAATAAAGGCGACAGGTGGTTAGATAACAAGGCCCTCTTAGGCCATCTACTCACCTGTCGCTGTCTTCGAGGCCAGTCCTCGCACACCCCGTTCCGCGCCAGGCCCACAGGCCACGCCCCTCTCCACACAGGGTTAACACTTAGATTCTCTTTCAGTGGGAGCAGTGTGGTTGATCACCCTTTTTTTTGCCAATGCGTCGAAGTCGAGTATAAGTTTTGTCGTGGCAATTCTCAAAACAGATCTCTGCTTAATTTGGTGGAACTAACGGGCGGGATGCGGCCGTAGTTTGACCATCCTTGGTTTAGACTTGAGCTTTCAACCGGATGTACAAGCGCCATTCCGTCTTATATCCATCCATAGCATTTTTACTCCTATATAGATTCTTCATTGTAAGTTTTACAATATAACCAAAACAATTCTTACTTACTAAACCGTCCCATGTGTGATATTTGTCGGAGTGTTTCCATGCATATTTGTACATGCTATTGTATTGTAATAAAGCTAGCGTCGTTAGCATTAGCAAATATGCTAACATGATTACAAGTGTTTTTGTTAGTACCATTAACTTACAATGGCATTCTTTTTGTATTGTTTCAGTTTCACAGATTCCTCGGTAAATTCACCAAAATGTCACTGTGGAGTTATTGAGTCTCGTTAGCTATTTGGAGAGCAAGCTTGCGCAGCTCTTGGGTCCATGACGATGATTTCTGTTTTGTTTGATCAGCCGTTTTTTGATAGATTGTTTGGTAAACGTGTAACATGTTCTATATGTTATAGTTATTTGAATGACTTTTATCATAATATGTTACGTTAACATACCAAGCACCTTCTCCGTTGGTTATTTTTGCGTCATATAACGTACACTTATTCACTCTTCTTTATTTATTTTAAATTGCCTTTCAAATGTCTATTCTTGGTGTTGGATTTTATCAAATCAATTTCCCCCAAAAATGCGACTTATACTCCAGTGCGACGTATATATGTTTTGTTCCTTCTTTATTGTGCATTTTCGGCCGGTGCGACGTATACTCTGGAGCGATTTATAATCCGAAAAATATGGTATATCAGATTGTAGGTGTTTCTTGTTGTTGTTGTTTTTCCCCTTGGCGTTCATATTTTGCTGTGTTTGTTGCATTATTGTTGATTGTTAAATTATGTGGCTTGACAGGGGGTGTGACGTTCATATGTTGTCAATATTCAGTGTTTTATCCTTCATAGTTAATATTGTACATCAGGGGTCACCAACGCTGTGCCCGCGGGCACCAGGTAGCACGTAAGGACCAGATGAGTAGCCGGCTGGCCTGTTCTAAAAATAGCTCAAATAGCAGCACTTACCAGTGAGCTGCCTCTATTTTTTAAATGTTATTTATTTACTAGCAAGCTGCTCTCGCTTTGCTTGACATTTTTAATTCTAAGAGGGACAAAACTCAAATAGAATTTGAAAATCCAAGAAAATATTTTAAAGACTTGATCTTCACTTGTTTAAATAAATTCATTTATTTTTTTACTTTGCTTCTTATAACTTTCAGAAAGACAATTTTAGAGAAAAAATACAACCTTAAAAAATATTTTAGGATTTTTAAACACACACTGTTTTACCTTTTAAATTCCTTCCTCTTCTTTCCTGACAATTTAAATCAATGTTCAAGTATTTTTTTTATTTTTATTGTAAAGAATAATAAATACATTTTAATTTAATTCTTCATTTTAGCTTCTGTTTTTTCAACAGAGAATATTTGTGAAATATTTCTTCAAACTTATTATGATTAAAATTCCCAAAAATTATTCTGGCAAATCTAGAAAATATGTAGAATCAAATGTAAATCTTATTTCAAAGTCTTTTGAATTTCATAAAAAAATTTTGTTCTGGAAAATCTAGAAGAAATAATGATTTGTCTTTGTTAGAAATATAGCTTGTTATAATATATAATGTGTTATATATTATAACAAAGTGCAGATTGGATTTGAACCTATTTAAAACATGTAATCAAAATTCTAAAATTAATCTTAATTAGGAAAAATTGCTAATGATGTTCCACAAATTCTTTTTTTTATTTTTTCAAAAAAATTCGAATTAGCTAGTTTTTCTCTTAATTTTTTTCGGTTGAATTTTGAATTTTAAAGAGTCGAAATTTCAGATAAACTATGTTTCAAAATTAAATTTTAATTTTTTTCGGGTTTTCTCCTCTTTTAAACCGTTCAATTAAGTGTTTTTTTTCATCATTTATTTTCTACAAAAAACCTTCCGTAAAAGGAACAAAAATGTACGACGGAATCAAAGCCAGAAATACCAATTTTTTTATATATATATAGATTTATTTATTAAAGGTAAATTGAGCAAATTGGCTATTTCTGGCAATTTTTTTAAGTGTGTATCAAACTGGTAGCCCTTCGCATTAATCAGTACCCAAAAAGTAGCTCTTGGTTTCAAAAAGGTTGGTGACCCCTGTTGTACATGTACATTTTGGGTGTCTCATTCAGTAAAAAATTTTTAAATTCCATTCTTTTTTTTAAGGTGGTCTGTCATAACGTTTTTAGCATTCAGACATTATTGTGAGGTTTTCTATTAGTGTTCCTAAAAATAACACCAGCCCCGAGACACATTTTTTTTCTGTAAATTTGGCCCCTGAGTCCAAATAATTGCCCAGGCCTGATATAAGGCATGGTGCCTTGGTTTGACTTCAACCCTGCTCGGCGTGTTGTTAAAATAATGAGTCGGTATATAATTGGGGCGGTACAGTTCGGTCGGTAGAGTGGCTGTGTCAGCAACTTGAGGGTTCCGGGTTCGATCCCATGGGCAAGACACTTTACCCACCTGTGCCACCCACACTGGTTTGAATGTAATTTAGATAATGGGTTTCACTATGTAAAAGCGCTTTGAGTCACTAGAAAAAAGCGCCATATAAATATAATTCACTGCACAATTCACTTCAATTGTTCCGGCGATAGTAGACTGTTACCATGGTTACTTCCTGTTGACTTTCGCTAATCAACGACGTACAGAAAAGAAGCCAACTTCTGAAAAATGAGGTCAACCGTGTGGCGTCAAGCTGCTGTGGTTGCGGTCGTGGGGGGCGCGGGGAGCGGGGGAGTGTCACTGATAAGGAGGTTGTCATGGTGACAAAGACGAGAGATTATCAGGAGGTCTTGCCGGGCTCGAAGACACTTTCGGTGACGGCGACGCTAAAGCAGCGGGCGCCGGTGTCAGCTACGCGGCCGCCCAACACTTTCTGACAACCTGGCCGCCCTCAGGTCGCCGAGCCGCGTTCGAGTAGCGGAAGGCGAAGTAGAAACTTCTCCGGCGGCTCCCACGATCGTAAATTGTGGCATCGTGGCCAGAGAGGAATCCCCTTCATGTGGGCGGAGATTCAAGTGGTAACAACAATTTGAGGCTCTGCCCCCCTCGGGCCTAAAATAATCACGCCTCAGGATCAATGTGGTCTGCGTTTTTTAAACTCATTTTAAGAATGTGAGGCATTAACAATACGATCCATCACTACCAGAATACAAATATGTCCAGAAGGAGAACATAGAAACAGCCTTTGTCTGATGCTGAAAAAATGATATCAGATGAAATATCAGATTAAATGAAATTAGACACAATATCAGATACAATGATGTAGTTTTATCCGATATCATCACGTCATATATCGGGTACATTTATATCAAACATCTTCCAGCTTCCCCAAAGGGACAAGCGGTAGAAAATGGATGGATGGATCTTCATATTTGATAACATTATATCAGACACAATGATATAATAGTATAAAAGAAAGTATCGGTTGTGATATCTGATAAAATGATATCAGACAAAATCATATCAGATACCATCCATCCGCCCATTTTCTACCACTTGTCCTGTTGGGGGTACAATTATATTAAACATCTTGATATTAGATAAAATGATATCAGACAGATCCATCAATCCATCAATTTTCTACCGCTTGTCCTTTTCGGGGTCACAGGGGCACAATGATATAATATAAAAGAAAATATCGGACATATTGATGTCTGATAAAATCACACCGGACATAATATCACATAAAATTATGTCAGACAAAATTATTTAAAATAAAATGATATCAGACATAATGATATTAGCTAAAATTATATCAGACATATTGATATCAGATAAAATTATATCGGACATATAAGATGAAATTATTTCAGACATAATGATATCAGATAAAATGATATTAAACATTTATAATAGATAAAAAAATGATATCAGACATTATGAGATAAGATAAAAATACATCAGAAATAATGATATCAGATAAAACGATATTAAACACCTTGATATTCGATATAATGATATCAGACACGGTATAGAATGAATGGGGCCATGTATCGTGAGATTTTGAGCCAAAACTTCCTTCCATCAGTGAGAGCTTTGAATGGTTGACCCAATACTTATTTTTCCACCATAATTTACAAATAAATTCTTTAAAATTCCTACCATGTGAATTCCAGGATTTTTTTTTCACATTTTGTCTCTCACAGTTGAAGTGTACCTATGATGAAAATTACAGACCTCTGTCATCATTTTAAGTGGGAGAACTTGCGCAATCGGTGGCTGACTAAATACTTTTTAGCCCCACTGTATATACAAACAAAATACTTGAATTCCAGTGAATTCTTGTTATAAATATAGTCCTACGCCCCAAATCTCTTGATTTTGGAGGTCTCAAGGTTGGCAAGTATGCCTGGCGCTGAAGTTAGCCTCCTCTTTTGGCCACCTCGCGTTAGGCGCATCGTCCGTGTGGCTGCCGAGCAACAAGCCCTCGTTGTGTTTCGCATCCATTTCAAGCCCACAAAGACACGACAAGACTCCCCCGGTTTGACGCAGATAATAGGCGCTGGTCTAAGAGACCTTTGTGACTCCATCACAGTCGCCATCATTTTAAGTGGGAGAACTTACACAATCGGTGGCTGACTAAATACTTTTTTTGCCCCACTGTATGTGACGTATGTAAGACAGTATGTGACGTATGTAAGAAGGTGCGCTTGTTTTACGTCTCTGTGAGAAGGAGAGACAAGTAAGAGCGAGAAGAGCCTGAAGTGTAATGCATAGCAAGAGTGGTCCTCAGGTCCTGTTGATCAGGGGCAGTAGCTCCACAGCCACAGATCCACTATTAACCACTAATATCACAGTCAAAATGAAAGGTTGTTCCCATAGGCACCAAAAACTGTTAATAATGTTTAGACAAAAGTGTATATTATATATACTATTATATATATAGTATTTATATAGGTGTGTGTGTGTGTGTGTGTATTTTGGGTATATGCATGTGTGTATGTATGTGATTATGTGTGTATATGTATGTATGTATGTATATGTATATATATATATATATATATAAATATATATATATATAGATTGTATATATGTGTGTGCATATATGTGTGTGTTGTGTATATATGTGTGTGTGCATATGTATATATGTAAGTGTGTCTGAATTTAAATGTATCATATATAGATAATGTATAGCATCTACGCAGCAACCACTGAATTGAATTATATTATATATATATTATTGTATTATATATTGTATATATGTATTGTATATATAGGGGTGGGACCTAATAAGTTTACTTCTTCCCACTCCCTTTTGAGCCAATCTTGACATCTACAAAAGATTAGTCACATGTAATGTTTTCAATGTAGGTGTAAAAATAATGTATATATATATTTCTTTTGTATTTTATGTCATTCTTTTTTTTTGTTTGCATGGCTCAAAATAAACCATTCATTCATTCATTCATAATGCCAGCAGCTAAAAGCAACTGCGTGGGAACGTATACTCGAATATCACGATATTGTCATTTTCGCACAGAGACATACCCGCGATATATCGAGTATATCGATATATTGCCAAGCCCTAATTGCAGCTCATTTCCCAAAAGATCGCTTAGGTTTGGTCTCTAGTAGCTTGTTTTTTTTTCAGCTGGCGGACACAAAGGCAATCATTGCTAATGGTAATGGATTTAGCGATAGTTGATTTAATAGCAAAAGATGTGTCTTTGGGCGCCAAGCTCTTTGACTGGGAAAGCGGAGCAGCTAGCGCCATCAGTACAAATAAGCGAGGTAATAATGGAAAGTGCTTTTCCCAAACATCAGTGCTTTCTTCACTTCACGCTGCATTGTCTTCATTATTGGCTCTGCTGGAATGGGAATTTGTTCAGCTTTAGGTGTGAAACAAGCAAATAATCCAAATAAATAAGCCCGAGCCTGCCGGAGGGAGAAAAAAAAAAAAAGAGTGATAATTAAATCCGGATATTGTGCACACACGGCTGCCGCACATCAACAGCAGCAGCGGTTCTTTAGCTAATTAAGCCGTTAAGTGCCTAGAAGTTGCTCTTCGGAGGAATGTGGGCCATTGGAATAATAGTTACCGCACAATAAGTCACGTACGCCAGCCTGGCGCCGCCTTTCATCCACGCCCGCTCACCTGTGAAAGGATGCGCGAGTGTGCACGCACGGCAAGAGATTTGCTGTTTCGTCGTTATTTGTAGTCATGAGTGCCTCGCAATCTTAATTAAACGTGCACACGCCCATCGTAGGCACCATGTGAGCGTGCGCGGAGGCCCGTCTTCACGCGGCGGCTTATCCACATAAAGTGATACGCGTGAAGCGTGAGGACACACGGCCGTGATGACCCTACTTTGCTGCATAAAGTTAGCTTTAGCTCGCCGCCGCTACGTGCGGGAAAACATAACAGTTGATGTTTCACACAGCTGCTAAGAGCGAGCACCCGACAGCTGTTTGCCGTGCCTTGCCGCCTCTTTTAAGCGTCCCCTTTTATCGCTTTTGTGCATCACAGACCGGTGAAAAATGTTGTTTTTTCCACCATTGCAGTGGTTTCGTGCAGGATTGAATCCAGGGAAGGGATTTGTGTAAAAAATGACCACATGAAAATGCTACATTTGGGTAAAATCTAATTATGTAATTAGTAGGGGTGTAGCGGTACACAAAAATTTTGGTTCGGTACGTACCTCGGTGTAGATGTCACGGTTCGGTTAATTTTCGGTACAGTAAGAAAACCACAAAATATAAATTTTTGGTTATTTATTTACCAAATTTTTAAACAATGGCTTTATCCTTTTAACATTGGGAACACTATAATAATTCTGCCCACGTTAATCAACATTAAACTGCCTCAAGTTGTTGCTCAGATTAAATAAAATGACAAAACTTTTTTTCTACATATAAAAAGTGCAACATTAAACAGTTTCAAGTCAACTCATCACGCTTAATTTATCACAGCATTTGTAAACTTTATATTTTTATTAAATGTGATAGCAGGGACCCTGCCATTCAAAGCTTTTCTGTCCGTAACACACACACACACACACACACACACACACACACACACACACACACACACACACACACACACACACACACACACACACACCGCAAAATGAGCTAACGTTACGCTAAAAGCTAATTCGCCTTCACCTCAAGCCAGAACTGCGAGCGAGCTGAGCTGCAGTTTGTTTCTAGAAGGTCAACGGGCTCATAGTGATGTTAGTAGTAGTTGACTGGGAGGTGTTTATTATCATTTGGGGAGAGTATGCTACCTTATGCTCACCTGCTAAACACCTATTTGCTGGACGCTGAAGCATATACTACATTTGCTCTGAATAAGCACTACTGATTAGCTGTTACCGCTACATATGTAACCAATCAGATGGTTGTGTGGGTGGGACAATGCTGGGTGCTGAGACAGAGGCAGAAGAAGCAAAGCAGCTTGTTAAGACTTGAGCTTAGAAACTTGTTCGGTACACCCCCGTACCGAAACGGTTCCATACAAATACACCCATAGCTTTTAGTGTTCTTTGCTTGGTGTTAGTTTCACAGGCCTGCAATTTACTTGTGGTGTGAAGTTGCGGAGTGGGCGTGGCTTAGCGCGTGGACAGGCAAAACTAAGCTTTTTGGTTCGTCCCATGAGTAACGTGCGACGTTATCTCATGTTTTATGCCTCCTGAGAACCAGTAACCTATGTGGTGGGCGTTTTGTTTTTTGGTCTATTTACTTTGTTACTCATTTTGCAAAACAATATCCCCACAAAGGAAAAGCGGTAGGAAATGGATGGATGGATATCGCAAAACAAAAGTTTATAAAACGAGTTACTAAGGCTGCAGCTATCAATTAGTTCAGTAATTGAGTAATCTGTCGATTAGTTTGTTCAAGTAATCGATTAAACTAAGTCCTGCAGCTATCAATTGTTTCATTAATTGATGTATCCATTAATTACTTTGGGCTTCACGGTGGCAGAGGGGTTAGTGCGTCTGCCTCACAATACGAAGGTCCTGCAGTCCTGGGTTCAATTCCAGGCTGAGTATCTTCCTGTGTGGAGTTTGCATGTTCTCCCCGTGAATGCGTGGGTTCCCTCCGGGTACTCCGGCTTCCTCCCACTTCCAAAGACATGCACCTGGGGATAGGTTGATTGGCAACACTAAATTGGCCCTAGTATGTGAATGTGAGTGTGAATGTTGTCTGTCTATCTGTGTTGGCCCTGCGATGAGGTGGCGACTTGTCCAGGGTGTACCCTGCCTTCCGCCTGATTGTAGCTGAGATAGGCGCCAGCGCCCCCCGCGACCCCGAAAGGGTATAAGCGGTAGAAAATGGATGGATGGATTAATTAATTTGTTCAATAAATCAGTAATCTGTCGATTAGTTTGTTTGAGTAATCACTTAAACTAAGTCCTGCAGCAATCAATTATTTTATTGAGTTATCTATCAGTTTGTTCGACTAATTAACTAATTGGATTAAAACAGGGCTGCAACTATCAATTATTTTAGTAATTGAGTTATTCATCAATTAGTTTGTTTAATAAATCAGTAATTTGTCGATTGGTTTGTTCGATTAAACTAAGTCCTGCAGCTATCAATTATTTTATTAATTGATTTATCCATCAATTAGTATGTTCGATTAATGAACAAATTAGATAAAACAGGGCTGCAGCTATCAACTGTTTTACTAATCGGGTAATCTATCTATTAGTTTGTTCGATTAATCGAGTATTCAAATAAAACGCAAAGAGCCGCAGCTATCAATTATTTTAGTAATGGAGTAATCTATCCATTTGTTCGTCGGATAATCGAGTAATCAGTTTAACCACGAAGGATTGCAGTTATCAATTATTTTAGTCATCGAGTAATCTACCAATTTGAGTTTGGTATACTAATCAAGTATTCAGATTAAAAAGACAAGGGTGCAGTTATCAATTATGTATTTGATCAATTGAATAATCTGTCGATTAGTTTGTTCGAGTAATCGATAAAACTTAGTCCTGCAGCTATCAATTATTTTGGTAATTGAATTACCTATCAATTAGTTTATTCAATAATCCAGTAATCGACTAAAAATAGGGCTGCAGCTATCAATTATTGTACTAATGAGGTAATCTATCGATTAGTTTGTTTGATTAATCGAGTAATCAAATAAAAAACGTAGGACAGCAGCTATCAATTATTTTAGGAATGTAACAATCTATTCGTTTGTTGGATAAGCGAGTAATCGGATAAAACAGGGCCGCAGCTATCAGTTATTTCATCAATCGAGTAATCTGTCGATGAGGTTGTTCGGGTAATCGAATAAACTTAGTCATACAGCTATCAATTATTTTAGTAATTGAGTCATCTATCAATTAGTGTGTTCCATTAATTAACTAATTGGATTAAACAGGGCTGCAGCTATCAGTTATTTTAGTGATGGAGTAATCTATCTATTTGTTCGTTGGATAATCCAGTAATTGGATAAAACACAATGCTGCAACTATCAATTATTTCATCAATCGAGTAATCTGTCGATTAGGTTGTTCGAGAAATCAAATAAACTTAGTCCTGCTGCTACCAATTGTTTTAATAATTCAGTTATCAGTTAGTTTGTTTGATTAATTTACTAACCAGATTAAACAGGGCTGCAGTTATTAATTATTTTAGTAATTGAGTAGTACCGGTACTTTTTAGAGGCGGTATAGTACCGAATTTGATTCATTAGTATCGCGGTACTATACTAATACCGGTATACCGTACAACCCTAGTGTTGAAGTACTTTTTCTGCACATTCAACAATATCGGTCGGCCATCCACTCTCTTTGTCTCCGTGGGTGGAGGCGGTAACGCTAGCATGCACACACACCCCAAAGTTCGGCAGTGTCACGTAAACGGAATTTAATACAGCAGAAAGGATCCGAATCAGCCCCAAAATGTAATCACTTGGTCAGTATTCCGTTTTTGACACTCCCTAAAAGTTTCATCCAAATCCGCCCATTAATGTTGCGAAATAAGTGATACTAGAGTGAAAATGACACCGAATCGTTTTATGGCGGGCCGCCACGAATACAAAAAAAAAAATTTGCTTGGTAATTTGTGAGGAAAAAAGTGGCATTGGCAGCATGTTAGTGCCACTAAATGATTGATCATAGCGCACATGCTATTCTTGCAGGGAAAAAGAGCAGCTTACAACGAGTGAAAGGCTTCATTTTTCAGATGTTGACAAAACCAATTGCATCAGAGAGTGCGAGCTGAAGATTTGGCCGCCGCTCTCTCTGGCGTCGCCGACCTTTGTCCGCTTTGGACGGCGTCCATGTGTGCCAGCGCCTGCCGTGGCCCCGTGTGCCGACTCGCCTGTCTCGCGATCGCGCACGCCGTAAATTTGATTCAGCGCAAACGGGGATGGCTCATTTAGCGCAAAGTGACTTAATGCATGCTCACGCAGAGTACATTACCCAGGCTACACCGCTCCGCCCCATATGCCTATTAATACTGTATGTACTGTACACATGAGCAGGCTTTATCTTACACGGGAGGAGGAGTTGACCACAGGTGACCCTTGCTCTCGGTTCACCTCGCTCGCCCCCGCCCTCGTGGCTTTCTCATGCAGGTTCTCGTAAACATTGGCTTATGAAAGCCACTTTATTGTGAAAAGTATGTCATTATTAAAGGTGGGAAAAACGATGGATGCAGCACGATTACAACATGGATGGAAATTAATTGGCAGAGTTGGCAGAGTGGCCGTGCCAGCAACCTGAGGGTTACTGGTTCAATCCCCACTTTCTACCATCCTGGTCACGTCCGTTGTGTCCTCGAGCAAGACACTTCACCCTTTGCTCCCGATGGGTCCTGGTTAGCACGGGAGCTCCCGCCATCAGTTTGTGAATGTATGGGTGAATGTGGAAATAGTGGCAAAGCGCTTTGAGTTCCTTAGAGGTACAAACCCTGTTTCCATATGAGTTGGGAAATTGTGTTAGATGTAAATATAAATGGAATAAAATGATTTGCAAATCCTTTTCAACCCACATTCAATTGAATGCACTACAAAGACAACATATTTGGTGTTCAAACTCATAAACTTTATTTATTTTTTGCAAATAATAATTAACTTAGAATTTCATGGCTGCAACACCTTCCAAAGTAGTTGGGAAAGGGCATGTTCACCGCTGTGTTACGTCACCTTTTCTTTTAACAACACTTAATAATTGTTTGGGAACTCAGGAAACTAATTGTTGAAGCTTTGAAAGTGGAATTCTTTCCCATTCTTGTTTTATGTAGAGCTTCAGTCGTTCAACAGTCGTATTTTACGCTTCACAATGCGCCACACATTTTCTATGGGAGACAAGTCTGAACTGCAGGCGGGCCAAGAAAGTACCCGCACTCTTTTTTTACGAAGCCACGCTGTTGTAACACGTGCTGAATGTGGCTAGGCATTGTCTTGCTGAAATAAGCAGGGGCGTCCATGAAAAAGACAGGCTTAGATGGCAGCATATATTGTTCCAAAACCTGTATGTACCTTTCAGCATTAATGGTGCCTTCACAAATGTGTAAGTTACCCATGCCTTGGGCACTAATGCACCCCCATACAATCACAGATGCCGGCTTTTGAACTTTGCGTCAACAACAGTCTGGATGGTTTGCTTCCTCTTTGGTCACAATGTCGAATATTTCCAAAAACAATCTGAAATGTGGACTCGTCAGAACACAGAACACTTTTCCACTTTGCATCAGTCCATCTTAGATGATCTCGAGCACAGAGAAGCCGGCGGCGTTTCTGGATGTTGTTGATAAATGGCTTTCGCTTTGCATAGTAGAGCTTTATCTTGCACTTACAGATGTAGCGACAAACTGTATTTAGTGACAGTAGTTTTCTGAAGTCTTCCTGAGCCCATGTGGTGATATCCTTTAGAGATTGATGTCGGTTTTTGACACAGTGTCATCTGAGGGATCGAAGGTCACGGTCATTCAATGTTGGTTTCGGGCCATGCCGCTTACGTGGAGTGATTTCTCCAGATTTTCTGAACCTTTTGATGATATTATGGACCGTAGATGTTGAAATCCCTAAATTTCTTGCAATTTCATTTTGAGAAACGTTGTTCTTAAACTGTTTGACTATTTGCTCACGCAGTTGTGGACAAAGGGGTGTACCCCGCCCCATCCTTTCTTGTGAAAGACTGAGAATTTTTTGGTAAGGTATTTTTATACGCAATCATGGCACCCACCTGTTCCCAATTAGCTTGCACACCTGTGGGATGTTCCAAATAAGTGTTTGATGAGCATTCCTCAAATGTATCAGTATTTATTGCCCCCTTTCCAAACTTCTTTGTCACGTGCTGCTGGCATCAAATTCTAAAGTTAATGATTATTTGCAGAAAAAAAAACGTTTATCAACTTGAACATCAAATATGTTGTCTTTGTAGCATATTCAACTGAATATGGGTTGAAAATGATTTGCAAATCATTGTATTCCGTTTATATTTACATCTAACACAATTTCCCAACTTAAATGGAAATGGGGTTTGTAGAAAAGCGCTATACAGGTATAACCCATTTACCAATTAATCGCCGTATTTTTTTCCAAGGTGTTTAACCCTGGCGCTTTTAAAATGGTGCGGCTAATTTATAGGTTTTTCTTCGCTATCGGCCATAATGTTGTGTTTTCAACAAATAGTTTTGAGTTGAGATGTCCGATAATGGCTTTTTTGCCGATATTGTCCAGCTCTTGATGACAGATACCGATACCGATACATACAGTCGTGGAATTAACACTTTATTATGGCTAATTTTGTAGATGTCCGTCCGCGGGTATACCGCAGATATATTTTAATGTTATTATATATATTATTATGATATGGTTTTGATGTGTTGATAGCAAAAAACACTGTGCCTGAAAGGAGTTTGGCAGAGAACGAGGAAGTGTTGTTTTTTTGTCTGGTAGTTAAGCACGGAGACATACGTGTGTGCACGAGAAGGAATCCCTTTTTAGCATGAGATTGGCAATAAAAGTTAAAATGAGCGTCAAACCTTGTGTGACTTTTTCTCAAGGTTACAATCCATTATATCACTCTAATATGTTTTCTCGTGAAGAAAACAACATACTTTTGAGGTGTGGCAGCATTTTTTTTTGCCGTGGCAGTTACATTAAGAGGAAACCCTAATTTTGTTTTCTGGTGGTTGATTCTTTGCATGGAGTGAGAAGAGAAAGTCAAAAGAAAGAAATTGTGGATAAGAAAGGAAAAGGTACCTGGACAGTTTTTGGGGGATTTTTTTCAAAGGGAAGAAGTCAGACTATAGGTATCCGATAAGGGCTTTTTTGCCGATATTCCGTTATTGCCTAACTCTTAATTACCGATTCCGATATCAACCGATACCGATATATACAGTCAAGGAATCAACACATTTTTGTGCCTAATTTTGTTGTGCTGCCCCGCTGGATGCATTAAACAATGTAACAAGGTTTTCCAAGATAAAGTAACTCAAGTTATGGAAAAAAAATGCCAACATTACATTGCCATATTTATTGTTGAAGTCACAAAGTGCAACATTTCTTTTTTACATGCCTCAAAACAGCAGCTTTGAATTTACGACATGCTCTCCCTGAGAGAGCATGAGGAGGTTGAGGTGGGCAGGGTTTATTAGGGAGTAGCAGGGGATGTATATTGTAGCGTCCCGGAAGAGTTAGTGCTGCAAGGGGTTCTGGGTATTTGTTCTGTTGTGTTACGGTGCAGATGTTCTCCCGAAATGTGTTTGTCATTCTTGTTTGGTGTGCTTTCACATATTTGTAACAGTGTTAAAGTTGTTTATACGGCCACCCTCAGTGTGACTTGTATGACTGTTGACCAAGTATGGCTTGCATTCACCTGTATGTGTGAAAAGCCGTACATATTATGTGACTGGGCCGGCACGCAGAGGCAAAGTGCCTATAATGTTTATTGGCGCTCTGTTCTTATACACAGCGGTGTTTTAAAAAGTCATGAATTTTACTTTTTTTAAATCCAATACGGATTATTTAGAAACCGATACCGATAATTTCCGATATTACATTTTAAAGCATTTGTCTATTATCGGACATCTCTAGTTTTGATATTACTCCGACAGAGACATTGAAAAGATGTGGTATTGTTTGTGCTATAGCGACATCGTCTGGTGCTGCGGGTTGTCAATGTACCTCCTGTTTCGTGCCAGAAGTGTAACCGTCCATAGCGTTTCTGCTCGAAAGGCCTTATTCAGTCATCAATTTAAACTACATTTAAGTTTTACAATGTAACTAAAACTATCCTTACTTTCAAAAGCGTGTGATGTCTGTAGGAGTTTTTTCATATTTGTATGTGCTTATCAAGCTAGTATTATTAGCATTAGTGAATGTGCTAACACGTTTATAGTTGTCTGTGTTAGGGATGTTAAGTTAAGACGGCATTCCAAGTCCTATCATAATAATCCTCTCAATTCCCCCCCAAAATGGATTAATTTGCTGGAATATAAAGACAATATAACATACATCCATAAAAGTGGATGCATATGCAAAAGGGCAATATATTTATCTGTAGAGTAATCTATTTATTTATATCTGCACCTTATTACTATTTTATCCTGCACTACCGTGAGCTAATGCAACAAAATTTCGTAAAATTCTGTAGAGTTCAAATTTGAATGACAATAAAAAGGAAGTCTAAGTCTTTGTATTGTTTCAGTTACGTAAATTCAAAAGTCTCCTTAGTTTGATCAGCTTTTTTACCGATGTCTGACAAGCAACGTTTGGAAACAAATATGTAAACAAAAATTTTCAACATTTTCATTGTCGGTGTATATATACTGTACATGTGTATATATATATATATATATATATATATATATATATATATATATATATATATATATATATATATATATATATATATGCGTCCTATGGTCCCATGTGGCTAATATATTTAAAAATATTTGTTTCTTCTTAAATTTGGTGTGGCTTAAATACCGGTGTGTTCTACAGTAAAAAATGACAGTATTTACTTGGGTTGAGGCAACTCGCTCACAGTTAAATTTTCCAAAGCAAAAAATATAACAAAAAACACCATTTACTAGTTCAGGGGCCGGCAATCCAAAATGTTGAAAGAACCAAAGGTACAAAAAACCGATATGTCTGAAGCCCCATGAAATGAAACACTTAAATAGGTGTTATAATGAAGGCAAGACATGATGTAAGTGTCTATATTAGCCTACTTTCAAAATGACTGTTAATTCTTAATTGACAGAAATGTTGAAATTTAATATTTATTCTACACATTTTTATAACATTGGAAAACATGAATGAAACAAAGGCTTCTCAGATGTTGAGATAACTCCTGGAAATGATTGTCTTAGATTGGCTGAAGGTATAGATGAGTGTGTCCAAGTCAAAGGAAATGGCAGGCTGTCTTCTTCTAATGGATTCATTACAATCTTTGCAAGCTGGGTAATGTTTGCTGTGGTCTGGAACAACATGGAAACGTTTGCTGTGGTCTGGAACAACATGGAAAAGTTTGCTGTGGTCTGGAACAACATGGCATACAAACAACTATCAGAAATGCAGCCAATATTACATACAGATAATGGGTCATGAGACATGCAAATATAGATGAAATACACAGAGGCCATAAGTAACATTAAATGAGCTCAAACATACCTACAAATGAGGCGTAATGATGCAATATGTATATGTACATACAGCTAGTCTAAATAGCATGTTATCGATTAGCTTGCAGTCATTCACTGACCAAACATGCCTAATTAGCACGCCACACAAGTCGGTAGCATCAAAAGAGCACACCACGCACAGTATAAAAAGTTTGGTGGACAAAATGAGCCAAAAGAATGGCATGAAACACGTCTTTCTGTAGCGGCGTCGGAGAAAGTTGTGCATGTAAACAAACCGTTGCATCACGGTCCACACAACTACAGTGCGTTCAAGGACCGTCAAAATCAGAAGGACAAAACGGTACTTGGAAAATACTCTCATCAGTGAAGCATAAACACAAACATTTTAAACAGTGGGCTTTCTAAAATTAGCAAGGTTTGTGTCATTTTTGTTCTCCTACAGAAACAATATTAAAACAAAAAATATATTTTTTCACCTCTTTCCATTTTCATACATTTTTTGAACAAGCTCCAGGGAACCAATAAGGCAGCGCTAAAGAGATGCATGCTGACCCCCGGGCTAGCTTATTTTACCACTAGTGGTTCAACAGAACCACTAATGTAAAATCAAACAGCTGGCGTGTAATGATAAGCACAATACTTACAGTATGAACACTTTCGAGGCCGCAACATAAACCATTCAGCTTCCCTGGGAAAAGCTACTTCCTAGTTAGACAACATATGATAGCCTACACAGTACTGCCATCTAATGTCTGCGTTGCAAAGATGAAAATATATAACAATCAGTTTATTTTCAAATGTTACATTCCAAAATAAAATGTTATATTATCCAACAATCAACATTTATAAACAGATAATATCCAACAATCAACATTTATGAACACAAAGTACTGAAAATTGGTACCTGTACTGGTACCATATCGGTTCAAATGTCAACAACACCCATTCCTAGCGATCAGCGCGCTAGCTGCTTCTCCAGGGAAATGAGTAATATCATTATGCTGTTAGCTGGTCAAAGTGCAGCAATCAATCACGGCTTTACCATAATTACAATTTCAAACAGCGGTACCCTCGGGACTTTTCCAGCGTCTTATCATGAATAATTGTTCCAGCCCTAATTGTGAATATGCTGATCACCATAATTAGAATATTCTTACCGTTTGTGGATGCTATTGTGTCGATAATAGAATAGAATAGAATGGACTTTGTCATTATATTTGCGTATAACGAGATTAAGGACTCCAATTTAAGGTTTAAAAACTAATAATTGAAATAAACAGACTACTATCCAATAAAAATAATATACAAAACACTATAGAAATACAGAATACTGTACAATATACAGAACAAGAAAAGAGTAGTATTGTGTCGATAACAGTATTGTGTCGATAACTGTATTGTGTCAATAACACAATTGTGTGCGGTAAAACTTTAGTACGGGGAACATATTCACCATTAATTAGTTGCTTATTAAAGTAACAAAGACTTAATTTAGAGTTATTTGGACACTAGGGGAACATATAAGGACTCGGCTTCCTCCCACCTCCAAAGACATGCACCTGGGTATAGGTTGATTGGCAACACTAAATTGGCCCTAGTGTGTGAATGTGAGTGTGAATGTTGCCTATCTGTGTTGGCCCTGCGATGAGGTGGCGACTTGTCCAGAATGTACACCGCCTTCCGTCCGATTGTAGCTGAGATAGGCACCAGTGACCCCAAAGGGAATAAGCGGTAGAAAATGGATGGATGGGAACATATAAGGGTTAGGCTCAGGCTTACTGTTGGGGTTAGGGTTAGGGATACTAATAAGCAATAAGGGTTAGGGTTAAGGTTAGTTAAGTCAGTGGTATTGAAATGGGGGTATGCATACCCCTGGGTGTACTTGAAAGTTATGCCTAGGGGTATGTGAGATTTTTCAAAAATATTTTAAAAATAGCAACAATTCAAAAATCCTTAATAAAAATATTTATTAAATAATATTTCAACAAAATATGATTGTAAGTTCATAAACTGTGAAAAAAAAATGTTGTATTTTTTCAGTGTTGACAGCTAGATTTTTTTTGTGGACATGTTCCATAAATATTGATGTTAAAGATTTCTTTTTTTGTGAAGAAATGTTTAGAATTAAGTTCATGAATCCAGATGGATCTCTATTACAATCCCCAAAGAGGGCACTTTAAATTGATGATTACTTCTATGTGTAAAAATCTTTATTTTTTAATTGAATCACTTGTTTATTTTTCAACAAGTTTTCAGTTGTCTTTATATATTTTTTTCCAAATAGTTCAAGAAAGACCACTACAAATGAGCAATATTTTGCACTGTTATACAATTTAATAAATCAGAAACTGATGACAACGTGCTGTATTTTACTTCTTTATCTCTTTTTTTTCAACCAAAAATGCTTTGCTCTGAATAGGGGGTACTTGAATTAAAAAAATGTTCACAGGGGGTACATCACGGAAAAAAGGTTGAGAACCACTGAGTTAACTTTTAGTTAATGGTTTGCTGGTTGTATAATAAGGCCATGCAGAATAAGGCATTAATAAGTACTTAATAGGGCTTCACGGTGGCAGAGGGGTTAGTGCGTCTGCCTCACAATACAAAGTTCCTGCAGTCCTGGGTTCAAATCCAGGCTCGGGATCTTTCTGTGTGGAGTTTGCATGTTCTCCCCGTGAATGCGTGGGTTCCCCCCGGGTACTCCGGCTTCCTCCCACTTCCAAAGACATGCACCTGGGGATAGGTTGATTGGCAACACTAAATTGGCCCTAGTGTGTGAATGTGAGTGTGAATGTTGTCTGTCTATCTGTGTTGGCCCTGCGATGAGGTGGCGACTTGTCCAGGGTGTACCCTGCCTTCCGCCCGATTGTAGCTGAGATAGGCGCCAGCGCCCCCCGCGACCCCGAAAGGGAATAAGCGGTAGAAAATGGATGGATGGATGGAAGTACTTAATAATGACTAATTAAGAGCCAATATGTTACTAATTTGCATGTTAATAAGCAATTAATTAATAGTGGATATATGTTCCCCATACTAAAGTGTTACCTGGTGTGCATGTAAACGTCAGCCTACTCTCCGCACTGCAGAAACTAGTATCGTGGCCGGATTTTCCCAAACAATTAAGGGTATGGAAGTGCACTTGTGTTGCTGGAGAGCGAAGTCAGGTTTGGGGTTCATGCTAAACGTCACCGTGCTCGGCGAGCAAGGTCAAAGGCCAAATATTCTTGTAGAAATGAAGAGCACGTATCAGACTGACTCGCTCGTCCAACCTTTTGAGTGCAGCTGATTTTGTGAATAATTGATGGTTCAAGCACTCTCCTGGCTCTCATGCATAATGACCAACGCGTACAGTACATGCTGGAACACGCATTCCCGCTTCAGCCCACGCTCGGACCCATGAAGCAACATCCCGAGCAGGTTTTTCCTGCGCCGCCTCCGACGTCCCGTCCTGAGCCGGCAGATAATTTCACGACAAAACACAGTCCGTGGAATGACGGCGTTGCCTTTTCAATGCAGCGCCATTACTCAAGAATTCAATTGAAGGAACACAATGTGCTCTTTCTTCCAGCTAAACACTTTCCAAATGTTTCAAAAAACAGAAAGAACATCAATGACAGTAAGGTGTCACCATTTTCTTGCTTACAACACAACACACACGGGCTGTCAAAGTCATGCAATAACAACAAGTTAAAGGAGAACATTATCACAATTTCAAAAGGGTTAAAAACAATAAAAATCAGTTCCCAGTGGCTTGTTTTATTTTTCGAAGTTTTTTTCAAAATTTTACACCTCCCGGAATATCCCTAAAAAAAGCTTTAAAGTTCTTGATTTTCGCTATTTGCGATGCGACTGTCCATTTCCCTGTGACGTCATACAGTGCTGGCAATACAAACAACATGGCGGTTACCACAGCAAGATATAGCGACATTAGCTCGGATTCAGACTCTGATTTCAGCGGCTTAAGCGATTCAACAGATTACGCATGTATTGAAACAGATGGTCGGAGTATGGAGGCAGGTAGCAAAAACGAAATTGAAGAAGAAACTGAAGCTATTGAGCGAATAGCTATTGACGCTATTCGGCCACAGCATGGGTGTACCTAATGAAGTGGCCCATAGCATGGCTGCCTTATTAGCATCGCCGGTAAAAAGTGCGGACCAAACGATCAGGACTTTCGCATCTTGTGACACTGGAGCAACTTAAATATGTCGATTGGTAAGTGTTTGTTTCGCATTAAATGTGGGTATCTAGTTTCAAATGTACATACGGCTAGCGTAAATAGCATGTTAGCATCGATTAGCGTAGCATTTTAGCATCGATTAGATGGCAGTGATGCTGCGACCAAATATGTCTGATTAGCACATAAGTCAACAACATCAACAAAACTCACCTTTGTGATTTCGTTGACTTAATCATTGCAAATGCATCTCCAGGTTATCCATACATCTCTGTGCCATGTCTGCCTTAGCATCGCCGGTAAAATGTGCAGACACTCTGGCACATTCAATGGGGGTCTGGCGGCAGATTTCTTGCCAGTGGTGCAACTTGAATCCCTCCCTGTTAGTTTTGTTACACCCTCCGACAACACACCGACGAGGCATGATGTCTCCAAAGTTCCAAAAAATTGTCGAAAAAACGGAAAATAACAGAGCTGAGACCCGGTGTTTGTAATGTGTTGAAAATGAAAATGGCGGGTGTATTACCTCGGTGACGCCACGTTCTGACGTCACCGCTACAAGACCGATAAACAGAAAGGCGTTTAATTCGCCAAAATTCACTCATTTAGAGTTCGGAAATCGGTTAAAAAAATATATGGTCTTTTTTCTGCAACATCAAGGTATATATTGACGCTTGCATAGATTTGGTGATAATGTTCCTCTTTAAGGTTTGTTTCCTGTAATGGCAGTGTTTATATTAGGGCTGGGCGATATGGCCTTTTTTTAATATCTCGATATTTTTAGGCCATATCGCGATATATATCTTGATATTTTGCCTTAGCCTTGAATGAACACTTGATACATATAATCACAGCAGTATGATGATTCTATGCGTCTGCATTAGAACATTCTTGTACATACTGCATTAACTAATGCTCATTTTAAACTTTTATGCAGAGAAGGAAATCACAACTAAGTCAATTGACCAAAACTGTATTTATTAAACAGTTGTTAGCAGACTTTTCAAATGATGCTACATATTAGCAGTAATGTTACTTTTGGTAGCAACGCTTGTGCCCCACACTTGATAAATTAAAGTTGTCTATTCGACATATTCCCGCTTGAAGCCGAACCACCGCCAGACGATGGACCCCGAGCTGTTTTTCTTGGGAATGAATTCTTCCTTCATTTGTTACCAGATTTACATCTTCTTTCTCTCATATTACCACTCGCACTGCTCCACTGGCATCACAGCTAAAGTTACCCATGCTGCTACCTCTCTGCCCTGCAAGGGCGTATACGTATGTTAATTATGACTTGACGATATGCTCGACAGCTCATAAAAGCAATGGGACTGTCTGTGAATGGAGCTTGTAGTTACATATTATATAAATATGTGAATATTATATAAATATGTATATAAATATGTACATTAAGTGTTGTAATTATATTCCAACTCCGCGTTCTTCTTGGTCATCGCCGCCGCTGCCCCCCCCCCCCCCACCCCCCCCCCCCCCCCCGCTCGATCACACCACCACAAGAGATGCCTGACCTGTGGGAAACACTGGTATGACTTATGGGACGTTCATCCTCAGCTGTTGCCAATTCTAAAATAAAGTATTGCAAAGTTCTTACTCATATCTGTCAGTAAACACGCCATGAAAGCGCTAAAACATACCGGTATAGTGAGTTTACATTATTCACCCAAGGGACTTGTTATGAGGGAGTAGGTTTTTCACAAGACACATTTCCGGCGTTGTTGTTGCACTAGTGAGCCACGGATGAGGAGATGCTGCTTCGTTATTGATTTAATTAAAGTCTGAATGTCATTTAAACAGTTAGCGCCATCTTTTGACACTTCTTCCACTCCCGTCCTTGCACGCTACACCTGAGACCCGCTCATTGGCAGTGCGCTTTATAATCCGGAGCGCCCTATGGTCCGGAAAATACAATAACTTGAGTTGTGATGACTTTGTCTTTCATGAAGCGTGTCGTCAGTGCTTCCATGTGCACCAAGCAGCGCAGAAAGTGGGTCAGACATCTGAGAGCCAGCCGTTGTTTTGTGATGGCCCTGACGCCCGTCGGCCTCTGCGTTGGCCTTACCTCGCCGCTCTCCTTTCTGCGCCTGGACGGGGGAGGGGGGAAATGACGACGCCAGTCGAGAGTTGATCAATCTCCACGTCGGCTGGCGTACACATCCGAGAGCTAAGCTTTTCAACTAGGCAAACAAGCAGATTGCCGCCAGCGTAGCTCTCACCGGATTATCGCCGTGCTGAAAGGAAGCGTGCTCGCGTCCAGCAGGTCTGGAAAGCAAAACTGAAACGCAAATCAAAACCCCCCCCCGCCCCGCTTGTTTGTCCCGCATGAAACTAACACGCTGCCAAAGCGCTCGCTTATTAAAGTGGCGACAAGACGCAGTGCGGTTCGAGGCCTTTCCTCGGCGGAGAGACGACTCCCTCTTGTGGTTAAAGGCGTGATGAATGCCACCGCTAATTGGACGCCAAGTCTCGGCTTTAAACAACATCTTAAGATGCCTAATTATCCTGTCAGTGTGTTTATATTATTATACTATTATATCAGCATTACAATTATTTAGTAGTACTTAGCTTTTTCTACGCCTCACTTTTTTCATATCATTTTGGCCGATAAAAGATGTCTATATATAGCACGGTATCGGGATATCGTCATCGATGTGAACAGAAAAGGCGTTCAGTATTTATTTGGCGGCAGTTGAGAAGCAAGGTGGGTTGCATGAACAAAGACACTCGCTCTCTGCTAACGAAGCAGCACAGGAAGTGATCGCTGATCAGTGGGCGTGGCACGCTAACAGCCAATCAGGTAACATCTATCAAGTTCAGGGTTTCCCCGAGATTGCCAAGATAGTTCTGGCTGTGGGGGGCGTGGTATTAATGACATCACCGTATAATGCAGGGGTCGGGAACCTTTTTGGCTGAGAGAGGCAAAAAGCCAAATATTTTGAAATATATTTCCGTAAAAGCCATATAATATTTTTTTTAACACTGAACACAACTAAACGCGTGCATTTTTAAGTAAAACCAACATTTCTCGAGTATAATAGGTCTCTTATTCTTTGTAATAACATTGTTATTCTGAAGCTAACTGTGGAGGGGGCGTGGCTTGTGGGCCTGCAGCAACAGGTGCGTAGATGGCCCACCTGGGTCTTGTTATCTAATCACCTGTCGCTCTGGAAATACAATTGCTGGAAAAAACTAAGAGATTATTTGAAAAATAAAACAATATTGTAACCCTGAAACAGGCTCTCATGTCGGTGCTTGGGGGTCTGAAGAACCCCCAGGAGGGCAAGCCCCACACTAACCAATAATAAATAAATAACTTCTTACCATTGACGCAACTTCTTGAACCGGTGCGGTAGAAAAACGGATGGACGGATTAAAAATGCATGAGAATAATTGATATTTTGAACATTATTTTTAACACTGTGATCACAAGTGGAATTATTTATTACTTATCGTGTTAAGCAACGTCAGCTCAGATTTATCAGAGAGCCAGATGCAGTCATCAAAAGAGCCACATCTGGCTCTAGAGCCATAGGTTCCCTACCCCTGGTATAATGTGTGGGCCTACCGAGGATGTCGTAGTGGTTTGTGTTGTGGTTTGTGCAGCCCTTTGAGACACTAGTGATTTAGGGCTATATAAGTAAACATTGATTGATTGATTGATTGATAATGTGCAATAATATGATTTCCTTTAAAAAGCCTAACGTGTGCTCCTCTCTGAGCTGCCACCTTATCGTGGTAGAGGAGTTTGTGTGTGCCAATGATCCTAGGAGCTATGTTGTTCGGGGGCTTTATGCCCCCTGGTAGGGTCTCCCAAGGCAAACAGGTTCTAGGTGAGGGATCAGACAAAGAGCAGCTCGAAGACCTCTATGAAGAAGACAAAACATGGACCCAGATTTCCCTTACCCGGACGCGGGTCACTGGGGCCCCCCTCTGGAGCCAGGCCCGGAGGTGGGGCACGATGGCGAGCGCCTGGTGGCCGGGCCTGTCCCCATGGGGCCCGGCCGGGCACAGCCCGAAGAGGCAACGTGGGTCACCCCTCCAATGGGCTCACCACCCATAGCAGGGGCCATAGAGGTCGGGGTCAATGTGAGCTGGGCGGCAGCCGAAGGCAGGGCACTTGGCGGTCCGATCCTCGGCTACAGAAGCTAGCTCTTTGGACGTGGAACGTCACCTCACTGGGGGTAAAGAGCCTGAGCTAGTGCGCCAAGTGGAGAAGTTCCGGCTGGATATAGTCGGACTCATTTCGACGCACAGCAAGGGCTCTGGAACCACTTCTCTCGAGAGGGACTGGACCCTCTTCCATTCTGGCGTTGCCGACAGTGAGAGGCGACGGGCTGGGGTGGCAATTCTGGTTGCCCCCCGGCTTAAAGCCTGCACGTTGGAGTTCAACCCGGTGGACGAAAGGGTAGCCTCCCTCCGCCTTCGGGTGGGGGGACGGGTCCTGACTGTTGTTTGTGCTTACGCACCAAGCAGCAGTTCAGAGTACCCACCCTTTTTGGGTACACTCGAGGGAGTACTGGAGAGTGCTCCTCCGGGTGATTCCCTTGTCCTACTGGGGGACTTCAGCGCTCATGTTGGCAATGACAGTGTAACCTGGAGAGGCGTGATTGGGAAGAATGGCCGCCCGGATCTGAACCCGAGTGGTGTTTTGTTATTGGACTTTTGTGCTCGTCACAATTTGTCCATTACAAACACCATGTTCAAACATAAGGGTGTCCATATGTGCACTTGGCACCAGGACACCCTAGGCCGCAGTTCCATGATCGACTTTGTAGTTGTGTCATCGGATTTGCGGCCTTTTGTCTTGGACAGTCGGGTGAAGTGAGGGGCAAAGCTTTCTACCGATCACCACCTGGTGGTGAGTTGGCTGCGATGGTGGGGGAGGATGCCGGACCGACCTGGCAGGCCCAAACGCATTGTGAGGGTCTGCTTGGAACGTCTGGCAGAGTCTCCTGTCAGAGAAAGTTTCAATTCCCACCTCCGGAAGAACTTTGAACATGTCACGAGGGAGGTGCTGGACATTGAGTCCGAGTGGACCATGTTCCGCGCCTCTATTGTCGAGGCGGCTGATCGGAGCTGTGGCCGCAAGGTAGTTGGTGCCTGTCGGGGCGGCAATCCTAAAACCCCCTGGTGGACACCAGCGGTGAGGGATGCCGTCAAGCTGAAGAAGGAGTCCTATCGGGTCCTTTTGGCTCATAGGACTCCGGAGGCAGTGGACAGGTACCGACAGGTGTGCGGCTTCAGCGGTCGCTGAGGCAAAAACTCGGACATGGGAGGAGTTCGGGGAAGCCATGGAAAACGACTTCCGGACGGCTTTGAAGCGATTCTGGACCACCGTCCGCCGCCTCAGGAAGGGGAAGCAGTGCACTATCAATACCGTGTATGGTGCGGATGGTGTTCTGCTGACCTCAACTGCGGATGTTGTGGATAGGTGGAAAGAATACTTCGAAGACCTCCTCAATCCCACCAACACGTCTTCCTATGAGGAAGCAGTGCTTGGGGAATCTGTGGTGGACTCTCCTATTTCTGGGGCTGAGGTCGCTTAGTTAGTTAAAAAGCTCCTCGGTGGCAAGGCCCCGGGGGTGCACAAGACCCGCCCGGAGTTCCTTAAGGCTCTGGATGCTGTGGGGCTGTCTTGGTTGACAAGACTCTGCAGCATCGTGTGGACATCGGGGGCGGTACCTCTGGATTGGCAGACCGGGGTGGTGGTTCCTCTCTTTAAGAAGGGGGACCGGAGGGTGTGTTCCAACTATCGTGGGATCACACTCCTCAGCCTTCCCGGTAAGGTTTATTCAGGTGTACTGGAGAGGAGGCTACGCCGGATAGTCGAACCTCGGATTCAGGAGGAACAGTGTGGTTTTCGTCCTGGTCGTGGAACTGTGGACCAGCTCTATACTCTCGGCAGGGTTCTTGAGGGTGCATGGGAGTTTGCCCAACCAGTCTACATGTGCTTTGTGGACTTGGAGAAGGCATTCGACCGTGTCCCTCGGGAAGTCCTGTGGGGAGTGCTCAGAGAGTATGGGGTATCGGACTGTCTTATTGTGGCGGTCCTCTCCCTGTACGATCAGTGTCAGAGCTTGGTCCGCATTGCCGGCAGTAAGTCGGACACGTTTCCAGTGAGGGTTGGACTCCGCCAAGGCTGTCCTTTGTCACCGATTCTGTTCATAACTTTTATGGACAGAATTTCTAGGCCCAGTCAAGGCGTTGAGGGGTTCCGGTTTGGTGACCGCAGGATTAGGTCTCTGCTTTTTGCAGATGATGTGGTCCTGATGGCTTCATCTGACCGGGATCTTCAGCTCTCACTGGATCGGTTTGCAGCCGAGTGTGAAGCGACCGGAATGAGAATCAGCACCTCCAAGTCCGAGTCCATGGTTCTCGCCCGGAAAAGGGTGGAGTGCCATCTCCGGGTTGGGGAGGAGACCCTGCCCCAAGTGGAGGAGTTCAAGGAGTCTTGTTCACGAGTGAGGGAAGAGTGGATCGTGAGATCGACAGGCGGATCGGTGCGGCGTTTTCAGTAATGCGGACGTTGTACCGATCCGTTGTGGTGAAGAAGGAGCTGAGCCGGAAGGCAAAGCTCTCAATTTACCGGTCGATCTACGTTCCCACCCTCACCTATGGTCATGAGCTTTGGGTCATGACCGAAAGGATAAGATCACGGGTACAAGCGGCCGAAATGAGTTTCCTCCGCCGGGTGGTGGGGCTCTCCCTTAGAGATAGGGTGAGAAGCTCTGCCATCCGGGAGGAGCTCAAAGTAAAGCCGCTGCTCCTCCACATCGAGAGGAGCCAGATGAGGTGGTTCGGGCATCTGGTCAGGATGCCACCCGAACGCCTCCCTAGGGAGGTGTTTAGGGCACGTCCAATCGGTAGGAGGCCACGGGGAAGACCCAGGACACGTTGGGAAGACTATGTCTCCCGGCTGGCCTGGGAACGCCTCGGGATCCCCCGGGAAGAGCTAGACGAAGTGGCTGGGGAAAGGGAAGTCTGGGTTTCCCTGCTTAGGCTGTTGCCCCCGCGACCTGACCTCGGATAAGCGGAAGAAGATGGATGGATGGATGGAAGCCTAACGTGTGTGTGTATATATGTACGTGTACATATAAATATGTATGTGTGTATATTTGTGTGTGTATATGTATATATACTAGGGGTGTAACGGTACACAAAAATTTCGGTACGGTACGTACTTCGGTTCAGAGGTCACGGTTCGGTTAATTTTCGGTACAGTAAGAAAAGAACCAAATATACATTTTTGGGGTTATTTATTTAACAAATTTGCTAAATCTTCCACCAAAAATATTTTTCTTAGTGGAATATTTGATGTGAAGTAATCGGAAACTTGGATAGGTC
Source organism: Nerophis ophidion (assembly GCF_033978795.1). Classification (NCBI taxonomy): domain Eukaryota; kingdom Metazoa; phylum Chordata; class Actinopteri; order Syngnathiformes; family Syngnathidae; genus Nerophis; species Nerophis ophidion. The sequence continues at coordinate 25,655,690 of NC_084618.1, read as the reverse complement.
AATAATTCATAATAACATTGATTTTGATTCAATATTATGTTTTGAGCAATGACAGTTTGAAAAAAAAACAGCTTTGTTTTATTAGTCAACGTTGCAACTTTTTCTAAATTACATTTGGCCTTTAAGCTTTTTTATTTCACTTTTATTTATGTTTTTGTTTATTTCGATAGTATTTTTAGAATGTGCTGTGGACCTTTAAAACATTAGCTGTGGGCCTCAAATGGCCTCCGGGGCACACTTTTGACAACCCTGCTATAGATAGTAAAAATAAAATCTGATAAATCTATGGGTAAAAAGCAGAGCCTGGCGACACATGCGCGTTCATCATAACTCTCTCGCTCTCTCTGCCTCTGTCCCACCTTCACGAATGTTGCCTGCGCACACATTTTTTGTTTTGTTTTAAACCCCTTCTCAACCCTGAACGTACATTGAAAATACATGCAACCCTAACTTAAAATGCCGGACATTTGAGGCATTTAAGAAACTCCACCTGTACAGCCCCGCAAAAGAGGACATATCCAGTGAAAAGAGGAGGTATGGTCAGTCTATCGTAGCCCGCGGTCGCTGCTAGTATGCCGTGTGTTGTTGTTTTTTTTTTTTGATTGCACAGTACAGTACATATTCAGTACAATCGACCACTAAATGCTAACACCCGAATAAGATTTTCAACTTGTTTATAAGTCGGGGTCCACGTTAATCAATTCATGGCGCCTCAGTGTGCATTATTTACACAACGTGCAGTGCGCTACTTAATATGTCCGTGTGGAACTCGTTCGATATACCTCCGAACCGAACCAAAGCCCCCGTACCGAAACGGTTCAATACAAATACACGTACCGTTACACCCCTAATATATACATTGTATATATACACGTGTACATGTATGGATGTATATATATATGTATATATGCATGTGTGTACGTTTGTGTGTATGTGTATATACAGATGTATATATACGTGTACGTGTGTATATATGTATGTTTGTGTATATATATATACATATGCTTGTACATATGTGTGTATGTAATATATATACGTGTGTGTGTGCGCGTATGTATATATATATGTATATGTATATATGTTTATATGCTTGTACATATGTGTGTATGTAATATATATACGTGTGTGTGCGCGCGTATGCATATATATATATATATATATATATATACATGAGTGTGTGTGTACGTGTATGTACGTATGTGTGTGTAGTATATATGTAAATGTGTATACATGTATATGTATGTATGTGTATATATATATGTATTTATATATATATATATAAATACATATATATATATATATATATATATATGTATATATATATATATATATATATATATATATATATATATATATATATATATACACATACATGTACGTGTATGTATGTGTGTATATGTGTTCATGGCACTGCCATATTTATTATTGAAGTCACAAAGTGCATTATGTTTTTTAACATGCCTCAAAACAGCAGCTTGGAATTTGGGACATGCTCTCCCTGAGAGAGCATGAGGAGGTTGAGATGGGTGGGGTTAGGGGGTAGCGGGGGGTGTATATTTTAGCGTCCCGGAAGAGTTAGCGCTGCAAGGGGTTTTGGGTATTTGTTCTGTTGTGTTACGGTGCGGATGTTCTTCCGAAATGTGTTTGTCCTTCTTGTTTGGTGTGGGTTCACAGTGTGGCGCACATTTGTAACAGCGTTAAAGTTGTTTATACGGCCACCATCAGAGTGACCTGTCTGTATGGCTGTTGACCAAGTATGCTTGCATTCACTTGTGTGTGTGTGTGTGTGTGTGTGTGTGTGTGTGTGTGTGTGTGTGTGTGTGTGTGTGTGTGTGTGTGTGTGTGTGTGTGTGTGTGTGTGTGTGTGTGTGTGTGTGAAAAGCCCTTGGTAAAATAGGTGATTGGGCCGGCACGCAAAGGCAGTGCCTTTAAGGTTTATTGGCGCTCTGTACTTCTCCCTATGTCCGTGTACCACTCTGTACAGCCGCGTTTTAAAAAGGCATACATTTTGCTTTTTGAAACCGAACATTTCTGATATTACATTTTAAAGCATTTATCGCCCAATATTATCGGATATCTCCAAGTCAGACTTATGTTCTGTATATGATGCAAGGCAAGACGGCTAATACCACACCACCTTAGCCGCGCTCACCCTTTAGAGCACAGCTGTAACTTCTTGGCACTAAAACTGCAGAAAAATAGCTCTCAGGGTTCTCTATTTACATTTTCACACTTTGCACTTTATCAAACGTTTCCTTAATGGAGCATCCAACACATTTTTCATTGATATTGCATGCATGTCTATCGCAGTATATATTGATATCGTTTTACCACCCAGGCGTTCTGCACGGCCATGTTTACAATGCTGCCCTTTTGTATTGACCATTAAATAAATTATATATAAACTGTAGTCTTTTTGTGGCTTTCTATGGTGAAGGTTTGTGAAATGTAACTGTGGAGGAGCGATTGCAGCACAGTGTGTGCACCTGTGCTTATGTCTCTATTGATTATCAGTCCACCCCCCAACCAAGCGTAACCGCGACACGTCCTTATCATGCGGTGCAAGCTTGTGGGACCACGATGTCGTCACCATCGCCATCCGGAGGTCAGTCATGTTGCTATTGGACACGGCTGATGTTTTTCTCAGAAGCAGGCCGAGTCTTTCTCTCTTCTCGCCCTCAGTTCAGTTTGTTTGGACTCACTCAAGCGGAGCGTAAGCTCAACCCGTCATAGCGCCGGGTGGACGTGCGTTTACGCGGGAGTCGCCGGTGGCGCTCGGTGCTGCCTTTGTGTCTTGTCCTCGGTCTCCACTTACTTTTCAAAACAGACTGTCGCAGACGCACAAATTGAGGGTGAAATTGTTGCCGGAGCCTCCGTCTGTCAGTTGAGAGAACATTGGTTGAGGACTCACATGTTGCTTGGTCGCCATGTCGGGTTGGTTTCATGTGATTGCTGCATACTTGAGTACTTAATTCAATATTCAAACACAGTGTTACTGTTTAAACTGTTACAGTGGCCAAACATATTGAATATACCTGATAGATAAAACCTATGCCTGGAAAAAAAAAAAAATCAGTCTTAAGTCTGGGCCCTGGAGAGGGGGGCCAGACTGAGGCCTATGAACAAAAAATCTCATAGCCATAGCACACATAAGCATGTGTGTAAGAGGGAAACATTAAAGAACATAACGGACATTAAATACATTAAAAAGCAGAGCCGATGCAACCAGACATTTCTACATACAGCTACAAATTTGTCGCTGTAAATCTATTTATTAAACTTCTTCTTCTTCTCCAAATTTTAGCGCACCCTACCTTCCATATTTTTCACCCGATTCAAACAGTTCCAATTTCTAACTGTTAATCCTATTCGGGAATCGCGGGCTGTCCCTTGAAAAATTCCCAAAAATCCCAGATTTCTCAGAATTCGAAGTTGTCTGGGACATTTTTCCTATTCAAAATGAATTGCCCATTTTTTCAATCTTTCACCATTTCCAAATTTTTCAACCGATTCAAACCTTCCCATTTTCAACACATTTTACCATCTCTGGAAATTTAAACTACCTTTTTTGCAAGTTTAAAAAAAATTCCTGTATTTTCCAGAATCCCTGGTTTTCCAAATCCCTATTTCCACCATTTTTTCTGGTGACTACTCCTTCCGCATTTTGCAACGCATTTCAACCATTCCACCGTCAAAACATTCCTCTAAATCTGGACAAAAAACTAAGTTGTTTTTTGAACTGGAAAAATTCCAGGAATTCCGTAATACCATTTCTCAATTCAACGTGTTACTACTTCAACATTTCTCGACCGATTTGAAAAATTCCAACGCCAACCATTTCAACTCATTCAGACCATTCAAATTTTTTACAATTTCCCCCCCAAAAATTACCACTTTTTTCCAACTTCCATCATTTCCACATTTTTCAACCTATTCAAACCACTTTCAACACATTTTACAATCCTGGAAATTTAAACTACCTTTTTTCCAAGTTCCAAAACAATCCACAATTTTCCAGAATCCCTGGTTTTCCAAAGCCCTATTTCCACCCTTTTTTCTGGCGACTACTCCTTCCACATTTTTCAATCAATTTCAACCGTTCCATCATCAAAAAAATTACTCTTAATCAGGACAAAAAACAAAGTTGTTTTTTTAAATGGAAAAATTCCCGGAATTCCGTCATACCATTTCTCAATTGAACGTGTTACTACTTCAGCATTTCTCGACCGATTTGAAAAATTCTAACGCCAACCATTTCAACTCATACTGACAATTCAAGTTTTTTAATATTCAAAAAAAAAAATACACAAAAAAAATCCCACTTTTTTTCAAACTTCCATTTCCACATTTTTCAACCTATTCAAAAGCCACCTTCAACACATTCCACCATCCTGGAAATTCAAACCAACTTTTTTTTCCAAGTTCAAAAAATTCCATAATTTTACAGAATCCCTGGTTTTCCAAAGCTCTATTTCCACACTTTTTTTCTGGCGACTACTCCTTCCACATTTTTCAATGCATTTCGACCGTACCACCATCAAAACATTCCTCTTAGTTAGGACAAAAAACTAAGTAGTTTTTTGAATCGGAAAAATTACCGAAATTCCAGGAATTCCGTAATACCATTTCTCATTTCAACATGTTACTACTTCAACATTTCTCGACCGATTTGAAAAATTCCAACGCCAACCATTTCAACTCATCCAGACGATCTAAGTTTTTTTTTTTTTTTACAATTTTCCCCCCCAAAATTACCACTTTTTTCAAACTTCCATCATTTCCACATTTTTCAACCTATTCAAACCACCTTCAACACATTTTACCATCCTGGAAATTTAAACTACCTTGTTTCCAAGTTCCAAAACAATCCACAATTTTCCAGAATCCCTGGTTTTCCAAAACCCTATTTCCAACCTTTTTTCTGGCGACTACTCCTTCCACACTTTTCAATACATTTCAACTGTTTCATCGTCCAAAGATTCCTCTTAATCAGGACAAAAAACGAAGTTGTTTTTTTAAATGGAAAAATTCCCGAAATTCCCAGAATTCCGTCATACCATTTCTCAATTCAACGTGTTACTACTTCAACATTTCTCGGCCTATTTGAAAAATTCCAACACCAACCATTTCAACTCATTCAGACCATTCAAGTTTTTTAACATTTAAAAAGAAAAAAATTAATAAAAAAATCCCACTTTTTTCAAACTTCCATTTCCACATTTTTCAACCTATTCAAAAGCCAAGTTCAACACATTACACTATCCTGGAAATTTAAACTACCTTTTTTCCAAGTTCAAAAAATTCCAGAATTTTACAGAATTCTTGGTTTTCCATAGCCCTATTTCCACACGTTTTTTCTGGCGACTACTCCTTCCACATTTTTCAACGCATTTCAACCATACCATCATCAAAGCATTCCTCTTAATTAGGACAAAAAACTAAGTGGTTTTTTTAATTGGAAAAATTCCCGAGATTCCAGGAATTCTGTAATACCATTTCTCAATTCAACGTGTTACTACTTCAACATTTTCTCGACCGATTTGAAAAATTCCAACGCCAACAATTTCAACTCATTCAAACCATTCAAGTTTTTTTTTACAATTTTCCCCCCCAAAATTACCACTTTTTTCAAACTTCCATCATCTCCACATTTTTCAACCTATTCAAACCACTTTCAACACATTTTACAATCCTGGAAATTTAAACTACCTTTTTTTCAAGTTCCAAAAGAATTTCAGAATTTTCCAGAATCCCTAGTTTTCAAAAGCCCTATTTCCTTCCCTTTTTTCTTGTGACTACTCTTTCCACATTGTTCAACGCATATCAACCGTACCATCGTCAAAACATTCTTAATCAGGACAAAAAACAAAGTCGTTTTTGAATTGGAAAAATTCCAGGAATTCAGTAATACCATTTCTCAATTCAACGTGTTACTACTTCAACTTTTCTCGACCGATTTGAAAAATTCCAACGCCAACCATTTCAACTCATACTGACAATTCAAGTTTTTTAACATTTAAAAAGAAAAAAATTAAGAAAAAAACCCCACTTTTTTCAAACTTAAATTTCCACATTTTTCAACCTATTGAAAAGCCACCTTCAACACATTCCACCATCCTGGAAATTTAAACGACCTTTTTTGCAATTTGCCAAAAATTCCAGAATTTTACAGAATCCCTGGTTTTCCAAAGCTTTATTTCCACCATTTTTTTCTGGTGACTACTCCTTCCACATGTTGCAACGCATTTCAACCGTACCATCATCAAAACATTCCTCTTAATTAGGACAAAAATTAAGTAGTTTTTTGAATTGGAAAAATTACCGAAATTCCAGGAATTCCGTAATACCATTTCTCAATTCAACGTGTTACTACTTCAACATTTCTCGACCGATTTGAAAAATTCCAACGCCAACCATTTCAACTCATTCAGACAATTCAAGTTTTTTAACATTTAAAAAGAAAAAAAAAAAAAATCCCACTTTCTTCAAACTTCCATTTCCACATTTTTCAACCTATTCAAAAGCCACCTTCAACACATTCCATCATCCTGGAAATTTAAACTACCTTTTTTGCAATTTTCAAAAAATTCCAGAATTTTCCAGAATCCCTGGCTTTCCAAAGCCCTATTTCCACCATTTTTTTCTGTTGACTTCTCCTTCCACATTTTGCAACGCATTTCAACCGTTCCACCATCAAAACATTCCTCTTAATCAGGACAGAAAAGTAATTGTTTTTTTAACTGAAAAAATTCCCGAAATTCCAGGAATTCCGTAATACCATTTCTGAAGTCAACGTGTTACTACTTTCCACATTTCTCGACCGATTTGAAAAATTCCAACGCCAACCATTTCAACTCATTCAGACCATTCAAGTTTTTTACCATTTACAAAAAAAACAAAAACTGGATGCCTATAATCACAGCAGTATGATTATTCTGTGTCTACATTAAAACATTCTACTTCATACTGCATTATTATATGCTCATTTTAAACTTTCATGCAGAGAGGAAATCACAACTAAGTCAATTGACCAAAACTATATTTATTAAACAGTAATTAAGCAGTGGCACTAACATTCATGTCATTTCAAAACAGAAATTGCAAGATTGTCAAAGACATTTAAAAACAAGCTATGAATGTACTTTTGTGCATGATGTTACTAAGATGACATATGAAAACAACACTAAAAAAGTGCACTTATTTTAAAGAACGCCACAACAATAGTTTAAAACAAATAAAGTGCACTTTTGTGCATGATGTCACAACATATTTCAATTACTGTCAAATAAAAATGAGCTGCATAATAGAAAACCAAATAGTATATGTCCTTCGCTAGGTGGTAGGTTACTGCGGACGTTATCTCCTTCTGTTGTTGACTATTTTTTTCATACGGTGTTCATTTGGAAATAGTTGCTTCGGCATTTTGTTGGTTTGGCACCAAACGGAGATGTTGACATGCAGAGTTTCAAGCACTCTTCATTCTCTAGCGGGGGATTTTTCAAATGATGCTACATTAGCAGTAGATGCTACTTTTTGTAGCAACGCTTTTGCCACATATTTCCTCAACATATTCCCGCTTGAAGTCAAACTACCGCCATACGATGCACCCCGTGCTGTTTTTCGTGGGAATTAATTTTCCCTGCATTCGTTACCAGATTCCCATCTTCTTTCTCTCGTACTACCACCCGCACTGCACCGTTAGCATCACAGCTAACGTTACCATGTCGCTACCTGTCTGCTCTGCGGGAGCGAGTGACGTTGCGCATGTAAGAAGGTGCGCTTGTTTTAAGTTTCTGTGCGAAGAAGAAACAAGAAAGAGTGGGAAATGCATACAGTGTAATGCCCGCAGCAAGAAAGATTGTATACTCGAATATCACAATATAGTCATTTTCTATATCGCACAGAGACAAACCCACGATATATCGAGTATATCGATGTATTGCATATACCGCTAAGCCCGAGCTTGAGTTTTCCTTTGGCCTTTTGGAGCAAATTAAAATTGGTACTTGGAATACGAGTTAATTGGTTCTATGATGCAGCTTGTACCCTGAAAACTCGTATTCTGAACTCGTATCAGGGCTCGGCCTTGACAATTTTAACATGTAAATGCATTTTAGAAAATAAAAACAAACATTTAGATCAGTGGTTCTTAACCTTGCTGGATGTACCTAACCCCACCAGTTTCATATGCGCATTCACAGAACCTTTCTTTAGTAAAAAATAAAATGTTTTTTTTCTCAAATTCGAGACGAAGTTATGTTTTTTTTACTGGTGCACAAAATAAACCGTGGATGAACATCTTTCCAAAGAACAAAACCAACACAGTGCATGAACTCACAACAAATTACACATCTGTGAATCAGATGGAAAATTAGAGGGAACATTGTTTGTGGGGTGTCCATAATACGGCGATAAGGAGAAGTTTTTATTTACATGATGAGTCGGGTTTATCATGACTTCCGCGGCGGAGGCTCTGCCAAACCCCTAAGGCTGACTTACCGAACCCCGAGGGTTCGATCGAACCCAGGTTAAGAACCACTGATTTAGATGATACATTTTGTATAAAATAATCTATAAAATAGAGAGTACATTTCTCCTTGGAGAGTGGACTTCTCAAGTATCTCCTTCCAACTGCTTCTCCGTAAAACTTCAGCTTCTCTATACTTTCATGGATAAATGTGTGTTGTTCAGATCTTACTTTAACGTCCTTAGCTGGCGTTATGGACTCATTCTGCTTAGGTATGGTGCACGGTACTGTTTTTCACACTCACTTTCTTCAAAACCATGCTTGGAAAAACAAAGTTATGTCCATCTCTAGCTATTTGCTAATGCTCGCCAGCAAGACCGAAAGTTTTTTTTTTCCCGGATCTTCGCGGTAGAAACTGAACGGATGGTGTTATAATGACAACTCCGTCCGTTACAATGAAAGACACGTCTTCAAACATTGGTCGTGAGAACATGAGCGGCCTTTTATTATTTCCACATTCTGGAAACCCTTTGCTCAAAAAAGAAGTCCGGGTTTTGGTGGTCCTGTGACAGCTGCAGTCTGTTGTATTTCAAAGTAAAACAAGCGTCACTCAAACTGATTCAATTCTAAGAGGCAGCCTCGGTCGGGTTCTTTGTAAGCTGATTGAATGTGACGTTGGAGAAAATGTGTCTTTTATCTTCTTGGTTACGCCCTAAAGACCCGAAAGTCTTCCTCGGATTGTTGTCTGGCTAAGATGTTCCTAGACCACTTCAGCCTGACGATTCTTTGTTTTGTTGTTATTGCTACCTGTTGATAGGTGAGAGCTGCTGGAGGCTTTATGGATGATTTATACCAAGATCTCTGTGGTGCTCATGCAGGTACTTTCTAGTACTTACTCAGTACTTTCAAAACGTCTGAACACTGCAAAAAGTCAGTGTTCAAAAACAAGAAGAAAAAAAAATAGGGGTATTTTATTTGATCTAAGCAAAATTATCTGCCAATAAAATAATAAAATTTGGCTTGTCAAAACTTTCTAAAACAAGTATAATTAGCTAACCTCAATGAACCCCAAAATACCTTTTAAAATAAGTATGTTCTCACTAATTACAAGTGTACTACTATGGGTACGTATTTTCTAGTTTTTCATTGAAAATAAAACAGAAAAGTCCAATTGGCTGTCATCTGTTTTAATATTAGACACAATTGTGTCAAAGTCATGATTTTTTTTTATCATGCTTAAAAATAAGAAATTATTAATTTAAAAAAGTAGTTGTATAATTGTGAGTGTTAATAACACAGCTTTGCATCAGTTGATATTCTAGTTTCAAGCATGTTTTACTCAATATAGGTTATCAAATCTCAGCAACAAGCTGTAATATCTTACTGAAATCATTTAGGAGCAAAACCCTTAAAACAAGTAAAACACTAACATAAAATCGGCTTAGTGAGAAAAATTCTTATCAGACAGAAAATAGGCAACTATCACCCTTATTTGAGATATTTAATCTTACTTAGATTTCAGTTTTTGCAGAGAAAACAGTATACAAAATTCAAAGCAACGATTCCTATAAGAAAAAAAAAAACTACAAAATTCCCACGGAAATTTTGATGGACTGTAAATTGCTGGCCCGGAATTGATTGAAGCTAAAAATGTAGCGTAAAACACTAGCATGCTAATGTTAGCTTTTAAAAATTTAAAACAGTTGTTGTACTTGCAAGCTACTCATTAATTTCAAGATAAAATTATCAAAATGTGTTTGAAAAACGCTAGCATAAAGGTTAGCATGCTAATATTAGTATAAATAGGAAAAGTTAGCATACTTCCAAGATGACGCTAAGTATCAAAATCCCTGAATTTAGGTTTAAACGTACACAATTAGCTGAAATTTTTGTATGAAGCGTTAGCATGCTAACATTAGCATGTTAATATGGAAGCAGTTCGCATACTTCTAAGATGGCAGCAAGTATTGAAATCCAAGGTCTTAAGGTTCAAATGAATAAAATTTGCCAAAATATTAGCATCAAACGCTAGAATGCTAATGATATGTTGATGACAGACAAAGTTAACATTTGTCGCCATAAGATGGCACAAATGATAAAAAATGTATGATGTGTGACAATCAGTGGTACTTTACCTTAACTTAATAATTTGGTTAAGATGAATAAAATTAGCTAAAATGCCAGTGTAAAACGTTAGCACGATGACATTGGAAATGTTAGCGTCCTTCCAAAATGGCGCCAAGTATCAAAAGGCTTGATGTTTATGTTAAGATTAGTAAAATTCGTTTAAATGCCCTCGTAAAATGTTACCATGATGACATTGGAAATGTTAGCGTCCTACTAAAATGGTGCCAAGTATCAAAAGGCTTGATGTTTAGGTTAAGATTAATAAAATTCGTTTAAATGCCCTCGTAAAATGTTACCATGATCCATCCATCCATCCATTTTCTACCGCTTATTCCCTTTCGGGGTCGCGGGGGGCGCTGGCGCCTATCCCAGCTACAATCGGGCGAAAGGCAGGGTACACCCTGGACAAGTCGCCACCTCATCGCAGGGCCAACACAGATAGACAGACAACATTCACACTCACATTCACACACTAGGGCCAATTTAGTGTTGCCAATCAACCTATCCCCAGGTGCATGTCTTTGGAGGTGGGAGGAAGCCGGAGTACCCGGAGGGAACCCACGCATTCACGGGGAGAACATGCAAACTCCACACAGAAAGATCCCGAGCCTGGATTTGAACCCAGGACTGCAGGACCTTCGTATTGATGACATTGGAAATGTTAGCGTCCTTCTAAAATGGCGCCAAGTGTCAAAAGGCTTGATGTTTAGGTTAAGATGAATACAATTCGTTTAAATGCCCTCGTAAAATGTTACCATGATGAAATTGGAAATGTTAGCGTCCTACTAAAATGGTGCCAAGTATCAAACGGCTTGATATTTAGGCTAAGATGAATAAAACTAGTTAAAATACTAGCATAAAACAAGGACATTGGGAAAGTTACCGTACTTCTAAAATAGTGTCATAACACCACTTATTTATCCATAACCCCTTGTTTACGTCGTCATTTTAACCTCAGGCTTGCGGCTAATGTAACGAGAGCATTTTTAAGTTCCTTGAAAGAACTACTGATGTCAACAACATTGCAAAGCACCGTGATATTCTGTAGACCTCCATATTTTATTTCAACTAACTGAATTGTTTCAATGACTAAATGTATTTATACCAATAAAATGTGCTGACATATAATTATTTTGTAGTTCATTCTAGGCAAACCTTTTAGAATCACAAGGCATTGAAAATCATACTACGCACTAGAGATGTCCGATAACGGCTTTTTTGCTCTGCCATATTTATTATTGAAGTCACAAAGTGCATTATTTTTTTTAACATGCCTCAAAACAGCAGCTTGGAATTCGGGACATGCTCTCCCTGAGAGAGCATGAGGAGGTTGAGGTGGGTGGGGTTATGGTGGGTAGCGGGGGGTGTATATTGTAGCGTCCTGGAAGAGTTAGTGCTGCAAGGGGGTTCTGGCTATTTGTTCTGTTGTGTTTTTGTTGTGTTACAGTGCGGATGTTCTCTTTGTCATTCTTGTTTGGTGTGGGTTCACATTGTGGCGCATATTTGTAACAGTGTTAAAGTTGTTTACACGGCCATTCTCAGCGTGACCTGTATGGCTGTTGACCAAGTATGCCTTGCATTCACTTGTGTGTGTGAAAAACCGTAGATATTACGTGATTGGACCGACACGCATCCGTGTACCACTCAGTACAGCAACATTTGGATAAGTCATACATTTTAATTTTTGAAACCGATACCGATAATTTCCAACATCACATTTTAAAGCATTTATCGGCCAATTTTATTGAACATCTTTACTAAACACTGAAGGTAATTAATTATATGTTAATATTTATGTATTATCGGTCCTATTTTTGATATTGTTTGGTTAATCATCGAAAGTGGGACAATCTATACAGGAAACAGATTGTCCAGTGCTATTACAAAGTGATCTAGGTGAGGTACACTTGAAGATAGAAAAAGGTGTGTCCGTCTGAGATTGATCATGATTACAAGCAAAATGCTAAACCCTGATAATGTGTTTTATTACTGTCAAAGCGCTTTGGGCTCCTTAAAAAGGGGTAGAATAGCGCTATACAAGTACAACCCATTTACCATTTATTGTACTTGCGACATCCTGAAGCAATGCCTAAAAAGCCGCTTTGATGCTTAAAGGCGTGCGCTGCCCTTCCTTCTCTGTGACAGACCTTGGCGTCTTCCTAGCGGTGGCATTCTGAAGCCTCCATCACGCCTCGGACCACATGAGGAAGAAGTCCTCCCTGCCTCCCTATGACAGGCCTCAAAACCACACCACGTCTCGTTGGCACTTTAAAGGGGAAGCGTGCTTTTTTGGGGGAAATGTTGCCTATCATTCACAATCCCTATGTAAGACACGAATGCATGTTTTTTTTTTTTTGTATGCATTCTGAGTCGTAAAATATGTCGAGTAACAATGCAGCTGACAGGAGTACACTATAGCTCCCTAAAAGACCTCCAAAAAACATCTAAGAACTACCAACAAAACTCCCATTTACATGTCCTGACCTGAATATTAACCAAATATTAGCAATATTGTTATTATAATCGCTAACTATTTTTAATACAGATGTCCGATAATATCGGACTGTCGATATTATCGGCCGATAAATCAATCAATCAATCAATCAATCAATGTTTACTTATATAGCCCTAAATCACTAATGTCTCAAAGGGCTGCACAAACCACTACGACATCCTCGGTAGGCCCACATAAGGGCAAGGAAAACTCACACCCAGTGGGACGTCGCTGACAATGATGACTATGAGAACCTTGGAGAGGAGGAAAGCAATGGATGTCGAGCGGGTCTAACATGATACTGTGAAAGTTCAATCCATAATGGATCCAACACAGTCGTGAGAGTCCAGTCCAAAGCGGATCCATCACAGCAGCGAGAGTCCCGTTCACAGCGGAGCCAGCAGGAAACCATCCCAAGCGGAGGCGGATCAGCAGCGCAGAGATGTCCCCAGCCGATACACAGGCAAGCAGTACATGGCCACCGGATCGGACCGGACCCCCTCCACAAGGGGGAGTGGGACATAGAAGAAAAAGAAAAGAAACGGCAGATCAACTGGTCTAAAAAGGGAGTCTATTTAAAGGCTAAAGTATACAAATGAGTTTTAAGGTGAGACTTAAATGCTTCTACTGAGGTGGCATCTCGAACTGTTACCGGGAGGGCATTCCAGAGTACTGGAGCCCGAACATGGGACATTTTCGGTATCTATTTCAAAAAGTAAAATTTATGACTTTTTAAAGTGCCGCTGTACGTAGTGGTACACGGACGTAGAGAGAAGTACGGAGCGTGCCGTCCCAATACATAATATCTGCGGGCCTTTCACACACACAAGTGAATGCAAGGCATACTTGGTCAACAGCCATACAGGTCACGCTGAGGGTGGCCGTATAAATAACTTTAATACTGTTACAAATATGTGCCACACTGTGAAGCCACAACAAACAAGAATGACAAAGAGAACGTCCGCACCGTAACACAACATAAACACAACAGAACAAATACCCAGAACCCCTTGCAGCACTAACTCTTCCAGGATGCTACAATGTACACCTCCCGCTACTCTCTATCCCCAACCCCGTCCACCTCAACCTCCTCATGCTCTCTCAGGGAGAGCATGTCCCAAATTCCAAGCTGCTGTTTTGAGGCATGTTAAAAAAAGAAATAATGCACTTTGTGACTTCAACAATAAATGTGGCAGTGCCATGTTGGCATTTTTTTCCATAACTTGAGTTGATTTATTTTGGAAAACCTTGTTACATTGTTTAATGCATCCAGCGGGGCGTCGGACCAAAATTAGGCATAATAATGTCTTAATTCCACGACTGTATATATCGGTATCGGTTGATATCGGAATCGGTAATTAAGAGTTGGACAATATCTGATATTGGCAAAAAAGCCATTTACGGACATTTTCTACTTTTTAACTATTTTTAGCCGCGCTGTGGTAGAGAGCTAATTAACCAGCATATGCTGCTATATAGACATACAGAGCTGCTGCATCGCCTGTGCGTTGGTAAAAGTTAATTCTTGATTATAAGTAGAGGAAAAAGTATATCTCGATATATTTTTACCTAAACTCAATATTCGATATAAATTGCAAGCTATCAAGTTTCCCTACAATAAGGCGCTTTTGGTAGCCATCCACAAGCTTCTGGCAAGCTTCCGGTTGAATTATTGACCACTCCTCTTGACAAAATCGGTGCAGTTCAGCTAAATGTGTTGGTTTTCTGACATGGACTTGTTTCTTCAGCATTGTCCACACGTTTAAGTCAGGACTTTGGGAAGGCCATTGTAAATACTTAAATCTAGCCTGAGTTAGCCATTCTTTTACCACTTTTGACCTGTGTTTGGGGTCATTGTCCTGTTGGAACACTTAACTGTGCCCAAGACCCAAACTCCGGGCTGATGATTTTAGGTTGTCCTGAAGAATTTGGAGGTAATCCTCCTTTTTCATTGTCCCATTTGCTCTCTGTAAACCACCAGTTCCATTGGCAGCAAAACAGGCCCAGAGCATCATACTACCACCACCATGCTTGACCGTAGCATGGTGTTCCTGCGATTAAAGGCCTCACCTTTTATCCTCCAAACATATTGCTGGGTAATGTGGCCGAACAGCTCCATTTTTGTTTCTTCTGGCATCACATGAACAAAGATAAGACCTTCTGGAGGGAAGACCTACCAATTATTGCAGTGAAACTTGCCAAGGGCCATGTAACCAAATATTAACATTGCTGTATGTATACTTTTGATTTGGTTACATTTTCAGTTGACCCATAATAATTTCATGAAAAAAACAAACTTCATGAATGTTGTTTGTGACCAACAAGTATGTGCTCCAATCAGAAAAAAATAAGAGTTTTAGAAAGGTTCTTTACAAGTGTATGTAAAATTTTGACCACGACTGCATACAGGGTTCAAAAACATTGAAAGGGTTTTGCGAAAACTAATGCCTTAAATCAGTGGTCCCCAACCTTTTTGTGGCTGCGGACCGGTCAACGCTTGAAAATTTGTCCCATTGGGGGGTTTCATAAAGAAATACAATCATGTGTGCTTAGGGACTGTATCCTTGCAGACTGTATTGATCTATATTGATATGTAATAATGTATATATTGTGTTTTTTATGGTGATTTGATAATTGGCCCGGTGGTTGGGGACCACTGCCTTAAATGGTATTAAAAAGCACTAAATGTGATGTCTCGAGGTATTAAAAAATGTAATCTGTCAATCAATCAATAAATGAAAATGAACCTCACCTTCCGGTCATCGATACATTGCCAAGTTAAATTCAAACTGGACACGAGGTCATTTAAGGTACAAAAGCGCAACCTCAATAGCGGACACTCTGCTGGACGGCAAAATCAAACGGCTCTGTGGGGTCCAAACTTTGCAATTCTTTTGTCACCGTTTGCGTGTGACACCGTGTCATGGTGAACTTGTTTCATACACGACTCCTTTATTTCAGTCTGCAGTTCAACCTGCTCAGTGGCCTCCTGGTTAGAATTTCCGCCCTGAGATCGGTAGGTTGTGAGCGCAAACCCCAGACGAGTCATACCAAAGACTATAAAAATAGGACCCATTACCTCCCTGCTTGGCACTCAGCATTAATGATTGGAATTAGGGGTTAAATAACCCCAAAAACTATTCCCGGGAGCGGCCCCCGCTGCCGCTCACTGCTCCCCTCATCTCCCAGGGTGTGAACAAGGGGATGGGTCAAATGCAGAGGACAAATTTCATCACACCCAGTGTGTGTGTGACAATCATTGGTACTTTAACTTAAACACAAGTGAGCTAACTTGGCTAACATTAGTAAGTCTTGTGACGCATGCAGCGCACGTGACCTACGGTGGCCCAGGATAGACAAAAAAGGCAATTCTCACAACAGAACACAACTCTTTTATATTGTGACATGCCCAAAGTGAATCAATAGTAATTAATTCAGCTCCCTGACACTTTATAGTACACTTGCTAAAGTATCTATTGTCCATCCATCCATCCATCCATCCATCTTCCGCTTATCCGAGGTCGGGTCGCGGGGGCAGCAGCCTAAGCAGGGAAGCCCAGACTTCCCTCTCCCCAGCCACTTCGTCCAGCTCTTCCCGGGGGATCCCAAAGCGTTCCCAGGCCAGCCGGGAGACATAGTCTTCCCAACGTGTCCTGGGTCTTCCCCATGGCCTCCTACTGGTTGGACGTGCCCTAAACACCTCCCTAAGGAGGGGTTCGGGTGGCATCCTGAACAGATGCCCGAACCACCTCATCTGGCTCCTCTCGAAGTAGCAGCGGCTTTACTTTGGGCTCCTCCCGGATGGCAGAGCTTCTCATCCTATCTCTAAGGGAGAGCCCCGCCACACGGCGGAGGAAACTCATTTCGGCCGCTTGTACCCGTGATTTTATCCTTTCGGTCATGACCCAAAGCTCATGACCATAGGTGAGGGTGGGAACGTAGATCCACCGGTAAATTGAGAGCTTTGCCTTCCGGCTCAGCTCCTTCTTCACCACAACGGATCTGCACAACGTCCGCATTACTGAAGACGCCGCACCGATCCGCCTGTCGATCTCACAATCCACTCTTCCCTCACTCGTGAACAAGACTCCTAGGTACTTGAACTCCTCCACTTGGGGCAGGGTCTCCTCCCCAACCCAGAGATGGCATTCCACCCATTTTAAACAAAAGACCATCTATTCAAGATGTTAAATTGACTCGGTTTATTTTAATGCATCAATTGGGCTTATCTGCATTTAAAATGCGTCATTTTCATTCCGAGTATGATCATTATTATTCCATTAAACAGTTTTACTTAAATTGTATCCTAATTAAAAACATATCCTCCAGTTTTAAGGCTGTTATAAGGCATATTTTCAGAGTATGTGCGTTTTTGAAGCACATTTTAAAGAGATATGATTTTTTTTTTAAAAACTAAATTTAAGGCATCAACTAATCCAGAAATGGATGTTTATGTAGAGCAGGGGTAGGGAACCTATGGCTCTAGAGCCAGATGTGGCTCTTTTGATGACTGCATCTGGCTCTCAGATAAATCTTAGCTGATATTGCTTAACACGATAAGTAATGAATAATTCCGCTGGTAATGACAGTGTTAAAAGTAACGTTCAAAATATAAAACATTCTAATCAATCCATCCGGTTTCTACCGCACCTGTTCAAGAAGTCGCATTAATGGTAAGAAGTATTTTATTAATTGTTGGTTAGCTTCAGAATAACAATGTTATTAAAAACAATAAGAGACTTAGCAAAGTTTCCTATAATATGTCATTTTTGCCTATTTAAGCTGTAATTTGACCCCCTTAAAATGTTTCAAAGTGCAAGTTAAAGCTATACTATGCAAAGCGAAAGCCATTTATCGACAACATCCAGAAACGCAGAGCTGTAATTTGACCCCCTTTTATACTCTAAAAATATTGGTCTTACTTAAAAATGCATGCATTTAATTGTGTTCAGTCTTAAAAAAAATATTATATGGATCTCACGGAAATACTTTTTCAAATATTTGGCTTGTATGGCTCTCTCAGCCCAAAAGGTGCCCGACCCCTGATGTAAATGGATTAAGTCTCCCTTTTTAATCATTTTGATGGAAGGTACGATCTGGAACATTTTAATTGGCCATTGCCTACGGCCGGTGCACAAAGTCAGAATGCTGTATGCTAATACAGAAAAATAAATAAATACGAATGAATTCTCCGAGCCCATTCTAATTCACCAGATAGCAACATATTTTTTTAAGTATTCAACATTATTTTTGTCAAATGCTTACAGACAATTGTAAGCTTTTGACTATATTTAATGTCAATATGCAGTCGGACATGGGCTATACATTTTTTCTCAAGTTGCATTAAGTAGCATTACATTAGATTTGCTGATGCGTGTAGAAACCCTGATAAACTTAATTTGTATATAACATGTTGATCAAGGTTTTTGGAGGTTTTTTAGAGCACTTCATAGACGTAGTAGACTTCCATTCGCGCCATTGTTAGCTAGCAATTATTTATGATTTAGAATGCATAAAATGAAAAGAAAAACATGTATTCTTGTTTTACATAGGGATTGAGAATGAGAGACAATTCCCTATCAAAGTGCAGTTCAATGTATTTTACTGTACAAAACCCAAAACCAGTGAAGTTGGCACGTTGTCTAAATGGTGAATAAAAACAGAATACAATGATTTGCAAATCCTTCTCAATTTATATTCAATTGAATAGACTGAAAAGACAAGATATTTAACGTTCGAACTGAGAAACTTAATATTTTTTGCAAGTAATGATTAACTTAGAATTTAATGGCAGCAACACAGCAAAAAAGTTGGCGCAGGGGCATTTTTACCACTGTGTTACATGGCCTTTCCTTTTAACAACACTCTGTAAACGTTTGGGAACTGAGGAGACTAATTTTTGAAGCTTTTCAGGTGGAATTCTTTCTCATTCTTGGTTAATGTACAGCTTAAGTTGTTCTACAGTCCGGGGTCTCCGTTGTGGCATTTTTGGCTTCATCTTGTGCCACACATTTTTAATGAGAGATAGGTCTGGACTATAGGCAAGCCAGTCTAGTACCCGCACTCTTTTTCTATGATGCCACGCTGTTGTAACAGGTGGCTTGGCATCGTCTTGCTGAAATAAGCAGGGGCGTCCATGATAATGTTGCAACATATGTTGCTCCAAAACCTGTATGTACCTTCAGCATTAATGGTGCCTTCACAGATGTGTAAGTTACGCATACCTTGGGCACTAATACACGCCCATACCATCACAGATGCTGGTTTTTAAACTTTGTGCCTATAACAGTCTAGCTGGTTCTTTTCCTCTTAGTTTCGGAGGACACAACATCCAGTTTGCAAAAACAATCTGAAATGTGGACTCGTCAGACCACTTTTACACTTTGGGTCAGTCCATCTTAGATGAGCTCAGGCCCAGTGAACCCGGCAGCGTTTCTGGGTGTTGTTGATAAATTGCTTTCGCCTTGCATAGTAGAGTTTTAACTTTCACTTACAGATGAACGGCCAACTGTAGTTACTGACAGTGGTTTTGTGAAGTGTTCCTGAGCCCATGTGGTGATATCCTTTACACACTGATGTCGCTTTTTAATGCAGTACCGCCTGAGGGATCGACGGTCACAGGCATTTTCAGCCTTGCTGCTTATGTGCGTGATTTCTCCAGATTCTCTGAACTTTATGTTGATATTACGGACCGTAGATGGTGTAATCCCTAAATTCCTTGCAATAGCTGGTTGAGAAATGTTGTTCTTATACAATTTGCTTAGGCATTCGTTCACAAAGTGGAGACCCTTGCTCCATTCTTGTTTGTTAATGACTGAGCATTACATGGAAGCTGCATTTATACCCAATCATGGTACCCACCTGTTCCCAATTAGCCCGTTCACCTGTGGGATGTTCCAAATAAGTGTTTGAGGAGCATTCCTCAACTTTATCAGTCTTTTTTTGCCACTTGTGCCAGCTTTTTTGAAACATGTTGCAGCCGTCAAATTCCAAATGAGAAAATATTTGCAAACAATAAAGTTTTCCAGTTGGAACGTTAAGTATCTTGTCTTTGCAGTCGATTCAATTGAATATAGGTTTAAAGGGATTTGCAAATCATTATATTCTGTTTTTATTTAGCATTTACACAACGTGCCAACTTCCCTGCTTTTGCGTTTTGTACTTGCTACAACCTGAAGTAATGGACGCTGCCAAAAAATGCTGCTTTGATTTGACGTCTTCTTAGCGGTGGCATTCAGAAACCTCCATCACAATTGGACCGCACGAGGAAGGAGTCTCTCTGCCAGCGACAGGCCTCAAACCACACCACGTCTCGTCCGCAATTTAATTAGTAGCGAGTGTTTTTTGGCACGGGGAATGCCACAATTACACGGGCAAACTGACTTGGCTGTACAAAAAATGGACCAGATTTACCGGAAGGGGGTTTTGTTGTCGATAAACGAACGTCAGGTAAAGTGGGGCATAGGAAAAGTCTTAACAGGTGTGCTGGTGTCAGGAGCCGGCCAGGTCTGAAGGCCTGGCAAACCCACCTCCCATGATTCCCGTGGGCAGCCTAAGCCTCAGGTTAGACACTTCATTTGGCTAAAGGATTAGACCAGTAAGCCTTTTAGTGCTAAGCCGGTCACATGAAAAACCTAGTATCGCTTAGCATAGCCTAGAACAGCTCGTGCTTCCTTTGCGGATCCCCCCCCTCCTTCCCGCCGCCCCCCCTCTAGGACTCTAGAGACTCCTCCTGGGCGGCCACGTGGAATTTCCCACAGCGCGGCGCTCCCGCCAGGATTTGGCTATCGCTCTCCTCTCAGCATCCGCCGTTTAAGCCATTCCAAACAATCACAGGTGGTCTCTTGTGGTTGCAGACCTGACCTGAGACCTGGTTGGTGGACCGAGAAGCGGGATGAGTTGGGAACGTTCAGCAGCGAGCGCGGTGGAGCACTGAGGTAAGGAACACAACTTCGTCACCACACCAATTCATTTGTATTGAAAGGATGGTTTCATTGTCCACATGCTGTCTGTAGCACCTGTGTCACTTCCTGTGACCTTTCACAATAATCACATTTTTAAGCAGCATGACGATAGCGTAAAAGCTGTGCTTCACATGTCAAACTTGGATGTCAACACTCCTGATGTTGAGCATCGAGACCAGCCAGTGTTTCTGCTCACATGTTTACATTGACACAACGTTTGGACAGTAGTGTATACACGTTGCCTCAAGCCTTGCAATGTGCGTAAAGTTGTCTGAAGAGTCCACATTCAAATAGAGGCGAGCGATACAGTTCAAAATCTGTTATTTATCATCCCGTATTTATACGTATGTGTGCGTGTGTATATAGTCATATAATTGTGTGTATGTTTATATGTATATGTGTATATGTAT
The DNA here is from genome assembly GCF_033978795.1 of Nerophis ophidion. NCBI lineage: Eukaryota > Metazoa > Chordata > Actinopteri > Syngnathiformes > Syngnathidae > Nerophis > Nerophis ophidion. The sequence goes on along the minus strand of NC_084618.1, from coordinate 25,634,228 downwards.
CAATGTATTTATGCGCTAATATGTATGTGGATGTATATGTATGTATGTATGTTTATATATGCATGTGTATACTGTATATGTGTATATATATATGTGTATCTATGTGTATATACAGTATGTATGTGTGTGTATATATGTGTATGTATATATATATACATATGTATATATGTGTGTATATATATATATATATATATATATAGATGTATATATATGTTTATATATGTATGTGTATATATATATATATGTAGGTATATCTATATGTATGTATATATATTTATATATATGTGTGTATATATATATATATATATATATATATATATATATATATATATATATATATATATATATATATATATTAGGGATGCACCGAAAAGAAAATTTGTGGCCGAAGCCGAATAAAATTTAAACGCTTGGCCGAAGGCTGAATACTGACTACCGAATAATGAATGCAGTTTTTCACAATTTTTTTATATTGCATAAATAGCCTAGAATAAATATTTAGACATGTTTTTCAAATAAAGTAATTTTTTATTGAATACTGACATTTTTTTTAATATTCCAGTAACCTTTGCTTTTCAAAAAAAGCACAAAGTTTTTCATTTATATTAGGCCTTCAAACAAAACATGCATTCCAAAAAAAAAAAAAGTGCATTAAAGTGGATAAACCCACAGCAAATGAATTATTATCCTTTTGGCAAAAGTCTGCTTAGCCACAGTAGATATGCTAATAATGTTAACAGAAGGCTCAAGTAAATCTCAATTAAGTGTGTGCTTATAACTTCATACACTTATACAGGTAACCTACACAACAGGCTAATAATGTAAACAAAGGCCCCACTAAATCTCAATAAGTGTGTACTTGTAACCTCATACACTTATACAGGTACACAACATATCCCAACGTCACCGCACGTTGGTTGATTGCGTCATTGCGTCAAAAAATTGCGTCACACGCCACTATTCGGCCTTGTTCTTAACTAATTCCACCGAAGGCCGAATGTGGCTTTTTTTGCCATATCGGCCGAATATATTCGGTTACCGATTAATCGGTGCATCCCTAATATATATGTGTATATATATATATATATATATATGTATATGTTTATATGTGCATGTGTATACTGTATATGTGTATGTGTATATATAAATATATGTATCTATGTGTATATACAGTACGTATGTGTGTGTATATATATGTATATGTATACATATGTATATATGTATGTGTATGTATATGTGCATGTATATGTGTATATTGCATATATATGTGTATATATGTATGTATATGTATACATATGTATATATGTATGTGTATGTATATGTGCATGTATATGTGTATATTGCATATATATGTGTATATATGTATGTATATATATATTTATGTGTGTATATATATGGATGTATATGTGTATATGTATGTATATATGTGTGTGTATATATATGTGTATACATATGTATATGTATGTATGTATATGTATGTGTATATATGTGTGTATATGTACAGTATATGTGTGTATGTATATATATATATGTATGTATACATATATATATATATATATATATATATATAATATATTTATGTATATATATATATATGTATGTATTTAAGTATGTATGTATATGTGTTGATGCTGAGTGCCAAGCAGGGGGGTAATTGCTCCCATTTATAGCCTTTGGTATGACTCAGCCGGGGTTTGGACTCACGACCTACCCATCTCAGGGCGGACACTCTAACCACTCGGCCACTATCAGTGGAACTTTAACTTTCAGACGTTCTCTTCTCACTCCATGCAAAGAATCAACAAAACTTGATAGTTGATACTGTCACCTGATTGGTTGTTAGCGTGTCCCTCCCACCGATCAGCGATCACTTCCTGCGTTTGCTCGGTTAATAGAGAGCGAGGACCTTTGTTCTTGCAACCAACCTTGCTTCCATACCACACCATCTTGCTCTTTTCCCACCAAGAAGAAGAAAAAATATTGAACGCATTTTTTATTGATATTGATTATGTGCCTTATTGGGATATGTATTCATATTGTTTCATCACCCAGCTCTGGGGTCATTGACTAGTCAGTGTTTCTGGCTAGTACAGCGGATGCAGGATTTTAACCGCCAACCCTCAAGTCCGAGCATCGTTAATGGCGTTATACGCCTTAAACCAGTTATGTTATTATGCATCTCTCCCTCGTGCTCTACTTTTTCATTACCTGACATGACTTTAGCATCTGGGCTAAAGGTGTGAAGCAGTGACAATATCCCCACATGGACGCTCTCTGACTCACCAGCGGTAACGCCAGGACTTGGAGATATTTTATACGTACGTGTTTGGGAGGGCAGCCACCTAAGTGTCACTTTCCAGACGGCCGTTGGCGTGTCGGTCGGAACCTCCACCAGCGGCGAAGAGGCCGCCGTGACATTTAAGTAACGACAGGACGGCATTATTACTCTTATGATGGTCTCCTTAATGTGCTTGTGACATTTCCATGAGTGCAATCAATATCAAGGCACCGCCGGACGTCTAGACACGAACGCCGGATTCGAGCAGGACACCGCAAAGCATGCTGGGAGCTGACATTTTCCCACCAGTCAGGAAGTAACAAGGAGCGACTAATGCAGGGGCCTTCAAAGTGCGGCCCGCGGCTAATTTCTTAATTAAGAATGCTCGCGCAAAAAAAAAAATAAATGCAATAAAGGATCAAGCAGGCAGTTTTTTCACTTTTTAACTGCCATTGCTCAAAAAAAATTTATATGAATTATTATTGACCTATTCCGGGGTTTCCCACACATTCATTTATTTGTGGCGGCCCGCCACGAAAGAATTACGGCCGCCACAAATAAAAACAAATTAAAAAAAAAGTTTTTTGGTTTTTTTTTCCAGCTTTTTACTCGCTCGACCGCTCATAAAAGCAATGGGACTCTGTCTGTGAATGGAGCTTGTAGTTAAATATTATATAGATATGTAAATATTATATAAATATGTACATAAAGTGTTGTAATTATATTCCAACTCCGTGTTCTTCTTGGTCATCGCCGCCGCTGCCTCACCTAACCCCCCCAACTCCGCCGCCGAACCACACCACCACAAATAGATGCCTGACCTGTGGGAAACACTGTATTCAAATACTTCGCATTAAATATTTTACTTTGAAATATTTTTTTGTGTCAAATATTGCATTTTTTGTGTGTTTGCCATATAAATAAAACAGTTTTTTTGACAAAACATAGGAAAACATTAAAAAAAAACTTAACGCATAGATCTGAATTTGATCAAGTGATTTAAGCACTGGAAGTAAGACGTTTTTTTTTGTTATGATTTATTTTTTTAAACTTTCATTGCTGAAAAATGATTGATGTGAATTACTATTGACCTATTCAAATACTTCACATTAAATATTTTACTTTGAAATATTTTGTGTAAAATATTAAATTTTTTGTGTTTGCCATATAAATAAAACATTTTTTTTGACAAAACATAGGAAAACAAAAAAAAAAAACCTTAACGCATAGATCTGAATTTGATCTAGTGATTTAAGCACTGGAAGTAAGAAAAAAACATTTATTATGATTTTCTTTTTAAACTGTCAGTATTGCTCAAAAAATAATTGATATGAATTATTATTGACCTATTCAAGTACTTCACATTAAATATTTTACTTTGAAATATTTTTTTGTGGGAAATATTGCATTTTTTGTGTTTGCCATATAAATAAAACATTTTTTTTTTTGACAAAACCATTAAAAAATTATAACTTAACTCATAAATCTGAATTTGATTTAGGTTTTTAAGCGCTGAAAGTTTTTAAATACTCTGCTTGCTTAGCTGTTTTATCCAGTGCTTTCATGATTGTATTTCTATTTTCATCAATGTTTGTTTTATCTAGTGTTTATCTAGTGTGTGTCATGATTTCATTTTTATTTAAATTTTTCATTATATATTCTAACTTTCTATTTTTATTTTTTTATAATTTTTATACTTTGTAGCACTTTGAGATTTTACCAAATGTAATGTGTGTCATTATTATTATTATTGAAAGTATGAAAAAAATATTCATGTGATTGCTTTCTTTGCTCAAAAAAGCGTTGAAAGTAAAAATAAAAATTCAAATATAGGTCTTATTTTTAACAATTTTAATGACTCAGACCCTATAGGTCCCCGAGATCTTTAACCTTCACCAACTGAAGAAGCCCTGATGGTCACAAAATCAATTGTATTCTTTTTGAAATGGAAAAATATGACAATGGCATCTTGAGAGTTAAGAGTTAACTTGTACAGTGGTTTTCTACCTTCAAGGTACTCAAAGCGCTTTGAAACTATTTCCACATTCATCCATTCACACACACTGATTTTTAGTGTCCCCCCAACCCCCAGTGAAACAAGTTTGGACACCCCTGCACTAGGGTGTGTATGTTATACCGGTATTGGTATAGTACTGCGATACTAATGAATCATATTCAGTACTATAGCGCCTCTAAAAAGTACCGATCCCCCACGCCCCCTAGCCCTTCGTCGTTGTCGTGTCATCACTGATTTTACGAGTAGAGGAGCATGTTCGGCAGCACATAATCACAGAGTACTTACAAGCAGACACAGTGTGTTGATTGAAAAGGGAGAACGGACACATTTTGGCTTAAAAACAGGATAAATGTGAAGTTATAACACTGAAACGCCCTCAGGAAGAGGTGCTTTAAGACATGGTTAGCTAGTCCAGCCCCAGTCGGCAGTGTTTTAGCTACTTCTAAATCACTAATCCTGGTCTCCATGGCGACAAATAAAATAAGTTTCTTACAAGTATCATCCCTGCTGGACAAGGAATAGCTAATAATGCTTCACTACACACTGTAGCTTACCGGTGTCAAAATGTAAACAAACGCCATAAGTGGATCTACACTTGACATCCACTGTAATGATACTAAGTACAGGAGCTTATCTAGTTGATAAGCTCCTGATTACGTCTATTTTTGGGGATCACAATCTTTTTTCATTTAAAAAAAAATTAAGAAATTAATTAATTTTCTACCACTTGTCTTTAATAATGTTGACAAAATAATAGAATGATATGTTACTGCATATGTCAGCAGACTAAATTAGGAGCCTTTGTCTGTTTGTTTACTTACTACTAAAAGACATGTATGTTGTATGTTCACTATTTTATTTAAAAGGGAACATTACCACAATTTCAAAAGGGTTAAAACAATAAAAATCAGTTCCCAGTGGCTTGTTTTATTTTTTGAAGTTTTTTTCAAAATTTTACCGGTCCCCGAATATCCCTAAAAAAAAGCTTTAAAGTGCTTGATTTTCGCTATTTGCGATGCGACTATCCATTTCCCTGTGACGTCATACAGTGCTGCCAATGTAAACAAACAACGGCGAATACCATAGCAAGATATAGCGACATTAGCTCGGATTCCAGCGGTTTAAGCGATTCAACAGATTACCCATGTATTGAAACGGGTGGTTGGAGTTTGAAAGTATTGAAGAAGAAACTGAAGCTATTGAGCGAATAGCTATTGACGCCATAGCATGGCCGAATAGCTGCGTTAGCATCGCTGGTAAAATGTGCGGACCAAACGATCAGGACTTTCGCATCTCGTGACACTAAAGCAACTTAAATCCTTCGATTGGTAAGTGTTTTTTTCGCATTAAATGTGGGTGGAAGGAAACGTAATATAGTTGCAAATGCATCTGCAGGTTATCCATACATCTCTGTGCCACGTCTGCTTTAGCACCGCCGGTAAATAGCATGTTAGCATCGATTAACGTACAATGTTAGCATCGATTAGCTGGCAGTCAACATCAACAAAACTCACCTTTGTGATTTCGTTGACTTTATAGTTGCAAATGCATCTCCAGGTTATCCATACATCTCTGTGCCATGTCTGCTTTAGCACCGCCTGTAAATAGCATGTTAGCATCGATTAGCTGGCAGTCACGCCGCAACCAAATATATCTGATTAGCACATAAGTCAACATCAACAAAACTCACCTTTGTGATTTCGTTGACTTTATCGTTGCAAATGCATCTGCAGGTTATCCATACATCTCTGTGCCATGTCTGTTATCGCCAGTAAAATGTGGAGACACTCTGGTTCATTCAATGGGGGTCTGGCGGCAGACACTTTCGCATCTTCGGGCCAGTGGTGCAACTTGAATCCCTCCCTGTTAGTGTCGTTACACCCTCCGACAACACACCGACGAGGCATGATGTCTCCAAGGTTCCAAAAAATAGTTGAAAAAATGGAAAATAACAGAGCTGAGACCCGGTGTTCGTAATGTGTTGAAAATGAAAATGGCGGCTGTATTACCTCGGAGACGTCACGTTCTGACGTCATCGCAAAAAGAGCGATAAACAGAAAGGCGTTTAATTCGCCAAAATTCACCCATTTAGAGTTCGGAAATCGGTTAAAAAAATATATGGTCTTTTTTCTGCATCATCAAGGTATATATTGACGCTTACATAGGTCTGGTGATAATGTTCCCCTTTAAGGACAAACTTTCAATAAGAACATATATTTAATGTACCCTAAGTTTGTTTGTTAAAATAAGGCCAATAATACAATTTTTGTGGTCCCCCTTTTATTTAAAAAAGTACCAAAAAGTATTGAAATATTCTGGTACCGGTGACAACACTACCCTGGACTAGTGGCACCTTGCGTGCAGCGTTCTGCCATGTCTGCTTATGGAGTGGGCGGAGCTGCGGTCCGGCCCTCATTCACAGAAAGGAAGTGGCTTTTGCGTCTTTCTCGGCAAAGCGAACCTTTGTTGTCGCCCCCGCGCCTGCGGCGTACTCGCCGCCGGTGTGATGTGTGGAAGCAGAGAATGTTGCGTTCACTTGCACACATAATATGACTGATGATTCAACACCACTACAAACAGCGGAATACACACAAAGTGCGTCAGAGGAGCCACCTGTACTAAAAACACACATACCTTTGTTTGTTTACGTAAAAAAAAAACAATGAACTCATCACAGCTCATCACATTTTAGTGCTGAGTCATCATTAAAGCATTTATTTGCTGTGAAGAATTTATCACTACCTTCAGGAGGCGCATATTTATTATATACGTGTGTTAATTAGGGCTGTCGAACGATTCAATATTTATTTGCCATTAATAGCATATTGTTCATTCTAATTAATCCTGATTAATCACAGCTACATATATACATATATATATATATATATATTTTTATGCACCACCTAATTATTTTTTGTTGTTTCTGTTACTGTTCACAAACTCAGGAAGTGAATTTGTGCTCGCTGGAATGCAGCTGAGATAGGCTCCAGCACCCCCCGCAACCCTAAAAGGGACAAGCGGTAGGAAATGGATGGATGGATGGACTTAGGAAATTATTTTAAAATTGATATTTTTCCACTTCCATTACTTGAATAATTTCATAATCTTGAGCATTTTGTAGCCTGTTTTGAAATATCATTTACTTACCATTAATATACTGTGATGTATAGCAGGAGACTATATAGCAATATACATCGAATAGATCTTTTTTTAAGGCAGTATCGCCTAATGTGTGTTGTTATATGTATGAAGGTGTACGGTTTCCCCAGGTGGACAATGCCCTTAAAACGGAATGTCGATGCTCCTTACAAGGACATTCTTGTAAGCGGATGGCTCCTCGGGGGGCCCTGCGGCGTTTAATGTCATCCGTGTCGCACCTTTTGTGTGCTCATCGCTTCCACGCCGCCATGGCAACCACTGTCGTTTCATTCCACACATCTCACGGGACCAATGAATGGATATCAGTATGCATACGCACTTTTTATTTACACTTCTTAAACTTTACTAAGCGCTTATTTTCTCCGCCCCCCAGTGATAATGGTACTTGTAAAGAATGGACTTTATGATGATTATTATCTTAAGGCCGCGGCTCCACAGGCTTGTACCTTTTTCACGTAAATCGGTCGACACTAATTAGTGGCCGATTATTTAGATATCATGTGATCCAGTTGTTTTAAGGTAGTGGTTCTCAAACTGTGTGTCAGGTTCAAACACTGGTGACATCTATTAAACAAGACAAGAAGCAAGAAATTAAACAGAGACGGAATTCATTTTAGCTCAATTGAGGAGAAACGCGTAGAAACTGTACCCATGGACAGTGTCGTCCAACGCTCTGACCAAAGATCGTACGCCTCCTCTTTTATTTGGACTTTCCCTGATTACATGGCAACGGCTGTTTCTAAGGGAGGGGGGTCGTAAACAGCCATTGCCCTCGGTCACAAAGCAGTTCAAATAAAAGGTGCCTGGAGTGGGGTCAGGCCCTGCCTCCTCTCCGCTTTGTAGATCTCGGGTCAAGACATAGTCATCATTGTCACCGACGTCCCACTGGGTGTGAGTTTTCCTTGCCCTTATGTGGGCCTACCGTGGATGTCGTAGTGGTTTGTGTTGTGGTTTGTGCAGCCCTTTGAGACACTAGTGATTTAGGGCTATATAAGTAAATATTGATTGATTGAAGACAAAATCTTCCTGTGGATTACAACACATCAAAGAAATCGACACCCTCATGTCGGTCCCCATCCTACACAGTGGGGTTTTACAAGCCTTTTGCTTGGTAGGATCAAAGACAGCTTTTTGTTCTCTCGCAGGGCGAGCTGAACTCAATGTTACACAAAGTTTTGTGATAATTTAGATAACAATTATTCTGGCACTGTGGACACGGGCTCCATCTAGTGGTACGCCAAATAATCGTTTAGTTAAAGGACAGTGTTTTATTTTCCAATATTCAAACACAGTGTTAATGTTCAAACGGTGAGTAATGTTATAAAGACTAAAACCGCTGCCTTGTTTTTAATGAATACTTAGGCCTCCTGCGCTACTGTATTTTTAAGTGTATTCATCAGGGTGGTGCTTAAAGTGCTTTCTGAGTTTGAGAGTAACGCGAGTAAATCGATTCACATTCGAATCGCGATTCTTAGTCATCCCGATTTTAAATTGATTCCTAATTTTCAAAAATCAATTAAAAAAAAGGAAACATTTTCCTTTATTCTTCATTTTTTTAAATACAAATGAATTAAAAAAAAAAAATTGTTTTTAATTGTTCATCTCCATGCAACCAGAATGGGTTTTTCTAACCTGTTACCTGTTTTGGAAAAAGTTTCATCATAATTATTAAACGAAATAATTCAATGGGAGAATCGGTTTGGACCGAGAGTCATTCTGAATCAAATCGTGAGGAGTTCTTATAAATAATTAACATTTTTCATTCTGGCAAAGACAATCCTTGGACTTGAATTGCTGACAATTATTATTAGATAGATAGATAGACAGATAGATGGATAGTACTTTATTGAGTCCTTCAGGAGAGTTCCCTCAGGAAAATTACAAGATTACATAGATTATATTGTACATGAATTATAAACAAATGTAATTACAAAAGGACAATTTTTTTTGCGTATTAGAGTGTATATTATGGGTATTACAGAAATGTAAATATTGTGACAACATGGACACATAATGGCAGTGTGTTACCGTGACCATGTGCCCTTTGAACCAGGCTTGGGGACCATGTCGGCTCATAATGTGTAAGGCAGGGGGCCGCATTGGGTTAGAACAATTTGGCCGGGGGCCGGGCTGTATATCTCTATATATATATATATATATATATATATATATATATATATATATATATATATATATATATATATATATATATATATATACATACATACATACATATATATGTATATATATATATATATATATATATACATACATACATATATATGTATATATATATATATATATATATATACATATATATATATATATATATACATACATACATATATATGTATATATATATATATATATATATATATACATATATATATATATATATATATATATATATATATATATATATATATATATATATACAGTGCGGCAAAAATGTATTTAGTCAGCCACCGATTGTGCAAGTTCTCCCACTTAAAATGATGACAGAGGTCTGTAATTTTCATCATAGGTACACTTCAACTGTGAGAGACAGAATGTGAAAAAAAATCCAGAAATTCACATTGTAGGAATTTTAAAGAATTTATTTGTAAATTATGGTGGAAAATAAGCATTTGGTCCACCTATCAAAGCTCTCACTGATGGAAGGAGGTTTTGGCTCAAAATCTCACGATACATGGCCCCATTCATTCTTTCCTTAACACGGATCAATCGTCCTGTCCCCTTAGCAGGAAAACAGCTCCAAAGCATGATGTTTCCACCCCCATGCTTCACAGTAGATATGGTGTTCTTGGGATGCAACTCAGTATTCTTCTTCCTCCAAACACGAAGAGTTGAGTTTATACCAAAATGGATACATGGATGATACAGCAGAGGATTGGGAGAATGTCATGTGGTCAGATGAAACCAAAATAGAACTTTTTGGTATAAACTCAACTCGTTTCACAAAATAAAGAAAACAATGGGAGCCACACAACTCTTTTGAAATTTAAAATGAAATAACACAGCGTACAAAGTTTTTTTTTGCTTTGTGCTATGTATAAACCAGGGATCTCAGACACCTTTCTCCCACCTTTATATGAAAATGTAATATTATTGCGGCCCGCGAGTTTTATTTGAATGCCGCTTGACAACATCACAATTGCCAACCATCCCAGTTTATCCGGGAGACTCCCAAATTTCAGTTCTCTCAAATGTCTGCTGATTTTCACCCAAACGAGAATATTAAGGGGGTTTTGTGATGACATTGCTCTTAACACCCTCTACAAACGTAACAAACAGCTTGTCAGCCCATTTACATAATGTATGTGGCTTCTGCAGACACACGTAGTGACTGCAAGGCATACTTGTTCAACAGCCATACAGGTCACACTGAGGGTGGCCGAATAAACAACTTTAAACACTCTTACTAATATGCGCCGCACCGTGAACCCACACCAAACAAGAGTGACGAACACATTTCGGGATAACATCCACACTGAAACACAACAGAACATATACCCAGAATCCCATGCATCCCTAACTATTCCAGGCTACATTATACACTATCAAGGTTGGTTGATTCTTTGCATGGAGTTAGAAGAGAAAGTGAAAATGAAGAAATTGTGGATAAAAGAGGAAACGAGGAAAGTATCTTTTTTACAAAAGGGCCGTAGTCAGACCAATGTGGTCTGTAAATGATGCAAGGCAAGACCGCTAAATACCACACCACCTGAGCCGTGCTCACCCTTTAGAGCACAGCTGTAACTTCCTGCCGCTAGACCTGCAGAAAATAATTCTTCTCAGGTTTCTCTGTTTACATTTTCACGCTTTGCACTATTTTAATAATAATAATATTTAAATAATGAATGCATAACAACAATTAATTTCCATAGTTAAATAAGAACAACATGGCAAATTCATGTTACACAATTGTTATTTCCTAACACTAAATCTGCATAAAATAGTTATTTCTCAGGTTTCTCTGTTTACATTTTCACGCTTTGCTCTATTTTCTTACACTTAGAGGCATTTCTTACATATTCCTTATTTTTGCAACTTCATTTTAAGAGCTTTTTGTTAAGTGTCCATGTGATTTTCCTGTTTTGTGTACATTGTTCTGCGATGAGGTGGCAACTTGTCCAGGGTGTACCCCGCCTTCCGCCCGATTGTAGCTGTGATAGGCGCCAGCGCCCGCCGCGACCCCAAAAGGGAATAAGCGGTAGAAAATGGATGGATGGATGTACATTGTTTGCGTGTTTTTTCCGTGCTATTGTTGGCATTTCCTTTCTGCCTTGATAGCAGAAGGATTATAATCCGAGGAAGGCTACATTTGAATAAAAAATATTTACATTTAATATATTGTTTTTCATACGTCATAAAAAATTTAAATAATTATAAATGTCAATATAATAATATTTAAATAATTAATGCATAACAAAAATTCCTTTCCATAGTTAAAGAAGACCACGTGGCAAATTAATGTTGCACAGCCGTTATTTCTTAGCACAAAACCTGCAGAAAATTTTGTTTTTGTTTTGTACCTTCATTTAAAGAGTTTATTGTTAAGTCTTTCAATGTGATTTGACTATTTTGTTAAAAAAATGTTTTCGTGTTTCTTCTGTGCTTTTTTTTGGCATTTCCTTTCTGCCTTGATCGCAGAAGGATTATAAACCGAAGAAGGTTACTTTTGAATGAAAAATATTTACATTTAATATATTATTTTTCATAGGTCATAACACATTTAAAAATAATTATAAATATCGATATAATAATATTTAGATAATTATTGCCTAACAAAAATTCCTTTCCACAGTTAAAGAAGATGACATGGCAAATTAATGTTACACAGCCGTTCTTTCCTAGCACTAAACCCACAGAAAATAGGTTCTTTTTTTTGTACCTTTATTTTAAGAGCTTATTGTTAAGTCTTCAATGTGATTTTAATATTTTGTTTACATTGATTGCTTGTTTTTTCCGTGCTTGTGTTGGCATTTCCTTTCTGCCTTGATAGCAGAAGGATTATAATCTGAGAAAGGTTACATTTGAATAAAAAATATTGACATTTAATATATATTTTTTCATACGTCATAACAAATTTAAATAATTATAAATATCAATATAATAATATTTCAATAATGAATGCATAACAAAAAGTATTTTCCATAGTTAAAGAAGACGATATGGCAAATTAATGTTACACAGCCGTTCTCTGCTAGCAATAAAACTGCAGAAAATAGTTTTTTTTTGTACCTTCATTTTAAGAGCTTATTGTTAAGTATTCAATGTGATTTTACTATTTTGTTTACATTGTTTGCCTGTTTTTTCCGTGCTTGTGTTGGCATTTCCTTTCTGCCTTGATCGCAGAAGGATTATAATCCGAGGAAGGTTACTTTTGAATAAAACATATTTACATTTATTATTTTTCATAGGTCATAACACATTTAAATAATTATAAATATCGTCGGATATAATAATACTTAGATAATTATTGCCTAACAAAACTTCCTTTCCACAGTTAAAGAAGACGACATGGCAAATTAATGTTACACAGCCGTTCTTTCCCAGCACTAAACCTGCTTTATATTGTTTATATATTTTTCTCCTGCTCCGTAATTTCCATAGGTCACAAAAAAAACCCAATAATTGTCCGATATGAAACTCTTGTTGGCACAGCTGATGCTCAATTATCCTGCATTGCCAAGTCCCCGTACATCAAGGCCTTCACCTTTGACCCTTTTCTGGTGCTTTGTGTGTGTGTGTGTGTGTGGACATTTTTGAAGGGGAAGGGCTGCTCAGTTTTGCATGAAGGTTGAAAAATGCTGACAGCGCCTGCAGTGTTCTCGACGGGCACTTGAGTTGCAGAAGCGTGCATGTGCGTGCACGTGCAGACAGTGCCTTTGTGCGCGCTGCAGAGGCACGCCGGGGTATGCGGTCAGGAGAGGCCCGTGTTGTGCAGAACATACTGTACTGCTGCAGCCGGCTATAAATAGCGGGCGCGGATAACCCGGGAAGAGCAAAAGACGACACGGCGGCAACAGCGAGGCCCCGTTTTGAAACGGACCCATCCGGCCCCTCGCCGTTTGAAGCCTGAGCCAGGGGGGCAAAAACCGGCTGCAAGACCTGCACGACATGACCAGAACCACCGTTGTCAAAAGAAGCGCAGCAGGCGAGCGGCGAAGACAAGCAGCCTCTTCTTTCTTTCACGTTCAACCCATTCATCATCGGCCCCTATGTGTTGAAAGACGTCGACGTGCAGGACGTTTTGTCCTTTCGTCTTCTGCAACATGCAGCTTCTTCCAATTTGTGACGCACTCGTGTTGGAAAACGACCAAGATGGTTTCGCTAACGCAGGGGCGCCCAAACTTCTTCCACTGACAAACCAAAGGATGCGGGGGCCACTTTGGGGTTTTTCATTTTTAAAACCAGTACTAGTGCTCAGCCTTTTATAAATATCTTGATATTTTTAGGCCATGTCATGATACACGATATATATCTCGATATTTTATCCTAGCCTTGAATGAACACTTAATGCATATAATTACAGCATAATGATGATTCTATATGTCTACATTAAAACATTCTTCTTCATACTGCATTAATATATGCTCATTTTAAACTTTCATGCAGAGAGGGAAATCACAACTAAGTCAATTGACCAAAAGTGTATTTATTAAAGTTATTAAGCAGTGGCACAAACATTCATGTCATTTTCAAAACAGAAAGTGCAAGATTGTCAGAGACATTTTAAAACAAGCTATGAGTGCACTTTTGTGCATGATGTCAGTCACTAAGATGACATTTAAAAACAACACTAAATTAAAGTGCACTTTAGTTTAAAACAAATAAAGTGCACTTTTGTGCATGATGTCACTCAAGATATTTCAATAACTGTCAAATAAAAATGAGCTGCATAATAGGAAATCAAACAGTGTGTGTCCTTTGCTATGCGGGTGTCATGATTTGTGGTCTGGATCAGTGTTAATTTTGTTGACGAAAAATTTTCGTCATGGTTATCGTCAACGACCTTTTTTTTCTGACTAAAACGAAACAATAACTAAATAAAAAATAATTTACGTGGACTAAGACGATGACGAGGTGTATTGACTTATTCGTCAACAAATAAAAACGAGACAAAAATGTCTGCCAGAGAGGAGATCCAATCGGAACTCATTTCGTTTGGAAGAGGCGGGAGGATTTGGGAAGAGAACCAATCAGAGCGACGTGGTAAGGAAGTTACATAAAGGTAGTTTGCGTTTGAGACTGACCCGGGAATGAGCTGCAGAAGACAACATGTCGACGCCGGGGAGGAAGAGGAGAGAGGACATATGGGGACATTTTATATTTGACATCAAAGATAACAAGACGCAGTGTAAGAAATGCAGCGCGAGGATTACGGGGAAAAACACAACAAACTTTAAGCGACATTTACAGTCGAATCACCCCGAAATCCACACACAGGTAAGCATTTTTCACAACGTACAACTCACTCGACGTTATCCCGTTTATTACACGGCTTACTCGTGAAATACTAAATTTGAGACATGATTTTCATCAAAATACGACTCGTATCGGTGATTTTTCCGCTGTTTTGCTTTGACTTTCAGAAATTGAAGGGAAAGTTTACATATTACCCTTTAGTCGACTAAATCTACTGTAGTTTTCGTCGACTATAATCTAATGATATTTCGTCAACTAAAACTAGACTAAAACTAAAACAATTTAAATAACTAAATTATGACTAAAACTAAATTACATTTTAGTCAAAAGACTATGACTAAAACTAATTCAAATTTTGCTGTCAAAATTAACACTGGTCTGGATCATGTTTTGTTTAGTTATGTTCTGTTAGTTTTAGTTAGTTGTTTAGTTATGTTCTGTTAGTTTAGTTATGTTATGTTTTAGTTTAGTCATGTTCTGTTAGTTTTGTTTAGTTATGTTCTGTTAGTTTTGGACTCCCTTAGTTCCTGTTTTGTGCACTTTGGGTGTTTGTTTTGGTTACCATGGGTGCTAATTGGTTTCACCTGCCTCTGATTAGTGCTCGGCACGTTCACCTGCTGTTGAGCACTAATCAGAGAGCTATTTATTCACGTTGCTCACCAGAGTCAGTGTGGCTTCATTGTTTGCGATACGCAACTGTTACGTTTTGCTGTTCCTGATTCTTGCTCCTGAGTTTCCTGCGCTAAGTGCTAAGCTTCCTTTTTGCTTGTTTTTGGTTTGGTTATGATTCATGATTAATAAATCATCTTCTACCTCACGCTATCGTCCGGAGCTGTCCATTCTGCATTCCGGGAGAACAAACCTCGACCCGACCCGCCAAATGTGAGAGTGGTAGGTTCCTGTGGACGCTACCTCCTTCTGTTTTTGGCTATTTTTTTCATACGGTGTTGATCTGGAAATGGTTACTTCTGCATTTTGTTGGTGTGGCACCAGCCGGAGATGTTGACATGCGGAGTTTCAAGCACTCTTCATTCTCTAGCGGGGGAATTTTGAAATGGTGCTACTTTTTAGCAGTAATGCTACTTTTTGTAGCGATGCTTTTGCCTCATACTTGTAAAAAATATTCCCGCATATTGGGAATTAATTCTTCCTTCCTTTGTTACCACACCGCTAGCATCACAGCTAACTTTACCATGTCGCTACCTGTCTGCTCCGCGAGGGTGTATGAACTCGCGACAGTGCACTTGTTTTATGTTTTCCTTGCCCTTATGTGGGCCTACGGAGGATGTTGTAGTGGTTTGTATTGTGGTTTGTGCAGCCCTTTGAGACACTAGTGATTTAGGGCTATATAAGTAAACGATTGATTGATTGATTGATTGATTGATGTTTCTGTGAGAAGCAGATGCAAGAAAGACTGAGAAAAGCCTGAAGTGTAATGCCCGTAGCTAAAAGCAACTGCGTGAGGACGTATACTCGAATATCACGATATAGTCATTTTCTATATCGCACAGAGACAAATCTGTGATATTACGAGTATATCGATATGTTACCCAGCCCTAACCAGTACAATAAAAACATTTGTTAAAAGGACTAGATCAAGGGTGTCAAACTCATTTTAGATCGTGGGGCCACGTGAAGAAAAATCTACTCCCAAGTAGAGATGTCCGATAATATCGGACTGCCGATATTATCGGCTGATAAATGCTTTAAAATGTGATATCAGAAATGATCAGTATCCATTTCAGAAAGTAAAATTTATGTTTTTTTAAAAACGCCGCTGTACAGAGTGGTACACGGACGTAGGGAGAAGTACAGAGCGCCAATAAACCTTAAAGGCACTGCCTCTGTGTGCCGGCCCAATCACATAATTTCACACACACAAGTGAATGCAAGCATACTTGGTCAACAGCCATACAGGTCACACTGAGGGTGGCCGTATAAACAACTTTAACACTGTTACAAATATGCGCCACACTGTGAATCCACACCAAACAAGAATGACAAACACATTTCGGGGAGAACATCCGCACTGTAACACAACATAAACACAACAGAGCAAATACCCAGAAACCCTTGCAGCACTAACTCTTCCGGGATGCTACAATATACACGGCCCGCTACTGCCCACCCCCTAAACCCGCCCCCCATCACCCCGCCCACCTTAACGTCCTCATGCTCTCTCGGGGAGAGCATGTCCCAAATTCCAAGCTGCTGTTTTGAGGCATTTTAAAAAAACTATGCACTTTGTGACTTCAATAATAAATATGGCAGTGCCATGTTGGCATTTTTTTCCATAACTTGAGTTTATTTATTTTGTAAAACACCTTGTTACATCGTTTAATGCATCCAGCTGGGCATCACAACAAAATTAGGCATAATAATGTGTTAATTCCACAACTGTATATATCATTATCGGTTGACATCGGTATTGGTAATTAAAAGTTGGAAAATATCAGAATATCGTCAAAAAGGCCATTATCGGACATCTGTACTCCCATGAAGGCCGGACTGGTAAAATCACAACACGGTAACTTAAAAATAAAGACAACTTCAGATTGTTTTCTTTGTTTAAAAATAGAACAGGCACATTCTGAAAATGTACAAATCATAATATTGTTGTTGGTTTTTTTTTAATAGTTAATAGTATCCTACCTTTATTTGTTATTTATACTTTCTAAATAAATTATGTGATTGTGAGTGTGGGCCCTGAGATTGGTAGGTTGTGAGTTCAAACCCCAGCCGAGTCATACCAAAGACCTTAAAAATGGGACGCTTTACCTCCCTGCTTGGTACTCGGCATCAAGGGTTGGAATTGGGGGTTAAATCATCAAAAATTATAACCGGGCGTGGCCACCGCTGCTGCCCACTGCTCCCCTCACCTCAAATGCAGAGGACAAATTTCACCACACCTAATGTGTGTGACAATCTTTGGTACTTTAACTTAACTTTAATAATGTTCATCAGTCAACTCATCGGTGTTAAGTTTCAATCTATCAAGATAAAGAAATAATATCAAAATCAAATTACAGAATGTTATTTATGTAATTTGCTCATTTTCTTCACCTGGTGCACTAATATCATGTGGTTTATTTAATTTTTTTGTGCATATGTCGCATAACCTACAAAGATACAAAGAATTGCTATTGTGACATCTCGTAGACACATTTAGAACAGCTGTTTCTTTTATTCCAAAATGTGGGCTCATTTTCAAACTTGAAAAACTCATCCCGCGGTCCGGATAAAACCTGTTTGGGCCGTACGTTTGACATCTCTGGAGTAGATGTATTGAAGAATGCTGACAAACTAAAGCCAAGCTGACACACTCGCCTGATAGCGTCAAGTCACAACAAGTATGACTAGTAGGTGCATACGAGAACATGCTGAAATTAACGTGCTAACATACCAACAATTGCATGCTTACTGTTAGCATTAGTGAAGCACCAACGTATATGACACGGAAGTGTATACCTCCTATATTAATAAAAAGTGTAAAAAAACAAAAGCAGCATGCTAACATTAGCATCATAAAATGTTAACTTCAGCATGCATCAGGTACCCAAATATATGACTCGGCGGTGTATGTTTGCAAAATTTGCTAAAAATGATCGTCGTGCATCAAGTAACACAATGTTTGAGGCTGAAATTTATACAAACCCCGTTTCCATATGAGTTGGGAAATTGTGTTAGATGTAAATATAAACGGAATACAATGATTTGCAAATCATTTTCAACCCATATTCAGTTGAATGCACTACAAAGACAAGATATTTGATGTTCAAACTCATAAACTTTATTTATTTTTTTGCAAATATCAATTAACTTAGAATTTCATGGCTGCAACACGTGCCAAAGTAGTTGGGTAAGGGCATGTTCACCTCATTTTTATATTACCTTTTCTTTTAACAACACTCAATAAACGTTTGGGAACTGAGGAAACTAATTGTTGAAGCTTTGAAAGTGGAATTCCTTCACATTCTTGTTTTATGTAGAGCTTCAGTTGTTCAACAGTCTGGGGTCTCTGCTGTCGTATTTTACGCTTCATAATGCGCCACACATTTTCCATGGGAGACAGATCTGGACGGCAAGCGGGCCAGGAAAGTACCCGCACTCTTTTTTTACAAAGTCATGCTGTTGTAAAACGTGCTGAATGTGGCTTGGCATTCTCTTGCTGAAATAAGCAGGGGCGTCCATGAAAAAGGCGGCGCTTAAATGGCAGCATATGCTGTTCCAAAACCTGTATTTACCTTTCAGTATTAATGGTCCCTTCACAGATGTGTACGTTACCCATGCCTTGGGCACTAATGCACCCACATACCATCACAGATGCTGGCTTTTGAACTTTGCGTCGATAACAGTCTGGATGGTTCGCTTCCCCTTTGGTCCGGATGACACGATGTCCAATATTTCCAAAAGCAGTTTGAAATGTGGACTCGTCAGACCACAGAACACTTTTCCACTTTACATCAGTCCATCTTAACTGATCTCAGGCCCAGAGAAGCCAGCAGCATTTCTGGATGTTGTTGATAAATGGCTTTCGCTTTGCATAGTAGAGCTTTAACTTGCACTTACAGATGTAGCGACCAACTGTATTTAGTGACAGTGGTTTTCTGAAGTGTTCCTGAGCCCATGTGGTGATATTCTTTAGAGATTGATGTCGGTTTTTGATACAGTGCTGTTTGAGGGATCGAAGGTCACGGTCATTCAATGTTGGTTTCCGGCCATGCCACTTACGTGGAGTGATTTCTCCAGATTCTCTGAACCTTTTGATGATATTATGGATCGTAGATGTTATTTATATTTAATGCCACCTTTCCCAACTTCTTTGTCACGTGTTGTTGGCATCAAATTCTAAAGTTAATGATTATTTGCAAAAAAAAAATAAAAAATGTTTATAAGTTTGAACATCAAATATGTTGTCTTTGTAGCATATTCAACTGAATATGGGTTGAAAATGATTTGCAAATCATTGTATTCCGTTTCTATTTACGTCTAACACAATTTCCCAACTCATATGGAAACGGGGTTTGTACCTGGAAAATTATTAAACAAGATAGCATGCAGATTTTAGCATACCACCCAACATACCAACAATAGAATGCTGACTGTTAGCATTAGTGAAGCACCAATATATATATGACTGAAGTGTATATCTGCTATATAATATAAAATAAAAAACTAGCATGCTTATTTTAGCATGCTAAAATGTTAACTTCAGCATGCCTCAAGTACAGAAATATATGACTCAGCGGTGTATGTTTGCAAAATTTGCTAAAAATTATAAGCATGCATCAAGTAACAAAATGTTTGACGCTGAAGTTTATACCGGCAAAATGTGCCGCGGGCCGTTAAAAAGCTAACTACAGGCCGCAATTGCCCTCAGGCAGCACTTTGGACACCCCTGAGTGTATGTGTGTATATGTACAGTATATTTTATTAAAATTCTCCCCAAACATTTAACAAAGTCGAATACAAAAAAGGAAATCTGTACATCTTATAAATACATCCACGTCAGCAATATGATTTGCCTAAGTGGCTGGACAGGACAGAAAAAAAAAAAGTTTAAAGCCCCCCCCCAAAAAAAACCCCAATCTATTTTTGATTTTTTTTTAATCAATTAAATATTGTTACAAATTAAAATAGCGATTCATTTGAAAATCTTTTTTTTTTTTGACACGCCAATAAATGCATATACATGTGTGTGTATGTATGTATGTATGTATGTACCTGTATGTGTTTGTATGGTTGTATATCAATCAATCAATCAATGTTTATTTATATAGCCCTAAATCACAAATGTCTCAAAGGACTGTACAAACCATTACGACTATGACATCCTCGGAAGAACCCACATAAGGGAAAGGAAAACTCACACCCAGTGGGCAGGGAGAATTCACATCCAGTGGGACGCCAGTGACAATGAAGACAATGAGAAACCTTGGAGAAGACCTCAAATGTGAGCGAATTTTTTTCGATTTGATTTGATTCGCGATTCAAAAACGATATTTTTCCGATTCAAAAACGATTCTGTATTCATTCAATACATAGGATTTCAGCAGGATCTACCCCAGTCTGCTGACATGCTAGCAGAGTAATAATTTAAAAAAAAAATAATAAAAAAAGATTTTATAATTGTAAAGAACAATGTTTTATCAACTGATTGCAATAACGTAAATTTAACTATTAAACGAACCAAAAATATGACTTATTTTATCTTTGTCAAAATATTGGACACAGTGTGTTGTCAAGCTTATGAGATGCGATGCAAGTGTAATCCACTGTTACACTTTTTTTTTATTTTCATAAATATCTAATGATAATGTCAGTGAGGGATTTTTAATCACTGCTATTCTGAAATTATAACTAATATTGATACTGTTGTTGATAATATTCATTTTTGTTTCGCTACTTTTGGTTTGTTCTGTGTGGTGTTTGTGTCTCATCTCAGTTGCTCTGTTTATTGCAGTTCTGAGTGTTGCTGGGTCAGGTTTTATTTTGGAATTGGATTGCATTGTTATGGTATTGCTGTGTAGGGGTTTGTTGGATTGATTAAAAAAAAAAAAAATTGCACATTTTTTTTTTTAATCGATTTAAAAAAAAATGAGAAATGATTTTGAATCGCACAACGTAAACGATTCGTATTCGAATCGATTTTTTCCCACACCCTATATATATATATATATATATATATATATATATATATATATATATATATATATATATATATATATATATATATATGTATATATATATGTGTGTGTGTGTATATATTTTCACTATGTAAAGCGTTTTGAGTCACTAGAGCAAAAGCGGTACTTCACTATTTACATATAATGTATATACATGCATATGTATACATATATGCTGTATATGTGTACATATCTAATCACATATCTCATATGTATGCATGTAAAAAGAGCTAAAAAAAGTGGTTTATGGAAAAGACTCGAGGGTCAGAGATGTGTACTGGGGCCACACCATAATTATGCAATCAGTCTAACAAATGACGAATTGTTACGGCCATGCTTTCACATTCCTGGGAAACGTTCGATGAAAGATTTCCAATGTTGGACTTCCACACACGAGAATTGGTCGTGGTCCAGCTGGCAGGAAGTCAAACGTGAGTCCAAATCCTGCGCCGGGGCCCCGCCCCACTCCTATGGCGGCGCGCCAAGGCCTTGTTGTGCCGACAGACGCGTCGTAACACAAAGTGAGCACGCCGGGGGAAAGCTATTGAGAAGGTCCTGTTGTTCCAGTTGTGCAATGACCATCATGACTTCATGAGGCTGGTCTGTGTCTGGCAGGCTGGTCTTACCTGCACGCCACTTCATCATCTCGCTTTTTCATCTCCTCAGCTTCACCTGCTGGCTGTCACGCTTGGCCCTGACTTGCTCTCTGAACCCTCGCCGTAACTCACTAACACCCCATCTCTCTCTCTCTCTCTCTCTCTCTCTCTCATACACACACTCGCTTACTCACACACACACACACACGTTTCTGCTTGGCTCCCTGCATACAGAGCACTCCCAATGTTCCCATTAGGAATTCTACCAGTCCCTCCCCCCTCACACACGCACACACAGTCTTGTTTCACCATGGCAACACGAGTATACGCACACACACACACACACACACACACACACACACACACACACACACACACACACACACACACACACACACACACACACACACACACACACACACACATTGTAATTCCATATTCGCCACATTCCCTCTGTCTCCGCTTCCCACTCGCGAGCTCCTCCGCTTACATCGTTCCCCCAGCAATGTTGGCCGGCGTTCAAGAATCCTAAATCAACTCCAGGCTGCCGTTGGAGCGGCCCCGGAGCCCCCTCGCTGCACGTCTGGCGACCCTCGGGGAAGCGTTTGTGAGCCCCCAGAAGGGACTGACAATCAAGTGCCGCGACAGCCGGTCCCAGCGAGCTTTACCGAAAAAGGACGCCCTCAGGTCATGTGGTTGTCTTTTAGGAGTGGGAATCTACGGGCAATTTCCTCCGATTCTTGTTGGGAAGATTTGATTCAGAATCATGGTTGTCGCGATCAGTGTGTAAAATTTCAGTACAAAAAAACTTCAGTGTGTAAAAAATCAGCGTACGCATCATTCAACTTACTGTGTCGTGCCACCCTATAGTCCAGCGCGTTTAGCGAATTGACTTTCACCTCAAGGACTGCGAGCGAGCTGAGCTGCCCTTTATCAATCAATCAATGTTCATTTATACAGCCCTAAATCACTAGTGTCTCAAAGGGCTGCACAAACCACAACACAAACCACTACGACATCCTCGGTAGGCACACATAAGGGCAAGGAAAACTCACACTCAGTGGGACGTCGGTGACAATGATGACTATGTCTTGACCCGAGATCTACAAAGCGGAGAGGAGGAGGGCCTGACCCCACTCCAGGCACCTTTTCTTTGAACTGTTTTGTGACTGAAAGCAACGGCTGTTTACGACCCCCCCCCCCCCTTAGAAACAGCCGTTGCCATGTAATCAGGGAAAGTCCAAATAAAAGAGGAGGCGTATGAGGACCCAGTTGGACGTCGGTGACAACGATGACTATGAGAACCTTGGAGAGGACCACATATGTGGTCCCCTTCACCCTCTAGGGGACCGAAAGCAATGGATGTCGAGCGTGTCTAACATGATACTGTGAAAAGTTCAGTCCATAGTGGATCCAACACAGCCGCGAGAGTCCAGTCCAAAGCGGATCCAACACAGCAGCGAGAGTCCCGTCCACAGCGGAGCCAGCAGGAAACCATCCCAAGCGGAGGCGGATCAGCAGCGCAGGGATGTCCCCAGCCGATACACAGGCGAGCGGTCCATCCTGGGTCTTGACACCAGACGAGTGGTCCATCCTGGGTCCCGACTCTGGACAGCCAGAACTTCATCCATGGACATCGGACCGGACCCCCTCCACAAGGGAGAGTGGGACATAGGAGAAAAAGAAAAGAAACGGCAGATCAACTGGTCCAAAAAGGGAGTCTATTTGAAGGCTAGAGTATACAAATGTGTTTTAAGATGAGACTTAAATGTTTCTACTGTTTATGTTACTATTTATTTATTTATATTTAATTTGATTCATTTTATTTATTTATTTATGTTAGGTTACTGCTTATGTTTCTAGAATGTCAACGGGCTCATAGTGATGTTACTAGTAGTTGACTGGGAGGTGTTTATTATCATTTGGGGAGAGTCCGCCGCCTTACCTGCTAAAAACAGCTTTCTGCTCGCTCCGCGTTACATGTGCTTTGAATACGCACTGCTGATTGGCTGTTACATGCGCTCTGAATACGCACTGCTGATTGGCTGTTACCGCACTGCATGTAACCAATCAGGTGGTTGTGTTGGTGGGACAATGCTGGGTGCTGCAGAGACGTCCTAACAGAGGCAGACGCAGAACTAAGCAGAGCTTAGTCCGATATAGCTCGGTTGGTAGAGTGGCCGGGGCAGCAACTTGAGGGTTCCATGTTCGACCCCCCCAAGAGAGTTGGGTCGAAGATAATACCCAGATTCTTTACTGAGTCGCCTTGTGTAATTGTTTGGTTGTCAAATGTTAAGGTGGTGTTAATAAATAGGTGTCGGTAGGGATGATGTATGATAAGAAATTATCGAGTTCGAGCCTATTATCGAATCCTCTTATCAAACCGATTCCTTATTGATTTTCTTATCGCATGGGTGTCAAACTCTGGCCCGCGGGCCAAATTTGGCCCGCCGTGTAATTTCATTTGGCCCTTGAGGCAATAATAAATTAACATTAGAGCTGGCCCGCCGGTATAATACAGTGGCAGTGCCGCTGTATCACCGCATTCAACGCTAATTCTCATACTTGCCAACCGTCCCGATTTTTCTAGGAGAATCCCGAATTTCAGTGCCCCCCGAAAATCTCCCGGGGCAACCATTCTCCCGAATTTCCACCCGGACAACAACATTGGGGGAGTGCCTTAAAGGTACTGCGTTTAGCATCCTCTACAACCTGTCGTCACGTCTGCTTTTCCTTCATACAAACAGCGTGCCGGCCCAGTCACGTAATATAGATTAGATTAGATTAGATTAGATAGTACTTTATTTATTCCGTCAGGAGAGTTCCTTCAGGAAAATTATAATTTTCAGCACAATCCCATTCAAGATCAGACAAACATTACAGGGAGACAGAACAGGATCGCTGACGGGTCTGCCGGCTTCCAGCGCCCCTTACAAAAAAGATGACATACAGGTAAACAGGGGGGGGGTGGCAGAATAGAAGATTAAAATAAAATTAAAAAAAAAAAATCGGTCTTAGCCTGGGCCCTGGAGTGGGGGTGCAGACTGAGGCCAAGGGAACAAAACAACAACTCATAGCCATAGTACACATCCCTCTTACATGTGTGTGAAAGGGAAACATCAAACATCAAAGAACACAGAGGACATTAAAGACATTAAAGCAGCAGATACAACCAGACACTTCTACATACAGCTATGAATAAAAAGTAAAAGAAACATATACACTGTGGTGTATATATGCGGCTTCTACACACACACAAGTGAATGCAACGCATACTTGGTCAACAGCCATACAGGTCACACTAAGGGTGGCCGTATAAACAACTTTAATACTGTTACACCACACTGTGAACCAACAACAAACAAGAATGACAAACACATTTTGGGAAAACATCCGCACCGTAACACAACATAAACACAACAGAACAAATACCCAGAACCCCTTGCAGCACTAACTCTTCAGGGACGCTACATTATACACCAACGCTACCAACAAAACTCGAATTTGCATGTCTCTATAAAGTTATATGAGCCCTGCTTGTTCAATATTCAATGCAAAACTTGTTTGGGTCCCTATTAAGGTTAAGTTGTTCAACTTTGGCCCGCGGCTTTGTTCAGTTTAGAATTTTGGCCCACTATGTATTTGAGTTTGACACCTCTGTCTTATCGACTCCAGATAGGTTGTTGTACATGTAAAAAAAACACAATATATGGTTTAACAAAAGCTCACTTTTATTATATAAGAAAAAAATAAAATCTAATAAATATTGACTGTTACTCCCCTAATAAAATAAAATAAATAAATATTGAATGTTGTTACCCAAAGTATATTAAGTGGGATTTTTCAGAAAAACAAATATAAACAGTAACACAAAAACAGCCTGTTTCTGTGATCACTATAGGTGTATAAATAATAAAATAGTGTTAAATAAAATCAGTCCCTTGGGCACAAAACTGAAAATAATACAGCTCTCCAAAAAGTGCACTTCTGCTACTATTTGACATAACTGTTTGTTATGATGCTTTGACATTTTTGCACTTTATTTCTTTATTGAAAGAAAATTCTATGAAGATAAAAGTTGTTTGCAAATGTGGTTACAATGCTAAAGTGTGAAAAGTTAAAGCTAAAAAAAGAAACACACTTTATTGAGTTAATATTATTTCTTTATGAGCTAGGGAATATAACAACTACACTACCCAGCATGCAACGGGAGTGACGAGCATGCGCGGTAGCCCCGAAAAGTGTTGTTGCATGTCGTCACCCGGCAGTAAACGTCAAGAAGTCAGCCAACACGCCTCGTATGCATTATTTATAATTAGACTGACAACACGTATACGCTGTGATTTTGCTTCGTCTACAACATGGGTGTCAAACCTTGAGGCAATATCAATTTAGCATTAGAACTGGCCCGCCGGTGTTATACAGCGTTGGTGCACCTGTAACACCGCATTCACTGCTAATACTAATACTGGCCAACCCTCCTAATTTTCCCGGTAGACTCCCGAAATTCAGTGCCCCTCCCGAAAATCCCCCAGGGCAACCATTCTCCTGAATTTCTACCGATTTCCACCTGGACAACTATATTGGGGGCGTGCATTTCTCTACAACTTGTCGTCACGTCCGCTTTTCCTCCATACTAACAGCGTGTCACATAATATTTGTGGCTTTTACACACACACACACACACACACACACACACACACACACACACACACACACACACACACACACACACACACACACACACACACACACACGCACACACAGGTGAATACAAAGCACACTTGGTCAACAGCCATACAGGTCACACTGAGGGTGGCCGTATAAACAACTTTGGCACTGTTACAAATATGCACCACACTGTGAACCCACAGCAAATAAGAATGACAAACACATTTCGGGTGAACATCCGCACCGTAACACAACAGAACAAATACCCAGAACCCCTTGCAGCACTAATAATTACCGCGGGCCAAAGTTGAACAACTTAACCTTTTAATAGGGACCCAAACAAGTTTTGCATTGAATATTGAACAAGCAGGGCTCAAACTGACCAATAATTAACGTTTTATTCATGCATTTTCTCTTGCTACTTCAAGGCTTGAATGTTTGGTTTGGTTGTTTTATTTTCAAATGTATTATTAGCCTGTGGAAAAAAATTGATATTTACCTCAGAAGATTGCAAATAGAAAAAAAGACATAACATTTTTATTTAAATTTTATTTGATATGCCATAGATATTATTTTAATTATTATTATTATTATTATTTGAAACTGGATTTTGCATGTCACTAAAGTGTTATATAACCTTGCTTGTTCAATATTTAATGCAAAACTTGTTTGGGTCCCTATTAAAAGGTTAATTTGTTCAACCTTGGCCCGCGGCTTGGTTCCGTTTAAAATTTTGGCCCACTCTGTGTTTGAGTTTGACCCCCCTTGTTTACAAGGAAAGAAAAACAAAAGTTAAAAAAGGGGGATATGTTGTACATACATGCATGTGCTGCGGTTGCTTTAAGAACGTTCCGACAGCTGCCGTAAAGGAGGTGCGTTGCTAGCCTGGTTGCTATGTTTCCGGTGGGTCGTAAAAGTTTTGCACATGTGTTTGTACCCTGCTCAAATCTCTCAGTAAAGTTATTCATTGGATTATGTCTTTTGTTTTTAACTTTATTACACCTTGGAGCGCTTTTTCCCGTCCGTAGTTTTCCTACTTTCGTTATCTGCGCCTAATGACTGAGCTACGTGACGTCCTTACTTGTGATGTCTCACGGAGCATTTCTGGTCGGAACGGATTCAAATAAAGAACCAACTCTTTTTCTTTATTATAGTGGTCTCGATAACGGGTACCGGTTATCAAAAAGGGGTTCGAGTCCGAGGACTCGGTTCTTTTCTTATCGAACAACCGAGTATCATCCCTAGGTGTAGGTGTCTAGCAGCATTGGTGATATTCTCGAGCTTGCTGCCGGATCTACTTCCTCCCAAGACGGCGGTGCTCGGTCCGTTACAGGGCTCCGCCCACTCCCTCCACCGGCGAAGAGTCGTTCTGCCCTGCTTGTACGCGTCGTGCGGCGGTGACATATTGACACAGTGAGAGGATTTTAGGGCTCGCCGAGCTGCCAGAGCTGACACTTCCTTCGCTGCTTGTCAGCCCGCCAAGCCTCTCTGCTCGCGAGGGAGGGAGGAAGGAGAGAAGGAAGGAAGGAAAGGAGAGACGCAAACTTGGCTCAGAGAAGATTTGGGCAGCATTGTTTACCAGCATCAAGCTAGTTCGCACACGTTTTGCTTTTGTTTACTATTTTGTCGTCTCTGTTTGTGTATTACCTGTAACTTATTTGTGTAATTATCGTGGGTGTTATTGACAGTGCAGCTATATTAACACAACACTCAAACTAGTTCCTTAAGGGATGACGTGGTGCGGTTGGGAGAGTGGTCGTGCCAGCAACCTGAGAGTTCCTGGTTCGATCCCCACCTTCTACCAACCTAGTCACGTCCGTTGTGTCCTTGAGCAACACCCTTGCTCCTGATGGGTCGTGGTAAGCGGCTTGCATGGCAGTTCCCGCCATCAGTGTGTGAATGTGTGTGTGAATGGGTGAATGTGTGAATAGTGTCAAAGCGCCTTGAGTACCTTGAAGGTAGAAAAGCGCTATACAAGTATAACCCATATAACATATACATATATATATATTCAGAGACTTTGTAAACATATGCAGAAACAAGGAAAAGATTTTGAGAAAATATCGACCTAATCACTCCAGTGTCGCTCATATACTGATGTTTCCCATGGTATCAAAATTAGGGATGTCCCGATCTAGGTTTTTGCACTTTCAATCCGATACCGAAATTGTTTTTGCACTTCCGATCTGATACCGGCCGATACTGGCCTATCCGAGCATGTATTAAAGTTTAAAGTTATTTAGCCTACTTAGTTGTCAGATTCATGTTGAAAAGGGTTTTTAGTACTCTTGATAACAACTAGCCAGCTGAATTAGGTGAGTTTGAATAATATACAATGGTTGGTATTCAAGGATAAACACAAAATAGACAAAATTATACATGACAAACAGAAATGGCATCATTGAACAGTAAAAAAGTGAGCAGTATAAAGTGCAAATAATGCTGTAAACATTATTTTAAAAAGCAAAACACACAAACTACCTGAGTGGGATAAAATGTCTATAACTCAGCATCAACACTCCTTTCAATTGTTTGCCCCAGTCGGGGGGGGGCAAACAATTGAAGTCCAAGCATAATGGGGAGATTCTTTCTAACAAAGACGAGCACTTCAAGATGCTCAGGTGTCAGCCGGCTTCTGTGTTCATCAATAATGAGTGCTAAAAAGCCTCTCACTCTCAAGAGTCATTAAAATGACTTACAACTTTACCTCCACGCTTGACTTTAATGTGGCATGTTTTGCACTCCACCTCTTCATCTTTTTCGTTTTGTAGGGTTAAATAATCCCACACAGCTGACATTTGTACCGTAACTTTAAAATCACACGGCCGTCTGAGCGGTTAGAACACAGCCCTTTGGATGTGTTGAAGGTGTGCTGGAAAATGCGGAACGGAGCGTAAAGAGCAGCAGAAGAGTGGAAAGTCTTAATGCGTTGGAAAGCTACTTTTCAATTGATCAAGTCGAGGAGATCTACCTCGTTCCTATTTATAATTTATATTTATTTATTTATGAAAGAGACATTTTTGTTAACAAGTTAATGGTTTTTAATGATAATACAAGCATGTTTAACACATGCTTGTCGTTCATGAAGACAAGAATATAAATTGGTGTATTTTATTCTGATGACTTGCATTGATTGGAATCAGACAGTGGTGCTGATAACGTCCGCATTTTCAAATGGAGGAGAAAAAAACTCCTCCTTTCTGTCCAATACCACATGAAAGTGGTTGGATTTGGCATCTCATTTGTCCAACTTGCACACTCGTTTTTAAACACTGAGTGACATCAGTGAGTGTGTGGGCGAGAGAGGAGAGGGACCGGTCGCTGAGGGCGGGGGAGAAATACATCGGCATCAAACTCCGTAGCTTGCTAGCTTGTGCACGCTAGCTTTCTGAGACTCTTATTTTGTTAGCACAGGCAGGATGAAACAGGTCTTTTATGGTGAAGACAGGAACTGTGCCGTCGGTCGTTAGAGTTTGGACAGTAGGTACGGCGTCTGTTGAAATAAAAAGTGTTTCTCTCCGTCCGTCCTGTTAGTGATTTTTTTCTTAGTAATGAGCTCGCAGCAGCCAGCGTCATCTCACAAGATCCTCGGGTGCCGAGAATGTCAAAAAACTGACGAAAGTGAAGTCTTGGTGAAGATTGATCATTGCTCATTTTTATATCTATTTTTTAATGCCTGGCTTGAGATCGACTGACACACCCTCGGAGATCGGCCAGTAGATCGCGATTGACGTAATGCCCACCCCTGATCTACACATGCCTTTCAACACAGACGTGTTGTGTTGAAGGTGTGCTGGAAAATGCGGAACGGAGCGTAGGGAGCAGCAGAAGAGTGTAATGTATTATTTAAATTGGTGCATTGGAAAATACGGACTGTTTTTTTTTTAAAACTGGATCCGGACCGGCATTTTCCCATGCCATGCCGATACGCATTTTTTGGCAAATATCGGCGGCCGATCCGATCCAAATATTGGATCGGGACTACCCTAATCAACATTGTTGTAGTATCTTCTCTTTGACTATTATCAAGCTACTTAATATTTTCCAATTAATAACTTTCTGCTGCAACTTGCTTCCATTTACCGTTCTTAAACTTTATTAAGTACTTATTTTATTTGGATTTCTTGGCATTGTTTCAAGCGAGCTTAGCTATTAGCATTCCTGTATGTAACATGTTTTTGCCTTGTCCTAAGAAATGCAGTTTACTTGCCGTAATGGATGTGATTATTATTCATGTTGGAGAGCGGCTTCAAATTCTTCTGGAGACATATAATTAGCTGCTAGCTTGTCAGCCGTGGGACTAAAAACAAGTATCAGCCGGAGGGGATCGGCATTTGTATTTGGTATTAATCGGGAGTGGCGATCACTACAGGTTGGAAACTTTGAGCACCTAACGATTCTATCCAGGATCCTGGGGTTACGATTCGATTCAGAATGGATTCTCGATTCAAACCGATTCTCGCAATGTGTTATTTGGTATAACAATTATAATGATAATATTTTAAAAACAGGTAACAGGTTAGAAAAACTCCTTCTGGTAGCATAGAAATGGCCTAAAACAACTTTTTAAATATTGACTTTTATTTGAAAAATAAATAAATACAATTCAAATGGATTTTTGAACATTTCAAATCGATTGATTTTTTTTTATGCACCTCTACTGGGTGTGAATCTTTGGGCACCTAACGATTCTATTAGGTGTCATCTTTAATGTAACATTAAAAATGTCACATAATATTTAATTTAACTTAATAATCTCATAATATTTAATGTAACATTAATACATATCATATATTTAATGTAACTAACAATGCCATATACTATTTGATGTGATATTATAATTAAATATTTAATTTAGCATTAATAATCTCATAATATTAATGTAACATTTTCATAATATTTAATGTAATATAAATAAAGTCAAGTAATTTTTAATGTAACATTAATAATATATAATATTTATTGTAACAATAATGTCATAATATTAAATGTAACAATGTCATATGATATTTAATGGAACATTGATAATGTCATATGATATTTAATCATAAAAAATTTAATGTAAAATTAATAAGTATCATATATTTAATGTAACTAACAATGCCATGTAGTTAATTATCATAAAATATTCAATGTAACATTAATAATCTCATAACAATAATGAAACTATCATATATTTAATGTAATATTAATAATGTCAAAAATATTTATTGTAACATTAATAATATACATTATTTAATGTAACAATCATGTCATATAATATTTAATGTTACATTAATAATATCATACAATATTTAATTTAACATGAATATCATACAAGATTTAACGTAACATAATTAATGTAATATGATTTTTAATATAACAATTACTGTTATATAATATTGAATGTAACATGAATAATCTCATATAATATTTATTATAACATAAATATTTTCATATAGTGTTTACTTTAACATTATTAATACATCATATTTAATGTACCATTAATATCATGTCATATTTAATGTAAAATTAATACTATAATAAATGTATTTAATGTAAAATTAATACCATATGCAATGTAACATTCATAATATGTCATATTTAATGAAACATTAATAATACCATCATATCATATTTATAACAGTATCCCTGCTTAGCCTTGACAAATCCAGGTCAAAGGTCGCCTTACGGAGAAGTGTGCTTCCTGGTAATTGCTGCACTCCTGGTCATTATGGCCAAAGGTGAGAGGTCATGTTAGCATGTCGTTGTTGACGAGGGTCGCGCTGCCTTGACCTCGCCCACGCACCAGGCGGGGGGGCCCAGAAGTGGGACCAGGGGGTGACGTGTCCATCAATCTCTCGCCGGCGCCTCCCCGCCGAATGATTAGCTGGAAACAAGACTGACTCCGGTTGTGGTCTAGGATTTGTGGATCGCCTCTGGTCGTAAAAGGGAGGTCAGAGGTCACGTGGATGCAGACCAGGTGATCGCTGGGCTGCGTGACGCACTGGCCTCTTCTCTACAAGCAAATGATGACATCATCACGGCTACTCTTCAGTGCCATTTTAATTAACTGACAGGTCTGAACCAAGATTGCCACGCAATCAAATTTTTAACGGCCCTTGCAACATTCCGAAAATACTATTTGAAAACCCCCAAAACAAACTTAGAAAACGTGTGCAATGTAACGAGAAAAAGTTACTATGTTGACTTTTTTTTTTGGTTTTCTTCAAAACTGGCATTGCTCCAAAAAAAAATGAATCAAAATCAATGTTATGAATTATTGACTTATTTGCTTGACTTCAAATATTCCGCTTTGAAATTTTTTTGTGCATATTTGGTTTTCTTTAACAAAAAAGGGTATAAAACTGACAAAAAACATAAAATGTTGAAAGTTAAAAAATAAGTCAATGTAACACTTATTTTTAACACTTCCATCCCTGTTGGATGCCCAAGAATTTTTGTGGGATTTTTTTTTTTGTCATTGCTGAAAAATGATCACTGAATGAAAAATCAATATTCTCATGAATTATGCTTCAGTTACTTCACATCAAATATTCAACTGTGGAATATTTTTTGGGGGAAAATATTGCATATTTTGTGTTTTTATCATAAATAAGTTTTTTTTTTTTTTTTTTTTGACAAAAAGGGCATAAAACAACCTAAAAAAATTAAATGTTATAAATGACGGGCAGATCTGAAGTTGATCTAGAGATTAATGGGCTGAAAATAAAAAAAAGAAGTACATTTTCATGAATGGGACGCTTTTGGGTCCTGAGAATTATAGTGTGATTTTTTTTTTTTCTGTCAATGCTAAAAAAAATGAATACTGAATAAA
This sequence comes from Nerophis ophidion, assembly GCF_033978795.1. Lineage (NCBI taxonomy): Eukaryota > Metazoa > Chordata > Actinopteri > Syngnathiformes > Syngnathidae > Nerophis > Nerophis ophidion. The sequence continues at coordinate 25,600,573 of NC_084618.1, read as the reverse complement.
AATGAATGTCCTGAATTATTGATGTAGGTAATGCTTCAGTTACTTCACATCAAATATTTCACTTTGGGGAAAAATATAGCATATTTTGTGTTTTTGCCATAAAAAATAAGTTTTCTTTGACAAAAAGGGCATAAAACAAAAAAAATAAATTTATAATTGACGGGAAGATCTGAAGTTGATCTAGAGATTAATGGGCTGAAAGTAAAAGAATAAATACATGTATGATTTATTTTTAACACTTTTATGAATGGGACCTTTTTGGGTCCTGAGAATTTTAGTGTGATTTATTTTTTTTATTTTTTTTATCATTGCTCAAAAATGAACACTGAATGAAAATCAATGTTCTCCTGAATTATGGATGTATGTAATGCTTCAGTTACTTCACATCAAATATTCCACTTTGATATATTTTTGGGGGGAAAATATTGCATATTTTGGGTTTTTGCCATTAAAAAAACTGTTTTATTTTACTAAAAGGGCATAAAATATAAACAAATAAAATGTTTTAATTGACGGATTGATCTGAAGTTGATCTACAGATTCATGGGCTGAAAGTAAAATAATAAATAAATGTATGATTTACTTTTAACACTTTTATGAATGGGACCTTTTTGAGTCCTGAGAATTTTAGTGTGATTTATTTTTATTTTTATCATTGCTCAAAAATGAACACTGAATGAAAATCAATGAATTATTGATGTATGTAGTGCTTCAGTTACTTCACATCTAATATTCCACTTTGATATATTTATTAGGACAAAATATTGCATATTATGTGTTATTGCCATAAAAAAAGTTTTCTTTGACAAAAATGGCATAAAACACAAAAAATAAAATGTGATAATTGATGGGCAGATCTGAAATTTTAGTAGCGATTCATGGTCTGAAAGTACATTCATTCATTTTCTCCCGCTTGTCCCGTTCGGGTTGCGGTGGGTCGCTGGAGCCTGTCTCAGCTGCATTCGGGCGGAAGGCCTGAATAAATACATTTATGATTTATGTTTAACACACTTTATGAATGGGACCTTTTTGGGTCCTGAGAATTTTAATGTGATTTTTTTTTGGGCCATCCATCCATTAATTTCCTACCCTTTGATCAAAAATTAACACTGAATTATGAGTTATTAATGTATGTAATGCTTCATTTATTTCACATCAAATATTCCACTTTGATATATTTCTTGGGGAAAAATATTGCATAATTTTAGTTTTTGCCATAAAAAAAGTTTTCTTTGACAAAAAGGGCATAAAACAAACAAACAAACAAAAATTATAATCGACACTTAGATATGAAGTTTATCTAGAGATTCGTAGGTTGAAAGTAAAAAAAATAAATACATGTATGACTTATTTTTACACTTTCATGAGTGGGACCCTTTTGGGTCCCCAAGTATTTTAGTGTGATTTTTTTTTTTTTTTTTTTCATTGCTCAAAAATGAACACTGAATGAAAATCAATGTTCTTCTGAATTATTGAAGTATTTCATTTTGGGGAGATGGGGGGCTGGAGCCTATCCCAGCCACACTTGAGTACAAGTCCATCCAATATTCCACTTTGAATTATTTTTTGGGGAGGTAAAATAATGCCAGTTTTGTGTTTCTCCCATAAAAAAAACATGATTTTCTTTTCCGAACAGGCTATAAAAAATACAATGAAAACTTGATATCGATATTTTTAGGACTGAGACTCTTCTGGGGCCAAATTTAAGGGTTGGCCTTATAGGTTAAAAAAATCTGTCACAATTTGGCCTCTGCATGCTTTTATTTTTCAGAACAATAAAAGTCCCATTAGGTCCCCCACGCCTCTGTGTGTGTGTGTGTGTGTGTGTGTGTGTGTGTGTGTGTGTGTGTGTGTGTGTGTGTGTGTGTGTGTGTGTGTGTGTGTGTGTGTGTGTGTGTGTGTGTGTGTGTGTGTGTGTGTGTGCCGGGCCCCTCCTCTGAGCTTCCTCACATTCTATCAGGTCTGATGATGTGCCAGAGAACAGCATGTTCTGTACATAAACAAATGGAGGTGTCCTCACTTAAGATTTCTGCTTTCATAACACGGCTGTAAAATGGAGTCTTTATCTCCAAGCAGCCTTTCGACATGACAAACTATCAGTAAAACCATCCTTTTTTTTTAAGCAGCCCGGGGGATGTTTTATCGCACAAGTTCTCAGCCTTTGACCCCGGGGCTCGCTCGTAGACAAACACTGAATTAGTCATCTCACTCTGGATCTTAATCATATCCACTAAACATGTGGAGCCTACTTGCAGGTCAACAAGCGTGACCCTTGTCAGATGATGGGAAAATTAGGTATTTTGTTGCCTTGGAAACGCTCCAGACAAAGTTGGCGCTTCATCACCTCTGCCAAAGAGGATATGTTTTCTCCGGGGTTTGTCTGTCTGTCTGTTAAAAACGTAACTCGAAGAATTAGTAAGTTGAATGATGCGGACACGTTTGTTACTGGATACTTTCTAATACGCCTTGTAGACTTTGTATGTGTAAATAGTATGCAACTATCATTATTTTTTACATGTTTGTATCGACAAGTAGTTATTTTTTTATTGTTCAGTGATTATTACCTTCATGTCTAGCTTGTCTGCTGTTGTGTGCTTAGCTGTTGTGTAGCTGCTAGCTCCTATAGCCTAGCATGTTTACCTGTTGTGAATGACTTGACTAAAATAGAAGAAATTGTGTGGTGGTTGGAGGACATTTATATGTTGACTCTGCACAAGTAAACATGCTGCTTGTATCGCACATGATATCGCACACAAGCAAACACGTCGCAGGACTGCTTGTGTCACACATGACATCACACACAAGTAAACACTCTGCAGGACTGCTTGTATCACACATGGTATTACACACAAGTAAACCCGCTACAGGAAAGTTTGTATCTCACATGATGTCACACAAAAGTAAACACTTTGCAGGACTTCTTGTATCGCACATGATATTAGACACAAGTAAACCTGCTAAAGGAATGCTTGTATCGCACATGATATCACACACAAACACTCTGCAGGGCTGCTTGTATCGCACATGATATCACACAATAGTGAACACACCGCAAGACTGCTTTTGTTGCACATGATATCATACACAAGTAAACACTCTGCAGGACTGCTTGTATCACACATGGTATTACACACAAGTAAACCCGCTACAGGAAAGTTTGTATCTCACATGATGTCACACAAAAGTAAACACTTTGCAGGACTGCTTGTATCGCACATATTACACACAAGTAAACCGGCTAAAGGAATGCTTGTATCGCACAGGATATCACACACAAGTAAACACTCTGCAGGGCTGCTTGTATCGCACATGATATCACACAATAGTGAACACACTGCAAGACTGCTTTTGTCGCACATGATATCATACACAAGTAAACACTCTGCAGGACTGCTTGTATCACACATGGTATTCCACACAAGTAAACCCGCTACAGGAAAGTTTGTATCTCACATGATGTCACACAAAAGTAAACACTTTGCAGGACTGCTTGTATCGCAGATGATATTACACACAAACTGGCTAAAGGAAAGCTTGTATCGCACAGGATATCACACAATAGTGAACACACTGCAAGACTGCTTTTGTCGCACATGAATCATATTTGGATCAGATCAGCCGCCGATATTTGCCAAAAAATGCATATCGGCAAGGCATGGGAAAATGCCTATCCAGATCCAGTTTAAAAAAAATTATGGTCCGTGTTTTCCAACGCATTCGATTTAAATTAGACATTCCACTCTTCTGCTGCTCTTTACGCTCTGTTCTGCATTTTCCAGCACACCTTCAACACATCCGCAGGTCTGTATTCTAACCGTTAAGACGGCCGTGTGATTTTCTAGTTGCGGTAAAAATGTCATCTGTGTGGGATTATTTAACCCTACAAAGTGAAAAAGATGAAGAGGTGGAGTGCAAAACATACCACATTAAAGTCAAGTGTGGTGGTAAAGTTGTAAGACATTTTGATGACTCTTGAGATTGAGAGGCTTTTTAGCGCTCATCATAGATGAACACAGGAGCAGGCTGACACCTGAGCATCTTGAAGTGCTCGTCGTAGTTAGAAATAATCTCCCCATTATGCCTGGACTTCAATTGTTTGCCCCCCCTGACTTGGCCAAACAATTGAAAGGAGTGTGTAGATAGTTTTGTTTTGTTTTGTTCAAGAGCAAGTATTGATGTTGAGTTATAGACATTTTATCCCATTCAGGATGTTTGAGTGTTTTGCTTTTTTAAAATAATGTTTACAGCATTATTTGCACTTAATACTGTTCACTTTTTTACTGTTTAATGATGCCATTTCTGTTTGTCATGTATAATTTTTTCTATTTTGTGTTTATCCTTGAGTACCAACCATTGTGTATTATTCAAACTCACCTAATTCAGCTGGCTAGTTGTTATCAAGAATACTAAAACCCTATTCAACATGAATCTGACAACTAAGTAGGTTAAATAACTTTAAACTTTAATACATGCCCGGATAGGCCAGTATCGGTATCGGATCGGAAGTGCAAAAACAATATCGGTATTGAATCGGAAGTGCAAAAACCTGGATCGGGACATCCCTACACATGATAGATATCATACAAGTAAACACTCTGCAGGACTGCTTGTATCACACACTTTTGTGAATGACTTGACTAAAATAGAATAAATTGTGTGCTTATTGGAGGACTTTTAAATGTTGACTTTGCGCAAGTAAACATGCTGCAGGGCTGCTTGTATCGCACCTGATAAGGCACGCAAGCGAACACGCCGCAGGACTGCTTGTATGGCACGTGATATTGCACGCAAGCGAACACGCTGCAGGACTGCTTGTATGGAACATGATATCACACACAAGTAAACACTGCAGGACTGCTTGTATCGCACATGATATTATACACAAGTAAACCGGCTAAAGGAATGCTTGTATCGCACAGGATATCACACACAAGTAAACACTTTGCAGGGCTGCTTGTATCGCACATGATATCACACAATAGTGAACACACTGCAAGACTGCTTTTGTCGCACATGAATCATATTTGGATCAGATCAGCCGCCGATATTTGCCAAAAAATGCATATCGGCAAGGCATGGGAAAATGCCGATCCAGATCCAGTTTTAAAAAAAATTCTGGTCCGTGTTTTCCAACGCACTCGATTTAAATAAGACTTTCCACTCTTCTGCTGCTCTTTACGCTCTGTTCCGCATTTTCCAGCACACCTTCAACACATCTAACCGTTCAGACGGCCGTGTGATCTAAAAGTTACCGGTAAAAATGTCAGCTGTGTGGGATTATTTAACCCTACAAAACGAAAAAGATGAAGAGGTGGAGTGCAAAACATACCACATTAAAGTCAAGCGTGGCGGTAAACTTGTAAGACATTTTAATGACTCTTGAGAGTGAGAGGCTTTTTAGCACTCATCAACACAGAAGTCGGCTGACACCTGAGCATCTTGAATTGCTCGTCTTTGTTAGAAAGAATCTCACCATTATGCTTGGACTTCAATTGTTTGCCCCCCCTGACTGGGGCAAACAATTGAAGGGAATGTGTAGATAGGTTTTTTTTTGGGTTTTTTTCAAAGTTTACACTTGTTCAAGAGCAAGTATTGATGTTGAGTTTTAGACATTTTATCTCTCTCAGGTTGTTTGAGTGTTTTGCTTTTTTTAAATAATGTTTACAGCATTATTTGCACTTTATACTGTTCACTTTTTTATTGTTTAATGATGCCATTTCTGTTTGTCATGTATAATTTTGTCTATTTTGTGTTTATCCTTGAATACCAACCATTGTGTATTATTCAAACTCACCTAATTCAGCTGGCTAGTTGTTATCAAGAGCACTAAAACCCTTTTCAACATGAATCTGACAACTAAGTAGGCTAAATAACTTTAAACTTTAATACATGCCCGAATAGGCCGGTATCGGCCAGTATCGGTATCGGATCGGAAATGCAAAAACAATATCAGTATCGGATCGGAAGTGCAAAAAACCTGGATCGGGACATCCCTACACATGATATCACACACAAGTAAACACTCTGCAGGACTGCTTGTATCGCACACTTTTGTGAATGACTTGACTAAAATAGAAGAAATTGTGTGCTTATTGGGGGACTTTTAAACATTGACTTTGCGCAAGTAAACATGCTGCAGGGCTGCTTGTATCGCACCTGATATAGCACGCAAGCGAACACGCCGCAGGACTGCTTGTATGGCACATGATATCGCACGCAAGCGAACAAGCTGCAGGACTGCTTGTATGGAACATGATATCACACACAAGTAAACACTGCAGGACTGTTTGTATCGCACATGATATTACACACAAGTAAACCCGCTACAGGAATGCTTGTATCACACTTGATATCCCACAAAAGTATACGCTCTGCAGGACGTTGTATCGCACATGATGTCACACACAAGTAAACCCGCTACAGGAATGCTTGTATCTCACATATCACACAAAAGTAAACACTCTACAGGACTGCTTGTATCGCACATGATGTCACACACAAGTTAACACTACGCAGGATTGCTTGTATTGCACATAATATCACAAACAAGTAAACCAGCTACAGGACTGTTTGTATCACACATGATATCACACACAAGTAAACACTACAGGACTACTTGTATCGCAAATGATATTACATACAAGTGAACCCGCTACAGTAATGCCTCTTTATCACAATATATCACACAAAAGTAAACACTCTGCAGGACTGCTTGTGTCACACATTATGTGACACACAAGTAAACACGCTGCAGGACTGCTTGTATCGCACATTATGTCACACACAAGTAAACCCGCTACAGGAATGCCTGTATCGCACATGGTATCACACACAAGTAAACACTGCAAGACTGCTTGTGTCGCACTTGATATCACACACAAGTAAACACGCTGCAGGACTTCTAGCATCGCACATGATATCACGCACAATTAAACACACTGCAGTACTCCTTGCATCGCACATAATATCACACACAAGTAAACAAGCTGCACGACTGACTGCTTGTATCGCACATGATATCACCCATTTTTCTTGCAGGCACATATCATCCCATGCTTGATTTTTTTTTTTTTTTCTGCTGATATTTGACCGATATCCAAATGAGTGTCTGTCTCTCTTGAAGGAGTGGATTGTCAACAAGTCCACGCTGGAGTCGGGACCAGTTTTCTAGGTCAGCGTCTCTTGAAGTGTGACTGCAGCCTTTGACCCCACAGTGCCATCACCTTACGTCAACATGCAAAGCTGGCATCACCTCGTTTCAATGACAGTGACAGTGTGCCCCCCTCAGTATGATGGGGGGGTCTTCCATATTTAGTCCTCCTTTCTCAGAGGCCAATAATTTTTCCATCATAATTCACCATCTTGACAGGGATGCAAAGTCCCCCTCTTTTCTTCCAGTTCAAAGCCTCATGTTTGCCCCCACAAGGGGGACGCCCCGGCAGACTCGGGGAGAGGGTGGGAGGCCTCTCACAGCCCTGACCCCCAGGATGTTTTCAGGAAAACGTCCTCTCATGTAACGAGTCGTCAACCTCCAATCCACAGTGGGTCACATTCTAAAGACGCAATCAAAACATTACGGATTAGGACTTTACACAAAAGGAGGATCGGCCTGTCGCCATCACGTCTCCACCTAGTCGTTGCCACCACAGCCTGGGGGGGCAATAGACTTCAGTTTGGGTGAAGTAGGCAGGCTTCGTCGCATGAAGAAGCCTACAACTTTTGGTTGTGTTTACCGCTCCATTTGCTGAATGGCAATATACTATATAAATATCTCGATATTTTTTCCGTAAAGTAAAAAACAAAACAGTCCTAGTTACCTGAGATACTAAGTACGTTATTAATTATGACTTAGTAATTTACTAAGTCAAAATAATGGCTTACTAAGTCAAAATAATGACTTAAGAAGTCAAATTAATGACTTACTGTAAGTAAGCGTTTGCAATAAGCATTTGAAAAAAAGAGTTGAAAGTGGGGCCACATGCTGACATATGCTCAACTCCATCCATCCATACCTTTTCTACCGCTTGTCCTGTTCGGGGTGGTGGGGGGGTCGCTGGAGCCTATGTCAGCTGCATCCGGGCGGAAGGCTGGGTACCTGGACTAGGGATGTCCCGATCCAGGTTTTTGCACTTGCGATCCGATACCGATGTTGTTTTTGCACTTCCGATACTGGCCGATACTGGCCTATCCAAAAAATGTATTAAAGTTTAAAGTTATTTAGCCTACTTAGTTGTCAGATTCATGTTGAATAGGGTTTTAGTACTCTTGATAACAACTAGCCAGCCGAATTAGGTGAGTTTGAATAATACACAATGGTTGGTATTCAAGGATAAACACAAAATAGACAAAATTATACATGACAAACAGAAATGGCATCATCAGTAAAAAAGTGAACAGTATAAAGTGCAAACAATGCTGTGAACATTATTAAAAAAAGCAAAACCCACAAACAACCTTAGTGGGATAAAATGTCTATAACTCAGCATCAATACTTGCTCTTGAACAAGTTCAAACTTAAAAAAAAAACACAACAACAACTATCTACACACTCCTTTCAATTGTTTGCCCCAGTCAGGGGGAGGCAAACAATTGAAGTCTGAGCACAATGGGGAGATTCTTTCTAACAAAGACTAGCATTTCAAGATGCTCAGGTGTCAGCCTGCTCCTGTGTTCATCAATGATGAGTGAGGCTGTGCTAAAAAGCCTCTCACTCTCAAGAGTCATTAAAATGTCTTACAAGTTTACCACCACGCTTGACTTTATTGTGGCATGTTTTGCACTCCACCTCTTCATGTTTTTCGTTTTGTAGGGTAAAATAATCCCACACAGCTGACATTTTTACCGGTAACTTTTAGATCACATGGCCGTCTTAACGGTTAGGACACAGACCTGTGGATGTGTTGAAGGTGTCCTAGAAAATACGGAACGGAAATTAGGGAGCAGCAGAAAATTGGAACGTCTTATTTAAATCGAGTGCGTTGGAAAACACGGACCGGAATTTTTTTAAAAACTGGATCTGGATTTTCCCATGCCTTGCCGATACGCATTTTTGGGCAAATATTGGCGGCCGATCCGATCCAAATATCGGATCGGGACAACCCTATCCTGGACCACCTCATCGCAGGTCCAACACAGATAGACAACATTCACACTCACATTCACAACTCATCATGGTTAATTTATTACAGCATTTGGGAAGCCTGTACTAAATGTTTTATTTTTATCAACATGTGATAGCAGGGACCCTGTCATTCAAAACTAAGCTGCTACATTACTAATGATTAATGTAACTATAGCTGAAAAAATAGTACAATAGCAATAGGAGAGACTATTCATCCCTGAACAGCATGGAGTTCATGGAGGCTTTATAATGCACTTACATTATTATATCAACTATCAGAGACAGCTTCGGGAAACTCTTCATTTAACACAATGTCCTTTTTTTTTCTGCTTCAACACAGCTCAATCAACACAGAAATAGGTAGAGTGAAATAACTGTAGGTCAATAATGCTCGTCTTTCTCTCAGACATACAGGGCTTTGCTGTCCGTAGCACACACACACACACGCACGCACGCACACACACACTGCAAAATGAGCTAACGTTACGCTAAAAGCTAATTAGCCTTCACCTCAAAGACTGAGAGTGAGCTGAGGTGCTGCTTATATTTCTAGAACGTCAACGGGCTCATTGTGATGTTACTAGTAGTTGACTTGGAAGTGTTTGTTATAATTTGGGGAGAGTCCATTATGCTCACCTGCTAAACACCTTTCTGCTCAACCCACCGTCTCTCCTCTCTGCCTGCCTGAGCACTGACTCCATGCGCTCTGAATACACACTGCTGATTGGCTGTTACCGCTCTGGGTATAACCAATCAGATGGTTCTGTGGGTGGGACAATGCTGGGTGCTGCGGAGATGTATTGACAGAGACAGAGGCAGAACTAAGTGGAACAGCTTGTTAAGACTTTAGTTCAGGCGGTGGCTCTTTGTTGTTAAGGCGGCCACCTTAACAACAAAGCACTGCGGGAAACCCTGCAATATGATGGCAGTCACAGATAAGAGATACGTGTAGACTGAATCAGGTAAACAACACCAACAATTTATATGTTCTATTGAAAATATAGAACATTAAACATGGCGCTCAAAAATCCATCAAAATGTTTTAGTACGACTTTGGTAGATTGGTGGGGCATTAAACATATGAGTATTATTAGGGTGTTTGTATAAGGTAAGACATATTATCTGGCGTTTTGTTTCACAATATAATGCAAAAGCAAATTTTCTTACCTTCTTGTACCTGCTGATCTGTATTTGGGATCTGCATAAGTCCTGAAAAAATGCACGCGTGTCCACCTTTGTAGTCTCTGCGGACACCGTAGTCCTTTTTCTCTATCCTCTTATGTGACATTCTTCCTCCGCTGTTGCCATTTCTAATATAAAGTAGTGTAAAGTTCTTACTTATATCTGCCACATGAAAGTGCTAAAACATAGCAGTGTGGTGAGTGTACATTATTCACCCAAGGAACTTTAGTTATTAGCGAGTTCCGGTTGGATGTTTTTTCACGGGGCACATTTCCGAAGGCTGAGAGGACGCTGCTCCGTTATTGATTTAGGTCAAGTCTGAATGGTCCAGAAAATACCGTACTTTTTTAAATTGATTAGTACCGCTGTACTTTATTAGTACCAGTACACCGTACAACCCCAGTTCCTTCCAGAATTATAGATGAGCAACCATTCTTCCCGTCAGTGTCCCCCAGAGATAAAGTAGCCTCAAGGAGCGTCCTGTAATTGCCGTGCTTTTTCCTGTCCGGGCTGCGTGGAGAAATTACAGCCCGAGCAATGATTGCCTTGATTGTTGTTTGCACACAAAGCGGAGAGAGTGCTCTTTACCGCGTCACCGCACGCTCTTAGACGCCGGCGCGCCGGCCCCTTAAGAGCCCACAGCACACATAAATTGTACGAATAGTGCCTCTGTGGAAAAGTGAACTCAAGCCAGGAGGTCCTTCTTCTGGTCCGGGGAATCCAACGGTGCCGATGCTTCAAAGGACGGGAGTGCTTTACAGTTTGGTTTGGTTTGCCCCGCTTAAAATCCCAGGAAACCACACAAATGCATCACGATGCGTTCACGGTTCAAAACAGCTATGGAAACATTCCAAAAAAAATAAGGATGAATTATGAATGCACTCTGTGTGTGGTGGGGGGAAGACTCCTGTAGTGAAAGATGGCACAAGATGGCTCTCACAAAGATAATGAGTAGAGACGATAAGTGCTTTAAAATGTAATATCGGTGCCCTAGTGTGTGAATGTTGTCCGTGTATCTGTGTACGCCCTGCGATGAGGTGGCACCTTGTCCAGGGTGTACCCGCCTTCCGCTCGATTGTAGCTGAGATAGGCTCCAGTGCCCCCCGCAATCCCACAGGGAATAAGCGGTAGAAATTCGATGGATGGATAGGTTTCAAAAAGTTAAATTAATGATTTTTTAAAACGCTGCTGTACGGATATTCGATAAAACGCGGACATAGGGGGGAAGTACAGAGCAGATGCGTCTCCCACACGCAACACAGGAGTTGAAGACCTCATCAAACGGCCGCGAGCGCAGCATAAAAACAACAAGAGTGTGTTGTTGCCGGTGCTGTAGCCGTGGCTGACAAGTGAGCTCGCTCGGTGACTGACTAACGACCCCATGTCTATGGTTTGGGTGTATTTCAAAGTGTCTCTGACAGATAAAAACTGGCAATTTGCAATGACTGCAAAAAGTTGGTCATGCGAGGAGGAACCAAGACGTCTTCCTTTTAATACGAGCAATTTGATCTCCCACCTTTTCAAGAATCATAAGGAGAGATACACGATGAATACAAGCGGAAGATGGATGAAAAGAAAACAGAAAGTAGTACCACACAGTTGTCGCTTGAAGATTCCGCCGAGAAAATACAAAAATACAACAAAAAACAAAAGCCCACGTTGCAACGCACGCAGTATGGCAAAAGCTACGGTGGAGTTTGGTGTGGCTAGTCTGCCCTGCATGGCACACACTTTGCGGCTTGCAGTGAACGGAGGTGCCCTGTCTCAACGCAGCATTTCAGAAGCTCTGACTGACTGCTGGGCCACTTCAAGCACTCACCACTATCATGCAGAACATTTTTGTTAGTCAAATAAATACGTTAGAGCTGGGCAGATTGAGCCCAGATTATGATTTCCTGTTATACAGTATACCAGGCAGTCCTGCAGTAAAGGAGGACTGTGGTATTGATTACTTTATAACTCTAGTATACTCTGGACTGAAGCTGTGTCCCTTCATTGTTTTTGTAGCTGTTGTTTTGAGGCAAAAAAATAAAACTTTGTGAAAGTCAAAGTACAGTATTTCCCATAGTTGTAGTGGCTATTAGGATTATATCAGGGAGAGCATGTCCCAAATTCCAAGCTGCTGTTTTGAGGCACTTTAAAAAAAAAATAATGCACTTTGTGACTTCAATAATAAATATGGCAGTGCTTGAGTTGATTTATTTTGGAAAACCTTGTTACATTGTTTAATGCATCCAGCGGGGCATCACAACAAAATTAGGCATATTAATGTTTTAATTCTACGACCGTGTGTATCGGTATCGGTTGATATCGGAATCGGTAATTAAGAGTTGGACAATATCGGATATTGGCTAAAAAGCCTTTATCGGACATCTCTAATAATGAGGCTTACTTCTGATTAGGAGTGTTCCGATCCAATGGATATTAAGGGCGTCCAAAAAACCGATTTTCAATTGAATCGTGATTCTGATTTGTAACGATTTTTAATCATTCGAAAAAATATATATTTTTTTCCATCTACTGTTGTCCCAATACCAATATTTTGGTAATGGTGTTAAAAATATTTCGATACTTTTTCAAATAAAGGGCACCACAAAAAAATAGCATTATTGTCTTTATTTTAACAACAAATCTTAGTGTACATTAAACATCTGTTTTCTTATAGCAAGTTTGTCCTTAAATAAAATATATTTTATGGAGGAACTGGCACCCGATGTTATTAAAAAGTATTGGTTCTCAACCGAGAATCGGTTTGAAACGAATGGTTTCCCCCAATGGAATCGTGCGGCGGTCAAATATTAACATTGGATATCAGTCTGATATCAGAAGTGTGCGTCTGAAACGTCCGATACAAGCGGTTGTGTTCTGCTTCGCTTACGTCTCTTCTTGCTGGCTTAATCTTCACTTCAAAACACTAAACTTTTGTGAATATAACTTTTATAATTACAAACAACAGTATAGTGTTGTCCAGATACCAATATTTTGGTACCAGTGCCAAAATGTATTTAGATACTTTTCGGTACTTTTCGATACTTTTCTAAATAAAGGGGACCACACAAAATGGCATTATTGGCTTTATTTTAACAAAAAATCTTAGGGTTCATTAAACATATGTTTCTTATTGCAAGTTTGTCCTTAAATAAAATAGTGAACATACAAGACAACTTGTCTTTTCGAAGTAAGTAAACCAGGGGTGTTAAACTCATTTTAGACGGGGGGCCACATGGAGAAAAATCTTCTCCCAATTGGGCTGGACTGCTAAAATCACGGCAAGATAACTTAAAAATAAAGACAAATACAGATTGTTTTCTTTGTTTAAAAATAGAACAAGCACATTCTGAAAATGTACGAATCATAATGTTGTCTGGTTTATTTTACACTTACATGTTGCGGCTAATAGTATTCTATCTTTATTTGTCGTGTGTGGAAAACTTTTACGAGAATGTTCTATTTTGCAATGAATTTGTGCTTTTTAGCAATTGTCTTTTCGTCAGTCTCGCTCTTGCTCCACCATCAACCACCCCTTTCTCCTTTCCAGCTGCTGCCTTTAACAGAGCGACAGGTGATTAGATAAGCACGCCCAGGTGGGCCATCTACGCACCTGTCACTGATCTCAAATTCATTCCTGGCACACCCTGCTTTGTTGCAGGACTGCAGGCCACGCCCCCCACATCGTTATTTACACTTTCTGAATAAATGATGTGATAATGTTCATCAGTCAACTAATTTTCAATCTATCAGGATAAAAAAACAAAAACAAAATCAAATTACAGGATGTTATTTATGTAGTTTGCTCATTTACCTCGACTGGTGCACTGTGGTTTTTTTCCCGTTTTTTTTTTTTTTTTTACAAATGTAGCATAATGTAGATTAGAAAGATACAAATAATTGCTATTGCGACATCTAGTGGACACATCTAGAACAGCAGTTTTTTCATAAAAAAATTTTGGCTCATTTTTATACTTCGCAAACAAATTTAGCTGCTGAAGTATGCAGTAACATATTGTGTCATTTATCATTTGATTATTTTGTCAAATTTAATTTATTTAGTGGTAGAAAATGAATTATTAATCTACTAAATAAGGTCACACAATTCACTGCACTGACTTGAACCTTGCCTTGTTTCCACATGATGTCAGGTGCAAGAAAATTACAAATGGAAAGTGTTTAACTCATTTTCTGAAGTACTTTTTAAAAATTAATTCTAGCTTGCATCGCAAACCAAACTGTACCGTTAGCACAATGGTCGGCAACCTTTACCACTCAAAATGCCATTTTGACCCGTTTCACAAAGTAAAGAAAACAATGGGAGCCACATAACTCTTTTGAAATTTATAATGAAATAATACTGCATACAGAGGGTTTTTTTTGTTGCTTTGTGCTATGTATAAACTAGGGGTCTCAGACACGCGGCCCGCACCTTAATATGAAAATGTAATGTTAGTGCGGCCCGCGAGTTTTAAATGAATGCCGCTTGACAGCGTCACACCTACCAACCGTCCCAATTTTCCCGGAAGACTCCCGAATATCAGAGTAATTATTCTCTCGAATGTACGCTGGTGTTCACCCACTGAACAATAATAAGGGCGTACAATGATGTCACTACCGCACTCTTACTAATATGTGCCACACTGTGAACCCACACCAAACAAGAATGACAAACACATTTCAGGAGAACGTCCGCTCTATAACACAACATAAACACGACAGAACAAATACCCAGAATCCCATTATACACCCAGCTACCACCAACCCAACCCCCCTCACCCGTACTTTAGTCGGTTGAGGTGGGCGGGGATACATGGGATTCTGTGTATTTGTTCTGTTGTGTTTATGTTGTGTTATAGTGCGGTTGTTCTCCTGAAATGTGTTTGTCATTCTTGTTTGGTGTGGGTTCACAGTGTGGCACATATTAGAAAGAGTGTTAAAGTTGTTTATATCACAACCCTCAGTGTGACCTGTATGGCTGTTGAACAAGTATGCCTTGCAGTTGCGTATGCGTTCAGATAGAGGTCGCATCCAAAATGTGACCGGCGGGCAGATAGCATGGTGAAAATCCTGGCGCGATGACATGCAGAAAGGGTGTTTGAGGCATTTTCATCAGGGCATGCCGACAAAGTCGATGTCTGGGTGAAAATCGAAAAATGTTTACCCGGGATACTTCTAATAGAGACATTAAAATTGGAAATATACCGGACTTCTTCGGGCGGTCGGCAAGTATGCGACTGAGCCACATCAGAGTGGTCAAAGAGCCGCATGCGTCTCCGGAGCCGCGGGTTGCCGTCCCCTACGTTAGCAGGAGCCGTCTTCTCGATGCAAATGTCCTCCTTATTTTTTTCCTCAAAACTTGTTTTGTGTTTTTCACAAGGCACACAAATATGGCACCGGCGTGTGATCCGGCGCCACACTCGTGCTAGTCAAGTACACGCCCAGCAGCACGTACGTGGCGTTTGGCGAGGAGTTGCACAGCTGTATCAACAATCTGTTTGGAAGAAATGCAACACTTCCACATGACGTGCTGAAAACAAATATATTAGTTTGAAGTACAGAGAAATTATTCTCTGCATTTGACCCGTCACCCTTAATCAACCCCTGGGAGGCGAGGGGAGCAGTGAACAGCAGCAGTGGCTGCGCCCGGGAATCATTTTTGTGATTTAACCCCCAATTCCAACCCTTGATGATAGAAGTAAATGAATAGCGATGAACTCAGAGATGGCTACATCAGCGTAAAATCCTGAAATTAGACCACCTAGCACGCTAGCCAGATAGCTTCAGGGAAACAAATTATATGACTCTTAGATGCGTAACTGCAAAATGAGCTATAAATAAAATCTAGCAGGCTATCATGCTAACAGTTAGCATGTGTGAAGTAGTGAAATGTTTGACCGTGAGATGTATACCTGCATAATTAGCTGAAAAGCTTGCATGCTAACAAATTAACAGTTAGCGCACACAAAGTAACAACATCTTTGAAAGTGCGGCGTATACCTGCAGAATGAGCAAAATATTACCTTTAGTATGCTAACATGCTAACCTTGCGTGCTAACATGTTAACAGTTTGCATATATCAAGTAAAACATTTGACAGTGGGGTGTAATACCTGCAAAAAGAGCTGAAATCCAGCTGCTAAAGTGAGCATGCTAACAATCTCAACTTAACATGTTAACAGTTAGCATGCGTGTGGTGTCAAAATATTGGACTCTGAAGTGTACACTTGCAAAACTAGCTATAAAAGTTATATAACTTTATTATGCTAACATGCTAAACTTAACATGCTAACAGTTTGCATGTGCGGAGTAACACCATACAGTGTTTCCCACAGGTCTGGCATCTATTTTTGGAGGTGTGGTCGGGCAGCGGGATGGGGGGCGGGGGTGGGGGGGGGGGGTGAGGCAGTGGCGGTGGTGATGACCAAGAAGAACGCGGAGTTGGAATATAATTACAACACTTTATCTATATTTATATATATATTTATATAATATTTACATATTTATATAATATGTAACTACAAGCTCCATTCACAGACAGAGTCCCATTGCTTTTATGAGCGGTCGAGCGAGTCAAAAGCCGGAAAAAAAAATAAAAAAATGTTTTTTATTTATTTATTTATTTATTTTTGTGGCGGCCGTAATTCTTTCGTGGCGGGCCGCCACAAATAAATGAATGTGTTGGAAACCCTGCCATATTTGACTCTGAAGTGTACGTTTGCAAACTTAACTATATAATTACTATATTAACTTTAGTACTGTATGCTAACATGCTAAGCTTGAATGCTAACATGTTAACAGTTGGCATATATAAAGTAAAACATTTGACAGTGGGGTGTAATATCTGCAAAATGAGCTGAAAGCCAGCTGCTAAAGTGAGCATGCTAACAATCTTAACTTAATAGTTGATCCGTCCATCCATTTTCTGTCGCTTGTTCCTTTTGGTGCCTGTCTCGGCTGCAGTCGGGCGGGGGGCGGCGTGCACCGTGGGCGGGTCGCCACCTCATCGCAGGTTGTGTCACTATAGCTTTTCTTTTCCTATCTCCGAATTTCTTTGCATTGTTGGCATCTGTATGACATGCCAACAGCTATCATTCATTAAGTAACAAAGTATTTGATACTTAGACAGTTGAACAAAGCTAGCATGCTAACATTAGCATGCTCACAGTCAGGAGACAAGACAGCCTGGCAAACTTTGATTGATTGATTGATTGATTGATTGATTGATTGATAGATACTTTTATTAGTAGATTGCACAGTTCAGTAAATATTCCGTACAATTGACCACTAAATGGTAACACCCGAATAAGTTTTTCAACTTGTTTAAGTCGGGGTCCACGTTAATCAATTAATGGTAACAAAGCAGGCTTAAACATGAAATAAAAGCAATAATAAAATTCTGAAAGTTACACTCGCTGCTCACTCTTGCTGCTTGTTGTCAGTTCTTCTGCAGCCGAGTAGTCGCAAGAAGGATCACTAGCGCCCTCTACCACTAGGAGGCGGGAGTCATTTAATGACTCATATTTGACACACGCAGGTACGGTATATTAATAAAACTTAGCGGCTTACTGTTCTTTTTAGCATATTCAATAGCTTGGACCTTCAATCCTACTGAATAGCTCTTAATCTTCTTCCCTTTATGCGATTTCAAATGATTGAAATCAGTCTCCTCCATTTTGAAAATGATGACAGGTGAAGTGTCACTCGTAACGTGACGAGTTTGACCCGGTGGATATTCTAGGCACATGCCAATTATTTTGCGAAACGAGTTTGACCCGGCAGAAGTTCTAGACATGCGCTAATAAAAATAATATTTTGCGAAACGAGTTTGACCCCCGCAGTAATTCTAGGCAGGCGCATAGTATATACCCGACGCCAATTCAAGGAAATACGGTATGTATACAAATTTGTTTTCTTTTTTCTTTTTTTTAATGAATTAAGTAACGTTTATGACAACCTTTTTCCAAAACACAATATAGAATGTGAGATATAACAGGATAATGCACACGTTTCTTTTTTTTTTTTTTTTTTTTAAACGCTTACAAAAAAGTGGGACCCCATTTTGAAAATTCCTAGCGGCAACACTGCTGTCAACAGAGGAGGAAAAAATGCTTTATTTAAATACATATATTATAAATAAAGCAAGTTTGAGTATTATTGGCAAATGTTCACCTAGTCCCGGCCTTGGCATGTATAAATGTGTCCTCTTTTCGGGATTTCTCCTTTAACCCACAAAACTGCTTTTGCGACTTGGCTTTATTAGCGTTGGTATTGACCAATCACACAACTGCTTCCTAATTAGACCTGCAGCTCCCGCACCTTTCCCCGTACTTCTTTGTAGTCGACGCGGGCCTGCAGGGGGACAACACGCCCAGCTAATTAGAGGCCTGCCAGGGTAACTTGGTGGCAACAAAGCCGGCTATTCATGTTGGCACCGCGCTGAGTTGGCGTAAAGAGGGAAGATCTTGTCTTGAAGCACGTCGTCATCCACGCTGTCCTCACCCGGCGCTCCGCGTGTCGCAGTGACAACCAAACCAAGTCATGACCGTTCTCACGACTGTTACGTAACAGAAACATCCCACCTTCTCTTCACCCAGCATCACAGTGGCTGCCGCTGCCCGTTTAGGCGGCACACCAGCTGGCAGGAAGAGACGTCCCGTAGTTGACAGGAAGTCATCTTCCAAGGTTGACAGGAAAGACAGGAAGTGATCCTCCAAGGTTCACAGTAAAGATCGGACGTGATCTTCCATGGTTGCATGAATGACAGGAAGTGATCTCCTGTAGTTGACAGGAAGTGATCTTCCAAGGTTGACAGGAAAGACAGGACGTGATCTACCATGGGTGACATGAACGACAGGAAGTGATCTTCCATGGTTGCATGAAGGACAAGAAGTGATCTTCCATGGGTGACATGAACGACAGGAAGTGATCTTCCATGGTTGCATGAAGGACAGGAAGTGATCTTCCATGTTTGACATGAACGACAGGAAGTGATCTTCCATGGTTGCATGAAGGACAGGAAGTGATCTTCCATGGTTGACATGAACGGCAGGAATTGATCTTTCATGATTGCATGAAGGACAGGAAGTGGTCTTCCATTGATGCAGGAACGACAGGAAGTGATCTTCCGTGGTTGACAGGAAAGACGAAGTGATTTTCCATGGTTAGCATGAACGACAGGAAGTAATCTTCCATGGTTGACATAAACGACAGGAAGTGATCCTCCATGGTTGCCACAGACAGGAAGTGATCTGCCATGGTTGCATGAAGGACAGGAAGTGATCTTCCATGGTTGACATGAACGACAGGAAGTGATCTTCCATGGTTGCATGAAGGACAGGAAGTGATCTTCCATGGTTGACATGAACGGCAGGAATTGATCTTTCATGATTGCATGAAGGACAGGAAGTGGTCTTCCATTGATGCAGGGACGACAGGAAGTGATCTTCCGTGGTTGACAGGAAAGACGAAGTGATTTTCCATGGTTAGCATGAACGACAGGAAGTAATCTTCCATGGTTGACATAAACGACAGGAAGTGATCCTCCATGGTTGCCACAGACAGGAAGTGATCTTCCATGGTTGCTATGAACGACAGGAAGTGATCTTCCAAAGTTAACATTAATGGCAGGAAGTGATCTTTCGTGGTTGACATGAACGACAAGAAGTGATCTTTCGTGGTTGACATGAACGACAGAAAGTGATCTTTCGTGGTTGACATGAACGACAGGAAGTGATCTTTCGTGGTTGACATGAACGACAGGAAGTGATCTTTCGTGGTTGACATGAACGACAGAAAGTGATCTTTCGTGGTTGACATGAACGACAGGAAGTGATCTTTCGTGGTTGACATGAACGACAGGAAGTGATCTTCCATGGTTGACAGGAACTGATTTTCCATGCTTGACATGAACGACATGAAGTGACCTTCCTTGGTTGACATGGACAGGAAGTGATCCTCCACGATTCACATGAAAGACAGGAAGTAATCTTCCATGATTCACATGAAAGACAGGAAGTGATCTTCTGTGGTTGACATGAAGGACAGGAAGTGATTTTTCGTGGTTGACATGAACGACAGGAAGGGATCTTCCATCGTTGCTATGAACGACAGGAAGTGTTCTTTCAAGGTTGACATGAACGACAGGAAGTGATCTTCAATGGTTGCCATGAATGACAGGAAGTGATATTTCAAGGTTGACATGAATGACAGGAAGTGATCTTTCAATGTTGACATGAACGGCAGGAAGTGATCTTTCAAGGTTAACAGGAAAGACAGGAAGTGATCTTCCAAGGTTAGCAGGAAAGACAGGAAGTGATCTTTTGTGGTTCACATGAACGACAGGAAGTGATCTTCCAAGGTTATCTTGAATGACAGGAAGTAATTTTTCCATGGTTGACAGAAAGTGATCTTCCATGGTTAACATGAACAAGAGGAAATGATCTTCTGTGGTTGTCATGAAGGACAGGAAGTGATCTTCCGTGGTTGACATGAACAACAGGAAGTCATCTTCCATGGTTGCATGAATGACAGGAAGTGATCTTTCGTGGTTGACATGAACGACAGAAAGTTATTTTTTTTGTTTTTGACATGAACAACAGGAAGTGATCTTCCGTGGTTGCATGAACGACAGGAAGTGCTCTTCCGTGGTTGACAGGAAAGACAGGAAGTGATTTTCCATGGTTAGCATGAACGGCAGGAAGTGATCTTCCATGGTTGACATAAACGACAGGAAGTGATATTCCAATGGCAGGAAGTGATATTTTGTGGTTGACATGAACGACAGAAAGTGATCTTCCATTATTGACAGGAAGTGATTTTCCATGCTTGACATGAACGACATGAAGTGATCTTCCTTGGTTGACATGGACAGGAAGTGATCTAATGTGGCTGACATGAAGGACAGGAAGTAATCTTCCATGATTCACATGAAGGACAGGAAGTGATCGTTCATGGTTGACATGAACGACAGGAAGTGATCTTCCATGGTTGCGTGAAGGACAGGAAGTGATCGTTCATGGTTGACATGTACGGCAGGAAGTGATCTTCCGTGGTTGACAGGAAAGACAGGAAGTGATTTACCAGGGTTAGCATGAATGGCAGGAAGTAATCTTCCATTGTTGACATAAACGACAGGAAGTGATCTTCCAAAGTTAACATTAAAGGCAGGAAGTGATCTTTTGTGGTTGACATGAACGACAGGAAGTGATCTTCCATGGTTGACAGGAAGTGATTTTTCATGCTTGACATGAACGACATGAAGTGATCTTCCATGATTCACATGAAGGATAGGAAGTCATCGTTCATGGTTGACATGAAGGACAGGAAGTGAGCGTTCATGGTTGACATGAAGGACAGGAAGTGATCTTCTGTGGTTGACATGAAGGACAGGAAGTGATCTTCCGTGGTTCACATGAAGGACAGGAAGTGATCTTTCAATCCAATCCACTTTCAATCCAGTTTATTTATATAGCACATTTAAACAACAATAACGTTTCCAAAGTGCTGCACAGCCATGTTAAAAACAATTATAAATAAATAAATGATAAATGGGTTGTACTTGTATAGCGCTTTTCTACCTTCAAGGTACTCAAAGCGCTTTGACACTACTTCCACATTTACCCATTCACACACACATTCACACACTGATGGAGGGAGCTGCCATGCAAGGCGCCAACTAGCACCCATCAGGAGCAAGGGTGAAGTGTCTTGCTCAGGACACAACGGACGTGACGAGGTTGGTACTAGGTGGGATTTGAACCAGTGACCCTCGGGTTGCGCACGGCCACTCTACCACTGCGCTACGCCGTCCCTGTAATTGTAAAAAATAAATAAATAAATAAATAAAATAAAATAAAATTTAAAAAAAGTATATATATATATATATATATATAAATAAATAAATAAATAAAAAAAAATAAAAAAAAAGTATATATATATATATATATATATATATATATATATATATATTATGCTCCACCAATGACTGGTTTTCAAGGTTAACATGAAGGACAGGAATTGACCTTCCATGGTTTACAGGAAGTGACCTTCCATGGTTGACAGGAAGTGATCTTCCATGCTTGACAGGAAGTACTTAATGATTAAAATGACTGTGGCTGGTTCACTATCACTATAATAATATCATGAGTCCACTTGTGTTATTGCCAACTTCCTATTTGCTTTCCTGTATGAAAGTGTTTTGTCATCTTTGACTTCCCTTCTTCTTTTCCCTCGTCTTGGCCAATTTCCATCAGCTTCTGGAAAGATTCACATAAGTAACGTCATGTTTCCTGTGCAGATGTAATCAGTTGTTGGTCTATAAGCGGCTTTATTGCTGTTTTTTTTATTTTTATTTTTTTTATGACATCTGTTCTTTTTATTATCTAGTTTTCTGTACATTACAAACATTTATTGCCTTTTAGCCATTAGAGCTGCCGTCTTTTTTTTTTATTAGAGTTACTGTAGCTTGACTGTTTATGCACCTTTGTTATGACGCCCATTGTCCATCTCTGAAACATATTCATCCCTCAGGGGTATAGCAATTTCTGGGTTTCATTGGCAATCCATGTCCAAGAAAATGATAAAGAAATCAATAAAAATAAATGTAATGGAGTCAAAATAGAAAAAGCAATTTAATCCAGAAGGTCGTACAAAAAGAAAGTAATTTTCCCTAAAGAAATCGTGTCAGTCTAATTAATCTGTTGTAAACATCCAAAATTATCAGCACTGAACACATTTGATAAATATATCCACAGATAGATAGATGAGCGCTATTTAAAAAAAATACTTTTTATGAATATTACATGCATTTAACATCTTTATAATCCCTGTTTTTGTATATTGTACAGGATTGCTTGTTATATTTATTGGATAGTAGTCTGTTTATTTCAATAGTTAGTTTTTCCTTTATTACACTTGTGTTATTTATTTTACCCCATATTTGTTCCCACAACCACACCTTAAGTTGGAGTCTTTAATCTTGTTATATGCAAATATAATGACGATAAAGTCTATTCTATTCTAGTCTATGAACGTAGCTTACAAGCACATTAAATATGGGTGCTCAAAAAAAATTAATTCATTTGAATTGCGATTCCATTTTGAACTGATTCTAAATCGATTTATAATTTTAAGAATCCGTTTTTTGAAGAAGACATTTTTGCTTGCTGTGCATAAATATAACAAATATACAAAGTATTTTTGAAGTCTTTACCTGCAAAATTAGCAAAAAGCTAGCCGTTAATGTTAGCATGGTAATATGATAAATGTAACATGACATAACGAAACAGGTTAAAGTCACAAAATATTTGACTCTGAAATGAGTGCGTATAAAAATTTGCTAAAAGACTAACATCGGAACAATAGCATGCTAACATGCTACTAACAGAGTATTTGACTTGGAAAGTGCATACTTGCAAAATTAGCTAGAAAGCTCGTATGCTAGCTTCAGCGTGATAATATGCATTTTCTATTCGAACTGATTTTCGCAATGGGTTTTTTGGTACGATAGTTGTAATGACACTTTTTCAAAACAGGTTACAGGTTATAAAAGCTCCTTATGGTTACATGAAAAATATTTTATAAAAATGTATTCTCATAAAAAAAAAAAATATTTAAATTTTATGGAATTTTTGGGAAATTTTGACTTAATTTAGAATCGGGGGGGAAAAAGGATTGAAAATTCAAATGTGCATTTTTTTTTTTTTGGTGCACTCCTATCAAGTACTGTACGCAGATTGGTGAGGAAACATAGTAAAAAAAGAATAACATTGTGGTGTGTTTTGAACTGGATTACTGTAAATTGAAAAATGTTGGCAATCCTTTTTATTTGCCGTAAAATCTACGGTCGTTTTTACAATGCTTTACTGTAAACTGACAACAACACTTTTTGGTTTTGAAGCGTTTTGTAACATGGTTCCAGTCAGACTTCTGTTGAATTGTACATTTTTAGTTCTTTTACTATATCACACTCAAGCTCCTATGTTTTTGTCACTTGTTTCCGCGCCATTTTTGAGTTTTAAAACCGTCTGTACTTGCTTAATTTCAGTGGTGTCCAAATAGAGGCCAGGGGGCCATTTTTTAAACACATTTTGAAAATAATATCACATAAAAAGTTGAAACAGGTGAAATGTAACGAGAAAACGTTGCAGTAATGAGACTAATTTAACTAACTATTTTCTCGGGAGACTCACGAATTTCAGTGCCCCTCCCGAAAATCTCCCGGGGCAACCATTCTCCCGAATTTCTCCCGATTTCCCCTCGGACAACAGTATTGAGGGCGTGCCTTAAAGGCACTGCCTTTAGCGTCCTCTCTCACCTGAAACCTTCACCCCTTAACAGCCGCATGCTGTCCAAGCGTCCGCTTTTCTTCCACATAATAATGTAGCGTTTGACGGGTTTAACAATGGTCTTTACTCAAAGATGTCAAGAAATGCTGACAGGTTGTATGATCTTTTAACTTGTTTAATGATAACGTTAATTTCAAGCACACACACACACAATTGAATGCAATGCATAGTTGGTCAACAGCAATACAGGTCACACTGAGGGTGGCCGTATCAACAACTTTAACACTGTTACAAATATGCGCCAAACTGTGAACCCACACCAAACAAGAATGACAAACACATTTCGGGAGAACATCCGCAACGTAACACAACAGAAAAAATACCCAGGACCACTTGCAGCACTAACTCTTCCGGGACGCTACAATAAATAACCCCGCTACCTCCTGTACCTCCTCATCTCTCAAGGAGAGCATGTCCCAAATTCCAAGCTGCTGTTTTGAAACATATGTGACAGTGTCTTGCTGTTGTGCGGGTTCTCAGGACCACAAAGGAAGGACATTGCGGCGCAGGTTAGACTTTTTTATTTTCCAAAAATAAAAAGTCTCTACGGGTTGCTTTTCAGCCTTGCCGTGTCCTGCTTCCTCTGCCGCTCCACCTTTTCAGTCGTCTTCCTGTGGCTCTCTCTTGCTCTCGTTCAGCATCGGCTTCCTTCTGGCTCCTTCTCTATCCGTCTCTCCTCCCGGCGTTTAAAGCCGCTGCCCTTTTATGCAGTGCAAGAGGAGACTTAAATTGTGCCCAGTCGGGCGACCCACGCACTTGATAATATTTGCGGGGTTGTACTCCGCCTTCCGCCCGATTATAGCTGTGATAGGCGCCAGCGCCCCCCGCGACCACAAAAGGGAATAAGCGGTAGTAGAAAATGGATGG